>NW_028145402.1:0-476466 GCF_050370095.1 Fusarium phalaenopsidis
AGGCATCTTATTTAATTGCCTTAGGATTGGGTTAATAAGTTAAATTAATTGCATTAAGTAAGAAATATAACACTTTTAGCTAATCTAATAAAATATCTTTAATAATAAATTAATTATAATAATTAACTAAGTAGTAAAGGATTAATCTAGTTATTATATAAAGATAGTTAAAGTTAAGGCAAGTATCTTATTAATAGCCCTGCTATTATAGCTGCTATAAGGATATAAGATTATAAGGAAATTAGGGCAAAGGCTATATTAAATAAAGATATTAGCCTTAGGCCCTTAGTCCCCTAGTTAAGATATTAACCTAACTATAGCCTAGGACTAAGATATTATATTCTCTAGTAATTAGGATATTATCTACCTATGCATATTAATATCTTTTAAACTAATTAATTTAGTTAAATATATAGATTATAGCCCCAGAGTCTAAGATAGCTAACTTTTATAGGGGATACTAAGCAATAAGAAAGGCGGCATTAACTATACCTATTAGGCTAGAATAGCGCCCTATAGCATATCCTAGTTAATCTAACTCTATTAGTTTAAGTAACTCCTTAAGAGCCTTAACTTTATCCTTTAGTCCCTAATTAAAAATTAATATTTAATTCCATCTCTAATCACTAGGTTCTCTTTAAACTAAGCAAGAGCCTTTAATAAAAAGAGGTAATAATAGTTAGAGAGGCCATAATAAAGGCCCCTATAGGCCTTATAGCTTAAGTTAATATTTCTTTAATCCCGGGCTTACTTAGACTTTATCCTTTTTAACTAAGAGACGGGTTATTTAGACTTATATTTCTTAGAGGTCTATTTTAGCTAGGAGGGCCCGGCAAATCTAGAAGATCTAGCCGGCTATTGGCCTTCTTGTCCTAGATCCTGTTCCTGATCTGATTGATCAGTCGGATCCGGATCCTGCCCATAGGTCGGGCCAAAGGCCCTCTTTTGACCCGGGCTAGGGCCGTCTTCTGGCTAACCTCTGCTCGTAGGTTCTTAGCGACATCTCGGATAGATAGGGTCTTTGCCTCTAGCTTATCCTAATAGATGCCGTGATAAATCGAGACCTAATTTCCATAGCTTAGCTAAATAACCTTACATAGGTCATTAAACCATATATTCGGGTTATCTAGGCCTCTAATGCCTTTAGCCTAGGCCTAGTGGGTTACTTGCTCCTAGTCTGTTAGCTAGCGAGGGAAGTCCTTAGCTATCTTTAGCATTAAGGCCAGGGTCTTCTAATATTTAGCTTAGGCCTCGACCTACTATTTAGTTATTATAGCCCTAATGCTATCTCAAAGGTTAATATACTAGCTCCTAAGATCTTATTTAGGATTAAAGGCACTAATAATTAGCCCTATAGCTATGGTTTTTATTATTTAATTCTTTATCTTATTAATCTAGCTTTATTCCTATTTAAACTCTTAATAGTCTTAGTTATAGTCCTTATATTTAGACTAAAAGGAAGCCTTATCTTTAATAGTTAATTTACTAATATATTAAGCCTACTAGGTTAGATTAGTTAATTCAGGCGTATAGGTCGGGGCGAGGGTCTGATTAGACCCTCGGGTCTGCAGGGGTCATTTGAGCTCGACCCGCTATAGAGGGATTTTTTAATAATAGGTATTAACTAGCGGTCTAATTAGGCGCGGCATTAGCTAATTAGATATATCTAGGTTAATAAGCTACTAGATATTGAATTGGGGCTCGGGCGAGCCTGTTAGTCACGTGCTTGAACACGTGACCACTTGATCAAAAGAGGCATCTTCCGCCGCAGCTCTTAGCTAGCCATCCTTTTCATCTTTACCTTCTAATTTACCTCTTTTTCAACTGCTTATTAAGCAGCCCTCGCAGCCTCAATTGGCTGTGGGTGGTCTGTGTGTTGTGTTGTTGTTCCTCCACAGTTAAAATATAGGCTAAATTTGCCTTGATTTAAAATACCTTATCTTAATTTCCCTAATTATTAAAGGTCTTAAGATAGACCTTCTAAGTAAATATATTATTTTTAATAGATATTATAATCTTTATATATAATTAAATTAGCAGTATATATTATAGCGCAGATAGCTTCTTTAAGTAAATAAGACTCTTAATTATTAAATAATATATAATATATATAATAAGCATATAATACATCTAAGTATATGACGCACTTTTCTTAAACCTTACTATTATAAACTAAGATAAAAACATAAAAAATTAATTAATTAATTAAAACTACTTACTATACTCTTCCCTAGATATCTTAATTACTACCTAATAGGTCCTTATATTATAACTAGGCTTACTATAGATACTATAATGCCAAACCCCTAGTCGCGCTGACCTTCCTTAACTACCACTTCTTAATAATTCCGCCACTACCTGCGCATTAATATCTATCTAATTAATTACTTACCTTCCCTCCTTTACTATTATTACCTCTCTTTTCTATAGTCTAGTCCTTTTGCCCTCTAGCGCCGGCTTAGTATCTTATTTGCCTCTTAAAGGTCTTTATTCTTAGACCTTAATAAGGCATTCTTATATATTATTACCTTAGTCCCCTTAGTAAGCGACTTAAGAGCTCCTAAAATTAACTCTAGGGAGCTACTTTAATGCCTTCTAATTTATCTATTAAGGTATTTAGACTAAGATTAGGCCTTAAGGACAGTCTTTGGAGTCTTTAATGCCTAAGAGGTCATAGGGCTAGCTACCTCCTTGGTAGGCGTTGGAGTCCATAGCTGCATATTAAGCTTCGAGACTATACTTTCCAGGTCAAGAGGAATAAGCCTAGCTCCTCTAAAAGCCGCCTTAATATTTCTTTCCGTTATAGTAGCCTAATATGTAGCATAAAAGGCTAGAAAGAACTTAGTCTTTAAAATATAGGTTATAGAGTATTTAATTAAATGCTTTATTTCTTAACTATAAGCTTGCTTAAGTAGGTTAAAGTACTTAATATTAAGAGGCTAAAGTAAATAAAATAAATAAGATAATATATAAAATATAATAATTTTATTTTCCTTATAATATCTCTTAAAGTTAATAAAGTAATAACTTTTATAGCTATCTAAGATTAAAAGATAATAGAAACTAATTAATTAATTACTTATATATTAGTTAAAGTATTTTAGCCACTTAAGACTAATCTTATTATTAGTCTAGCTATTTTAGGTTATTATAATAGCCTAATCGCCCGGGAGGTTACTTTCTTAGTACTAATTAGCGAGGTAATATTAGCCCGCATTAATAATAAACAGCGGGATCGCCTAGCCTTCTATATTAATCGCTTAGATTATTATAATCTATTCCTAGTTTCTAGGCTATACTAATTTTAGCTTTCTATGCCTATCTATACCTATAATAACTATTCTACTTATAATTAGACCTATTATAAAGCTAGTCTTATTAAAGTTATAAATATTAGCGAGGTTAATATTATATTTCGCGATTATACTCTCTATAAGCCTAAACTAATTATAAATAATAATTAGATCTTCGCATTTAGCTCTCTAGTAATTATATTTATAAAAAAAATATATCTTAACCTCTTTATATCGCCTAACAAAGTTATAAGCCTAGCGCTTACCGACGGGTAATATATCGCGGTCGGCGAGCAATTAATTAGCTATTTCTTTAATAATATATAATCAGGGGGGGAATCCTCGCGAATCTAGGTCGAGAATAAACTAAACTATGATCTATTCCTCTAGATTAGATAGTCGGCGTGATTTTGGAATCTAATCGCATCGCGATTAGATTCCCTATCTGCGACGACGCAGCCTTAGCTCGGAGACCTTATAGATCTTTGCAGCGCATCGGACGCTTAGTTTTAGGTCATTTTAAAGGGCTTAAAGGGCAAGAAGGGTTTTAGCCTCAGTATTTAAGTCTAATATATTTAGTAGTAGAAAAATCAATTGATTAATTAAAAAGTTAGGTATAGGAGGGAAAAGTATATCGCATACTTAGATGCATCGCATGCTTATTATATACGTTAGCATATTTAATTAGAATAATATAAAATAACACAATATAGAGCCAAAAGTAATAATATTATTACTTAATCTTCCTCCTGGCCCCTCTCGAGAGAAGAGGGGGTTTTCTAGTTATCTAACTAAGGCTAGGATATCTATATACCAGGGGTTTATGTAAATTCAGGGCAGATGCCGCCACATGAGGGGTCGATCCAACAGTATTTATAATAAAAATAGATGCGAAGTCACTGGATTATACTATCTTATATCTCTTTTTTAGCCTTTTTTTAGTGGGAAATATAGGTAAATTTAGACGCGTTATGGTGAGGGGCTATACCGGGGTTTTAGGAGTGTCCCAGGGTTTTAGGGCCAACTTAGCAAGCTAAGTTGGCTCGCCCGGGCTCGCCCCGCATGAGTCAACGGGTAGTGAAAACCTTGAAAGACTGATGCCGGGCACGTCTATTTATGTTTGCCATGTGGAAGCCTGCTGCCGGGTCTGGCGAATACTTGTCGATACGTCACTGCCCTCTGGTGAGGCAGCTGCAGGTGATGCACCATGCTGGAGTAGTTGGCCTCAATTCCTTGTTAACCGTTGGTGAGCCTCATGTTTCCTGGAAGATGGTGTGTAGCCTGCGGTCAATGCCCGAACAAGGTGGTTCCCCACGTTGCAAGGCGACAGATGATGTTGTTGCGTCTCTTCAAACCAGGATCCCGGTAGATGGCCAAACTTAGGTAGGTAGAGTAGCTTACAAATATCATCCGTATCTTTTCGGTGGGCGCAAAATATAGCCCCTTTTCGAATATCTCAATAACTGTTTCCTCCCCATCCGCGGCAGGACGCAGGCAAACGAGAGTAGTGCTATCTGAGCGAAGGAGACGCTGTCGCAGTAGAATGTCTCAACAGGTCGATTCGATAAAAAAGTGAGGCAAAGAGCAAAAGGCAAGTCAAAAAAGAACACAAGGCTGTGAGGAGAGTGTGGGGGAAAATAAGCGTTTCAACATCGGTTGGATGAGGTGCAGCGTCTTGGATGCCGGGTGGGTTACCGATGGGAAGGGCAGGCCGTCTTACTGCGACTTTAACCAGCGGGGTAATTGGCAGTTGACGCTGTTAACTGACCCTCGGTTTCCTAAGGCTTGCCAGCCATGACACCCCCAACCTAGGCAAAGTTGCATCAAATGGAGTGGGGGGCAGAAGGCAACCAAAGGCCAAGACTCTGGCTGACGGGCTTACGCGAGACTTTGTTGATACTGGCTGCACAAGCATTCGTGTCGGAGGCTCCTGCTTCTCCCCGGGGCCTCGGCCAAATGCAAGGCGTTCTGGCAACCCAGCTTTGCGGCTGGGATGCGGAGGGAGTATGCGTGATGCCCCGGTCGGCTCTGGAGGTGAAACCGTTTGGTGGTTTCTTTGAATGCGGCGCCGGAGGCTTTGAATATCGCTGACTTATTCTGTAATGTTTCCATACATGTGTACCAGCTTGTTTGCCGTTTCGACTATCAGGATTGGCAGCTGTTGCGTGGGCCAGACAATGCTGAGCTCCCCCCACGACCACAGAAGGTGATGGTGTTGAGCAGCGGTGAGGCTGGCAGTTGCGTTGTCATCCTGGGGGCGAGCGAGACACTAATTGGACTATTCACAACACAATGGATCTCAACAAGCAGGCTGGCGGTGGCTGATGCTATCACCGCCGCTAGAGGCTTCCCGGGCCGCAGATCGGGCGTGATAAGTTCTACCCTGGATTCTCAGCTACATGCATGGTTTGAACGGCTAAAGCAGATCATAGAAGAGTAGTCTTGTTTTCACTTGCGATAATACATATGTAATTCCTAGGATATTATAGTTTCTCTCTATCTACCATGATAAGTACAGATAATATAGGTACTCAATCTCGCTGCCAGCTCTGGACTAGGTACCTCATGTTAGATACTATCGCAAACGTTGGTTCCTCCCACCGAGAGGCATTGCCCCCGCCGTCTGTACCCTTGACGACCCATTCCTTTAATGAGACATGGTCTTTTCTGAGACAGACCTGGCATCTTGTGCCGGTGTGATATTACTGCAACATTAACTTCCCAGCTTTGCCCCAAATGCTAGAAAAAGTCCTTCACCCCGGCTTCAGCCCCAGGGTCTGAGGCACAAATCCCCTGTCGCACCCCTGCCTGCCCCTCAAGCTTGGAGCCAACATGCAGAACATGGAACCAACATGCAGAACATGGAACCAACATGCAGAACATGGAACCAACATGCAGAACATGGAACCAACATGCACAGCCTAGAACAAAAATGCAGAATTGCGAATGAGGGTCAATCAGCTGCTGAAATGGGATAAATCTTGCCAGATCCCCTCTCCCCTCTTCTTGTCTTGCTTCCTCATGTTCTGGATAGCCCTCACCAGATTCCCGACACAATGTTGCCCAACATTCTATTTCTTGCTCTTCTTTGGGCGACTCAAACTCTCCTAGTCTCAGGACGCTCCTCGTTCTTTCGTACCCGCAGCCTGCCCGGGTCTTCCGAATACGACACATGGAAAGCCATGCGAAGAGCCTTTGCCGGCTCTGGTTTGCAGCAAAGAGACACTACGGAGAAGAGCACATCCTTGGATAAAAGTTGGGAAGATGCTACACTCCTTGCCTTTACAGGGTGCGCCCATAGTTCCCCCGTTTCTCTCTCTCACGTATCAGACTTTAACCACGATACTATTCATATAGCGAGCAAGATGTGGGCTCCAAGAAAGGAAACACTTCAGTTTCAGCGAGCATCGAAATTACTTGCGCGACATGCTACATCAAAGGAACTGCCACAACAAAGTTCATTTATGACCGCGACTTCAATATTAGCGACGCATTCGAAAATTTCACCAACCAGGTCGAGAGCGAAGTCCGTAGCCTGGCGACCCAAGTAACTGATTACGTGGAGGAATATGTTGACGGGGTGGTAATGAAGCTAGATGATGGAGTGGGCTTGGACGATTTCGACCTACCACCAATGGATGTTAACTTCAACATTGACCTTCCGGAAATCCCAGAGTTCCGGCTCCAGTTCCAGTTTGATGGTTTGGAGATGTACATGCTGATCGACACCGTCCTTTCGGCCGGGGCTACCTATACCCTCAACCTGTATACCTCCACTACACCTGTGGGCTTTGCGGTTAGCGACAACCTGGAAGTGGGTGTCATCTTCACCATTGACCTCATCCTGTCCGTGGAAGGGGAGATCAATATCAGCAGCGGGTTCCATCTCAGGCTGGATGATGGCGTTGTGTTTGAGCTCGGCAGTTTCTCTGAGGAGATTGCGAGTATAGCCCAGTAAGTCTGGACTCTGCGAGCATGCAGTAGCCTGAGCTGACAGAGCACTCAACAGCAATGGTGGCGAGTTCGAGTTTCTACCGGTCACCGTCGAGAGCGCCGGTGTCGTGTTCAAGGCTATCCTGTGTGTAGGGGTACAGGCAGGCTTTGAGGTAGGATCAAACGACTTGACTATCTTTGGAAAGAACGTGGCAAAGGTTGGTGCGGGCGTTGAAATGGGCCTCTATGCCAATATCGCCGAGTTCATCACTAATGTCACCCTTTCCATGGACGAAGACGACGACTGCCGCCTTCATGTTGAGGAAGGATCTCAGCTAGCTGTCGGGCTTGCAAGAGGAGCTTCGGTTGCCATCCAGAACGCCACGTGGGGACCAGTGCTCGAAACTGAGACTCCCATCTTCTACACCACGTTGGCAGAGGCTTGTGCAATCCAACGAAGTCGCGGCACACCTTCGGCCGCTGAAGCTACCATAACATCCGCTGCACTTGAAGCCAGAGATGAAGACGAAAATCAATCTGGCATGGAGACGACAACGATTTCTACCAAGGAGACCTTCGTCGTTGTCGTGTGTCTAGAAGGCCTAACCAATTGCCCAGTGTCGCTTCAGCAAACGTCCAAGTACACGACTACCCGAACCCACGTTACAGTTATTCCGACCGACAGCGAAGCCAAGTTTCCTGACTCGGTTCGTAATACTGTCGCGAGCGTGATTCCATTCGGAGATGGTGCGAACAAGTTGGCTGCAACCTCAGGTGCTCCAAAGTCTTTCGTCCCATCTTCGACTGAAACTGGCGCACCCGATGACGACGTTGGCATCTTGAACCAAAAGACTGGCGGAGTATCCAACAGCGTTATCATCGGCGTGAGTGTGGGGCTTGGAGTGCCTCTTCTGTTGGGAGGTTTTGCTGCCGTTTTGTGAGTGAACTGGATTTCGCCTTTATTTCCCGACCGACAACCATGAAGTCACACCAATAATTCTTGATATCTTATGTTGATCACTGGCTAACAATTGTTCCATTTGTTAGCTTTTTGAGAAAGAAGAGACTGTCTGCTCGTGCAACATTGCCGGCTCCTGTTGAGACTGTTGAGCCTGTGTTACCAAGTGTAAAGACTGCAGGCCCTTCTGTAGTCGAGCAGAGAGTTCCTCAATAGTCATTCAAATAGAGTACTTGGTAAGATGAATTCAACAGAGTTAAACAGCATGACATGCACTATTTTGAGCGCTTGAATTGAGAGTTATCGGTGGTGCGGGTACGGTCCACCATGGACACTGGTGGGAGACCACCATCATTTTCATCACATAAATCTCATTTAATAACATATCCCTGACAAAGCCACTGAGTCTAAGAAAAATCTGCCTTGTTTCCATAGTCAATAATTCTGCATAATACTATCTATCCTGAACTTTGATTTTCTGGATTATCTGGATTGTCTGGATCTTCCGGGTCCATAGGACCTCTGTCCCCTGGAAGGTCGTCACGGTTGAATCTCAGAGCATTACTATCGTTCAACATACTAAGCAGAGTCTGGATGAACTCGACAACCAGCTGATTGGTCATATAAAGTCGATGCTCCTCTATCCCTTCATTAGCCCACCGTTGGACAAAGTTCTGCGAGTTCGCGAGGGTGAACTCCAACTCGTCCCGTATAAACTCGTCCCAGGCGTCGAGGACGTGGTCACGGATGCCAGTGTTCTGGAAATGTGCCTCCTCCAAGAAGTAGAACTCGACCCTCATGTTTTCGTTGATTCTCACAAGCCTGCCCCAGACCTCGGGGTCTCTCACCTTTACGTCCTTGAAGAACTCCGCAGCCCTCCACTTACGGAGATAGGCAAGATCTCACCCGCCCATACCGGTCCTCCATGACACTACGCTATCCAATGCAAACACCCTTAGTAAGAAGGGCATCGGCGTTCACTCACTAAGGCGGCTTGACCACAGTGCGGTTAAATGATCGATATGCTCCAAGCGTTGTAACCACGTGATGCGACTGGCAGGCCTTGAGATAGCCTCCCCCCAAGCTATCATTGTTTCTCTCTTTGATCTGCCGAAAACTGTCATCGGAAGCAATAACTGCCTTTGTCACACCACAATTCCTCCCCCGCACCATCTGCTTGGTCAGTAATAGGCGTGTTCCACTGATTTCCTGTCATACGCCCATCGCCACCGGAGCAGCAATCGGAGCTCAAACGTGAGTCAGCCGGTCGCGTATTCGGTATAAAGCCCCAAGAAAAGTACATGCAACTGGCGCGGCACCTCTCATCTCTACCAACGCGAATATCTGCAATTACAACGTCCAAAATGTCGTCGGAGCCCATTCTTCAGCTCAAGAGCTGCCTGGTGCGAGCTTACAACGAAGGAGACGTTGAGTCTCTCGCCAAAGCGGCAAACAACCCACGAATAGCGCGATGGATGAGCAACGCATTCGCGCAGCCATATACTGTCGAAGACGCCAAGAAATGGATCTCCATCGCCAATACCCCGTTCCCTATTCGCGACTTTGCAATCTGCCGGCCGGACGGCTCAGCCGTCATCGGCGGCATCGGCCTCAAGGCGCGAGACGACATCCACTACCGTACCATGGAGATCGGCTACTGGATATGTGAAGACTATTGGCATCAAGGCATCGCAACAGAAGTGGTCACTGCCTTCTCCAACTGGGCCTTTGGAAACTTTAAGCACTTGCTGCGGCTGGAAGCCGTAGTCTTCGAGGGGAATCCGGCAAGCGGTCACGTACTTATCAAATCCGGCTTTCAGTTTGAATCGAGACAGAGAGCGGCGGTTGAGAAGTTGGGTAGGGTCATGGATACCTTGACGTACACCAAGTTTGCAACGGGAAACGGAAGAATGTTGACGAAAAAACATGCAGAACCGAGATGCCGAGAAATAGGAACAGTCCCAAGGATGGCATTTGTGAAGTTGATTTGAGGAACCTAACACGGACTAAAGCTACTCAGACATCACGTCACCATCTCGGTTGGGAGAGGACGACAATGATAGGGACAATGCTATGCGGGTACGGTATTTTACAGCATTGGGTTTTAATGTTGGCAGGCGTCAATGACTGTGTATTTTTCATTATTGTGACTAATAAGGCTTTTTAAAAACATTATAAAAGATTGATAATAATGCTATGCGGGTGTTTAATTGCCTTAGAAGACATCCTATCTCATCTGCGTGTTTCTACTCTGCCAGGGTTAGACAACCCCGAGCTCCAAGATACGGGCATAAAATGCAGCCTGTTTCAACGTATCTACTTCGGCAGAGGTTAGGTCTTGCAAGACTCAGAAGAAAAATGGCAATGGTCTTTGGCTCAGCGGCCATGACGGGGACCTTGCCCTAATACAATGGAAGCTCTGAGCCATTGCCATGCTCTTCTTGTTCAACCGGGACCAAATGGAATTTTCAATCGGTCAGCAACTTGAACCGAGCTCTCAGTGCTACAATCACAAAACGCCACTACAACGTCGCGTCATCTATCGGATTTAAGACATGCCACTCTTGGTAGGGCATGGATAAGACAAACGGCAGCTGATTGTTTTGAGGAATCATGATTCATGGAATAGACGACCGGAAACAGGACCCGAATTTTCTGTTAACAATGGTGTATGACTGCAGCCCTAAGCCTAAGCCTAACTCTAACTCTAACTATAAATCTAATACTAACGTACTTGATAAGTATGTGCACCAGACAAGTAAGTGCACCACTTGAATTTCTACCTTAAAAGGCAATTTTAAATAAATTCTTAAAAATTCAAACTAGGCTTAAAATAGCTAGGTTTAAAAAGTTAGGCTTATTGCATAATATATAACCTATAGTAATTTTTTTAGATTTTTATAAAAAAATTCTTACTAAGCTAGTATAATAATAACCTATTTACACTGTGTAATTCGCTATTTCTATATAAAAGAAAATTTTTAAAAATCTATAGTTAAATAGCTAGAAATATTTTTTTAATAATTTTAATAGTTAAATCGCTAGTTTTAGAAATATGAGATTTCCGTATTTTTAGTTACATAGTATGCTGGTGCATATACTTGTTTAGTGCACATGCTTATCATATACGTTAACTGTTACATGCCCCAGTCACATAGGTCCCCCACGTGACGAATCTAGCTCTATAATGGCCAGATCCAGCAGCTTTTAGATAGAATCAACTTAGTTTTAGATTACCTCTTATGTGCCTTCTTTGCATTGCGACTTATGTTTGTTTTGACCTTCTAGCTGCTAGAAACAGCTCTCATCTCACCTGTCACGGCCATGAGGATCTCCTTCTACCTCGCAGCAAGCTGCTGTCACCCCCAACATGGACAGCCTCGCGATCAAACCAGAGGAACCTAACATCCCATGATAGACATCGATGATGATGGCGAAGGAATCACATCATCCCGGCCTCACTTTTGAGATGAGTCCGCAAACTCAGAAATAAGTACAACCACCTGAGCATCCAGTATAACAACCTCCTGGACGGCGCACGCAACAACGCCAGGATCACTCAGAACGATTGGCCAGCATGGAGGTATCCATGAACGACATGCAGGAACGCTTCCGCCAAGCCATGGAACAGCAACAGCAGCAATACCAGCAAACAATCAACGAACAACAGAACCGGATCGACCGACTCACCACGCTCCAAGCCCAGCAAAATGACCTGGCACAACAGCAGGTTCACGATCTCGGCAACCTGACGTTCGAGCACACCGCCGCTGGTACTACCCACAAAGACATCGGCGAGATCATCAAACCCAAGGACCCAGAACCATTCAACGGACAGGCCACCCACGTCAGGACGTTTCTTACGTCCCTCAGAGCATACCAACGGTACTTTCCCACCAGGATGGCCAGTGCCGAAAGCAAGGTCCTACACGCCAGCAGATGCCTCACGGGTAACGCACTCACTTGGTTTGAACCCGCTGCGCGACTTTCTCGGGAATGAACCCACCGAGGAAACACAACCCTTTTCGCCGAATACGAAAACTTTGAAGAAGCGATCAGACGCAACTTCGGAACCATCGATGAAGAACAACAGGCCACGCAGAAACTCAAGAACCTGCGACAGACAAAGGCCGCCTCGACCTACGCAGCCGAGTTCACACAAATCACCTCATTTCTCAATTGGGGGAACAAGTGCCCTTCAGATTGCTTTCTACGAAGGACTCAAGGATGAGGTGAAGGACGAACTCTGCAAAACGGAAAACCCGACAATCTCCAGGACTACATCGACATGACTATCAAGATCGACAACCGACAGTTTGAACGACGCATGGAAAAATCCAACAAAGGACGAATTTGGGGCAATAAGAACAACGCCAACCAATCTCGAAGGCGAGAACAGACCAGGGGCAACACCTCCTACGGGACCCACGCAGGACCTATGGAACTTGGAGCAGCCCAGAAGGACAGCAAGGACATTGAATGTTACTACTGCCACAAGAAGGGACACAAGGCAAATGAATGCCGAAAGAAGCAGGGATACGGAGGAGGGACGCTATCAACCAAGGCCACGACAACCCCTCCCAGAAGGTAAGAAACAGGTAAGATCCACCTGGGCAGATACCTGAACCTCAGACGGCCATCCGCACCGTTAGAACACTCGGAATGGCTCGACAAGGATACGACAAAACCGGCATCCAACCAGATGAGCTGGACATGCCACACAGCCAAGTATACCTCTCAGAAAACAGGCGGAAGGCAACTATATGATCAACAACATTACGAAGGAACGACTCCACGAACCAGTCAAACCTCAAAAGAACAACCGCTCGCACATTACAGAACACGTGGGATGGAAACCACTCCCAGAGCCCAACAAGGGAAGACAGCAACCAGGCAACTTGATGTCACAACGTACCATCGCCGTGACCAGACGCGCCGAACCCAAAATCGAAGAACCCACGACACCCCCTTCAGCACAACAACCATCGAACGAACAAGCCGACTTCCAAGAAGCCGCCGCAGAAGGATTTGACCACAAGAAATGGATTGTGGGATACGAAGAGAAGGAACAACTTTTGGTGCCCGCCACAGTCCACCGAAGGGACTGCCGACAAGATGACCCCACACGGTGCAACCATACCCTATGCCCTCGACACCAGATTGAGGCATCACGGGAATACGATGAAATCTGCGAACGACAAAAACAGACCAACACAGCAGACTGCCACGCAATGATTGGATTGCCAAGACAAGCAGTAGCAACATCAATCGAACTGCTCGAGCACAAGGCTCGACAACTACAGAGAGAACTACGCCAGGAGCGCTCTAGGAAGCCCCGGAAAAGCGACAAAGAACTATGGGAGGAGGAAGACTACCCCCAACTGTACGACGAAAACAATAACAGGTACTGGAACAGCCTAAGGGAAAGGTACATCCAGACCGCACGAGAACATGTGGAAACGTCAGATGAGCAAGAAATTTGCATTCGAGCCTACCATCGGGAATTGGCCGAAAACCTCGACATCCGGAAGCACCTTTCAATCCACGAGACGACGTAAGGACATACCCGACACACCAGGAGCATGCTAGCATCTCTGGATGTCGTGCCAACACCATTGGTGCGAAACCCACCGAGAGGAGAAGCAAGAGCAAGATTGCTTCCCCGTCCCACTACCACATCAACCAAACCATAAACCCTACCTATGGTACGAAACGGAAGGGTACAAAGTGGTACACTGGTATGAATCCATCGGCGTCGCGAACGCGCGATATTCTTCAAAACTCTACCACGCCACTCAGGAGAAGAAACGGATCACCACAAGATCGAGGACTGGCAAAAGACGATCAGCCAGGAAAACGAAGAAGACCCCGGAGCCGAACAAGAACGGCAGTACCAGGACTGGCTGCACAAAAAGGACGACACGCACGACTACGACGCCTGCGCAAACAGCGAGTGTGAATTTGATCACACAAACTACGCTCTGGCAATGTCAAAAACTAGACACCCCATCCGACACAGGGCGACGGGTGGATGAACAAGGGAATACATTACCCCAGAAGGCCCTCTACTCCACCACCGGAGTACACAGGCGACGATGCCTAGAACTGAAAGTACGAGTCAGAGGAGAATGGTTGAACGCTTTAGTGGACAGCGGAGCTGAGCAGAACTACTTCGACCCGACAACGGCGAATAGGCTCAGGCTACCATGGAGGTACAAACAGACGCCTTACTCGGTTGTCAACCCAGAAGGAACCCCTTTCGACTACAACAACGGTATCATCGACAGCGAGATTGATCACCTCAAAGTTTTCGTTGAAGGAAAGAACCAGGGCATTTCATTCGACGTTGTACCGAACAAGCAACATGATCTTGTACTCGGGTACCCATGGTTACAACGATTCAACCCACATTTTGACTGGAAGACTGGCCAAGTGCTCTCTTTCAACGATGAGACACCTTCCACAGCAAATGACGACTCAGAATACGACACGAGATCTCAAACTTCTACCGAAGGAACCGGAGAAGCCAGGCAGAGGCCAACACGAGACACCTCTCCACCCACAGGACAAGACACAAACATCAAAAAGGACGAAAACGACAGCGACAAAGGATGATCGCACGAGTCATGCAACAGTTTCATGAACTCGAAAAGGACCTAGCTCCACAAAAAGAAACCACAGGATAACCCGGAAGAAGAAGAGCGACTCAAGAACATTCCATGGCAGTATCGCATCTACAAGAAACTCTTCGCGGAAGAACTCGAAACAGGCCTACCTGAGCATACACACTACGACCTAGAAATTGAGTTCATCGATGGGAAGCAACCCGGCTTCAGCAAACTCTACCCACTCAACGAAGCACAACTACCAGTGTTGAAGGAATACATCGAAGACATGATACGGAAAGGATATATCAGGGAAAGCAAGTCATCTGTCGGATACCCCGTCATGTTCGTTCCGAAGAAAAACGGAAAGCTCCGGCTTTGTGTCGACTTCCAGGATGCTCAACGCCATTACGGTCAAGGATCGCACACCGCTACCTCTCATCAGCGAATTGAAGGATCGGCTTTTTGGCATGAAGTATTTCACAGCACTCGACCTCAAAGGAGCCTACAACCTTATTCGGATCAAAGAAGGACACGAATGGAAAACCGCTTTTCGTACTAAGTACGGACTATTCGAGTACCTCGTTATGCCCTTTGACTCACCAATGCACCTGCTGCATTCCAACGAATGATCAACAACGTGCTACGAGAACATCTGGACATATTCGTTGTATGTTACCTGGATGACATCCTCATCTTCTCCAAAACGGAGGAAGAACACACGGAACACGTCCACAAGGTACTGCAAACACTACAAGACGCCAAGTTGTTAGTGGAACCCGAGAAAAGCAAATTCCACGCCCCGGAAGTGGAATTCCTCGGACACATCATCTCTCACAACGAGATACGAATGGACCCCAAGAAGGTCTCAGCGGTCAAGGAATGGGAAGAACTAACGAACGTCAAGGAAGTACAAGCCTTCCTTGATTCGCCAATTACTACCGCAAGTTCCTCAAAGCCTTCGGACGGATAGCTGCACCATTGACGGAACTTACGAAGAAGGACAAGACCTTCGTATTTGGGAACAAAGCCAAGGACGCCTTCGACAAAATCAAGGAACTCATCCTGAGCGAACCAGTGCTCAAGATGTTCGACCCATCTCAACCAATCGAACTGAAACCGACGCCTCGGACTTCGCCCTAGGCGCACAGATTGGACAACGAGACGACAAAGGACTCCTACACCCAATCGCATTCTACTCCCACAAGCTACATGGAGCGGAACTAAACTACCCCATCTACGACAAAGAATTCCTCGCAATCGTCAACGCCTTCAAAGAATTCAGGCACTATCTCCTAGGAAGCCAACACCAGATCAAGGTATATACGGACCACAAGAACATCACCCACTTCGCGAAAACACAAGAACTCAGCGGACGCCAACCCGGTACGCCGAATACCTCTCAGAATTCGACTACGTCATCATCCACGTCAAAGGAACGGAGAACGGCAGAGCCGATGCCATCAGCCGACGCCCTGACCTAGACACGGGAAGAACCAAGACAAAGGAACAACTCTTGCAGTTCACGCAGGAAGGACACCTCACACAACGAATCATTGCAACAACCTACACAGTGGAACAGGGCAATCCACTACTCACGAGAATCCTAGAATACAACCAACACCTCCCAGACAATGAGAAAACAGACAAACAACAAGTACCACAGGAACTACAACACGACCTCGTACGCGAAATACACAAACACCTGCTACACGGACACCAAGGAATCAATAAAACCCTAGAACGAGTCAAAACGACGTTTACTTTTCCTAATATGAAGAAAATTGTTTCAACCATCGCCAACCAATGCGACCTCTGCGCGAAAACCAAGGCACGACGCCACAAACCATACGGAAAACTACAACCACTCCCAGTTGCACAACAACCATGGGACTCAATCACTATGGATTTCATCACCAAACTACCCCTATCAGAAGAACCAGCCACTGGAAACTTCTACGATAGCATTCTCGTCATCGTGGACAGACTCACGAAATTCTCCTATTTCATACCTTATAGAGAAGCAACAACGGCCGAAGAATTCGCCTATCTCTTCTATTTCCACATTGCCAAAACACATGGACTACCACTCGAGATCATCACAGATCGAGGACCACCATTTGCATCAAAATTTCTGGCAGAGCCTCACAGGATACTTGGGAATCAATCACAAACTCTCCACTGCATACCACAAGGAGACAGACGGACAAACGGAACGCATGAATCAAACACTGGAACAATACCTCCGATGCTATATCAACTACGAGCAAAACAACTGGGTTGAAAAGCTACCAGCTGCCCAGCTAGCCTACAACACAGCAACCAACGAAAGCACCAAGGTCACACCAGCATACGCCAATTTCGGGTTCACACCAGACATTTACCGACAATCCCGAGACGCCATCATCAACCCCAAGGCGATCCTCACCAGCGACCAATTACGAAACCTACATGAAGAAATGAAAACAGAACTCGAATTCGTCAGAAACAAAATGACGGCATACGCCAATAAGAAAAGAATCGAGGGACCGATCCTCTCGGAGGGAGACATGGTCTACCTCGCAACAAAAACATCGAAACAAAACGACAAAACAAAAACTCGACTACAAATACATCGGACCATACAAGATTAAGCAGAAAATTTCGAAACATAACTACGAACTGGACTTACCACCCAAGGTCAAGCTCCATCCAATCTTTCACATTTCATTACTCGAGCCAGCACAAGACACCATCCAGGTGAAAACAAATAAAGAACCAGACACAGAAATCGACGGACCAGAAGAATACATCGTAGAAGCCATCCTCGACATGAACAAAATCAATGGCAAAACAATGTATTTCATCAAATGGAAGGACTACCCTGACTCAGAAAACACATGGGAACCCCCAGAACACCTCACTGGTGCACAACGCCTTCTGAAGGACTTCCACCAACAACGCCAAGCACAGGCTCGTCAAGACCAACAGCGTTCCAATCAATCAAGTCAATGGCCCCAAAAGAATGCGCCTCCACAACAGCGGACGACTCCTCACGGAGCTCGCCCGATTCCTCCAAGGCACGTAAGCCGCGCTCAAAAGCCTCGTCACCACGCGCTTTGAGCAACCTCTTCTGCTTCCGAATGCGGGCAAGCTTAGCCATCGCCTCCTCCAAAGCAGCCTCTGCTTCAGCCTCCTCACCTTCCAGGCGTTTGCGCTCCCGGATATTTTTCGCAACTACAAGAAATCAGCCAAACCGCCGTGAAAAAGCACTGACACCCACTCACGGAAGGAAGCCACGCCGGCCCCATCGCACACAACCTTCGCATCAACACAATTGGAGCAACGGTTGGAACGATCGGAAACCACCTTACAGGACAGACCCTGGCGGAAACAACGAGTACAAGGCATGATTTCGGAACCAAAAGCCTCAATATAAGCAGAAAGACCCTGCGCTTCGGAAAGCTTTCGCAAAGAAGTACGCTTGAAACCCGGCCTGACATCACGTCAGCAAAAGGAAATTTTTACAAGTCAGAGTTACCCACCGACAACACTTGGCTGCTGAAACTGGTCTTGAGGACAAGACCAACGGGGAGGGAACCTCGTGTCACGGCCATGACATGGGCCAGGCGGGGAAGCATGGCAGAAAACACTCTGACTAAGCAGGACCGAGGAAACCGAACGTCGCTCCCATGGGTCCCAGGACCGAACGTTGAAAACGTCGGCCCTACCAATGGACCGAACCCAGAGAACGTCGGTCCAAGGATTGATCCCAAGTATATAGAACACGCTCATTGTACTTTCTTATGTACTAGCTACCTCAGCTATCAATACAACTTGGTTACACTCAATACCATTGAGCATATTACCAGACGTGACTTACAACCTATTGCTCAGACTACGCCCAGCACTCTCTGCCAACATAAACCCTGCACGACCGGTTTATCCCTTGGGAAACACACGATCGTCACAATAATAGCATTCAATCTCGACGCGATTAGATTCCTAAATCACGCAAACTATCTAATCTAGAGGAACAGATCATTATTCAGTTCATTCTCGACCTAGATTCGCGAGGATTTCCCCCGCGACTGCGTAGTATTAAAGAAATGGCCAATCGATTACTCGCCGACCGCGACGTGCTACCCGTCGGCAAGCGCTAGGCTCATAACTTCGTTAGACGATACCCAGAGCTTAAGACGCATTTTTTTCGGAAATATAACTACCAGAGAGCTAAGTGCGAAGATCCAATTATTATTTATAACTAGTTTACGGTTATAGCGAACGCAATCGCGAAGTATAGCATCTAATTAGAAGATATCTATAACTTTAATGAGACTGGCTTTATGATGGGTATAATTCAAAGCGGAATAGTCGTCATAGGCATAGATAGGCGTGGAAAGCTAAAATCAGTGCAGCCTGGAAACCGGGAATGGATTATAGTTATTCAAGCGATCAATGCGGAAGGCTGGGCGATCCCGCCGTTCATCATCGGCGCGGGCCAATATCACCTCGCCAACTGGTACCGAGAAAGCAACCTCCCGGGCGATTAGGCTATTGCGACGACCCAAAATGGCTGGACCGATAACGAGACTGGTCTAGAGTAGCTAAAGCACTTTGACCGGTGTATAAGCAATCGATTAATTAGTTCCTATTATCTCTTAATCCTTAATGGCCATGAAAGTCATTATTCTATCGATTTTGAGAGGTTTTGCCAGGATAATAATATTATCACGCTTTATATGCCACCTCATTCATCTCATCTGCTTTAGCCCCTTGACGTCGGGTGCTTCAGCGTGCTTAAGAACACTTACGGTCGAGAAATTAAGCATCTGATTAGATGCTCTATAACCCATATTTCAAAGACCGAGTTCTTTCCGGCCTTCCACGCCGCATTTCAGGCCACCATAACACAAAAAATATCAGATCAGCCTTCAGAGGGGCCAGGCTTATTCCTCTTGACGCGGAAAGTGTGGTCTCGAAGCTTAATATGCAGCTACGGACTCCAATACCGCCTGAGGAGGTGGCTAAACTATTGACCCCTTGGGTTTCAAAGACCCCAAAGACCATGCTTAAGGCTCAATCTCAGTCAGATTACCTCAAGAGATAAGTTAAAACGCATAAAAGTAGCTCCCTAGAGTCAATTCTAGAAGCTATACGGTCTTCTTCTAAGGGAACAAAGATAGTTATGCATAAGGTTGCCTTACTCGAGGCTCGGGTCAAAGACCTTAAACAGGCGAATGAGATACTAAGCCGGCGCCGGAGGGCAAAAAGGACCCAACTACAGAAAAGAGGGGTAATGACGGTAGAGGAAGGACGGCAAGCAATTGATCAAATGGATGTTGATGCGCAGGTAGTGGCGGAATCGTCGAGAAGTGGTGGTCAAGGAAGGTCGGCGCGACCGGGTGTTCGGCGTTATGGTGTCTGCGGCAAGCCCGGCCATAATGCAAGGACCTGTTAGGTAGTGATTGAGACGTCTGGGGAAGAGTATAGTGAGTAGTTTTAATTAATTAAATGGTTTATGATGTTTTTATTGCGGCTTCTATCTTATGGGTATAGGAAAAGTGGTGCACATACTTGTTTAGTGCACATGCTTATCATGTATGTTAGCTATTAATATAACTTAGTTATATTTAATACCCTTAAGTATATTACTAGACGTGACTTATATACTTACCCTTAGAGTACGCGACTTAATTTACTGCTAATATAAACTAGCACGACTGGTTTATTCCCTTAGGACTTATATAATTATTATAATTTCTCTTTTTAAGATAGAAATACCTTTGTCACGCATGCTTGTTTGTTACGCAAGCTATATATATATGTTATTTAAAATAATTCTAGAAAATTTAAATTAAGCTAATACATATAACATACTTAATAAGCATGCGGATTAGATAAGCATACAGATCAAAAATCCCTTATCCTATAACATTTCCATTTAATTAATTAATTCTTAACCACCTAATATGCCATAGTTAAATAGAGAGGCTAATATCCTTCTTATGCTCCAGGCCTATTAAAATAACCTAAAATTAAGTCTCCGATGCGCCGCAAAGGTCTATAAAATCTCTTATATTACTCTCTATCACCGATAGCATAGCATATCTATGCATTGCGATTAAATCCCTAAATCACGCAAACTATCTAATCTAGAGGAACAGATTATTATCTAATTTATTCTTAACCTAGATTTACGAGGATTTCCCCCGCGACTATATAGTATTAAAGAAATAGCTAACTAATTACTCGCTAACCGCAACGCGCTACTAATCAGTAAGCGCTAGGCTAGAAACTTTATTAAGCGATACCTAGAGCTTAAGATGTGTTTTTTTCATAAATATAACTATTAGAGGGCTAAATATAAAGATCTAATTATTATTCGCAATTAATTTAGGCTCATTAAGAATATAATCACAAAGTATAATATCTAATTAAAAGATATCTATAACTTTAATAAGACTGGCTTTATAATAGGCCTGATTCAGAGCGGGATAGTCATCACAGGCGCAGAAAGGCATAGAAGACCGAAATTAGTGCAGCCTAGAGACCGGGAATAGGTTACAGTCATTCAGGCGATCAATACAGAAGGCCAGGCTATCTAGCTATTCATCATGGTTACGGGCCAATATTACCTCGCTAATTAGTACTAAGAAAGTAACCTCCCGGGCGATTAGGCTATTACGACGTCTCAAAATAGCTAGACTAATAACGAGATAGGTCTCGAGTGGCTAAAGCACTTCAATCAGCATATAACTAACCGATTAACTAGTCCCTATTATCTTCTAATCCTCAATAGCCACGAAAGTCACCACTTAGCCGACTTTAAGATATATTACGAGGAGAATAATATTATTACGCTCTATATGCCGCCTCATTTATCTCATCTACTCTAGCCCCTTAATATTAGTTACTTTAGGCTACTTAAGAAGGCTTATAATTAAGAAATAAAATATCTAATTAGATGCTTTATAACCTATATTTTAAAGACTAAATTCTTCCTAGCCTTCTACGCCGTATTTTAAGCTATTATAATAAAGAAAAATATTAAAATAGCCTTTAAAGGGGCTAGGCTTATTTCTTTTAACCTAGAAAGTATAGTCTTAAAGCTTAATATATAGCTATAGACTTTAATGCCTACCAAGGAGGAGGCTAGCCCCTCTAACCCTTAGGTCTTAAAGACCTTAAAGACTATCCTTAAGGCCTAATCTTAGTCTAAATACCTTAAAAGAAAAATTAAAAGGTATAAAAATAGCTCTCTTAAATTAATTCTAGAAGTATTAAAGTCTCTTTCTAAGGGAATAAAGGCGGTTATATATAAGATAGCATTAATAAGGGCTAAGATCTAAGACCTTTAATAAGTAAATAAAGCATTAAGCTAGCGGCGGAGGGCAAAAAGGACTTACTTATAGAAAAAAGAGAAGATAACTCTAGATAAAAGAAGGTAAGTAATTAATTAGATAGATATTAATGCATAGGTAGTAGCTAAATCGTTGAGAAGTAGTGGTTAAGGAAGGTTAGCGTAACTAGGGGTTTAGCGCTATAATATATATAATAAGCCCGGTTATAATATAAGAATATATTAGGTAGTAATTAAGATATCTAAGAAAGAATATAATAAGTAGTTTTAATTAATTAAATAATTTATTATATTTTTATTATAATTTATATCTTAGAGGTTAAGATTTTTAATTTATATATTTATTTAATTTATATACTTATTAAGTATATTATATAGCTTATATAATAAATAAGTATATATAATAAAGGTATTTTTATTTTAAAAAAGAAATTAAAAAGGCTATTAAAATTTAAGATATAATTTAAAATAAATAAAATTTTAATATTAAGTTTATTATATAAGCTATTATTTTATATATTTTTAAAAAATCTTATAAGACTTCTTATAAGGTAGTATATAAAAAAGTATATTTATATTATATATTTAGTTATATCTTTATAAAAGGCTTTTTTTAAAAAATAAAAAAATTATATTAAGATTTTTTAAAAATTAAGTTTATATAAATGCTCTTTTTAAGTATATAGCTATTTTATAAAAAAAGTTAATTTATTTAAGATAAGTAAGATTTTAATAATATAATATATTATTATATATAATATATATAATAAGCAAGCGCTATAAACAAGTAAGCACCGCACTTTTCTTAACTCTCTTTAATAAGATTATAATAAAAACATAATAAATTAATTAATTAATTAAAACTACTTACTATACTCTTCCCTAGAGGTCTTAATTACTACTTAATATATTCTAGCATTATAACCAGGCTTACCATATACTCTATAGTGCTAAACTCCTAGTCACGCCGACCTTCCTTAACTACCACTTCTCGACGATTTAGCTACTACCTACGCATTAATATCTATCTAATTAATTACTTGCCTTCCTTCCTCTACTATTATTACCCCTCTCTTCTATAGCTAGGTTCTTTTTGCCCTCTGGCGCCGGCTTAATATCTTATTCGCCTATTAAAGATCCTATACCTTAGCCCTTAATAATATTATCTTATATATAACTGCCTTTATTCCCTTAGAAAGATACTTTAATACCTTAAGAATTAACTCTAGGGAGCTACTTTAATATCTTCTAATTCGTCTTTTAAGGTATTTAAACTAAGATTCAGCCTTAAGTACTATCCTTGGGGTCTTTAAAGCCCAAGGGGTTAAGGGCCCGGCCTCTTCCTTAACCAGCGTTAGAGTTTATAGCTACATATTAAGCTTTAAGACCACACTTTCCGGGTTAAGAGGGATAAGTCTAGCCCCTCTAAAAGTAGACCTAATATTTTATTCCATCATAGTAGCTTAATAAGCGGCATAGAAGGCTAAGAAGAACTTAGTCTTAGAAACATAGGTAATAAAGCATCTAATCAGATGCTCTATTTCTCGACTATAAGCCTTTTTAAGTAGGCTAAAATACCTAATATTAAGAGGCTAAAGTAGATAAGACAAATGAGGCGGCATACAAAGCGTAATAATCTTATTCTCCTCGTAATATCTCTCGAAGTCGATAGAGTAGTGACTTTCGTGGCCATTAAGGACTAGAAGATAATAGCGACTATTTGATCGCTTGATTATATACCGGTTAAAGTGCTTTAGCTACTTAAGACTAGTCTTATTATTAGTCTAGCCATTTTAGGAGGTTACAATAGTCTAATCGCCCAGGAGGTTGCTTTCTCTATACTAGTTGGCGAGGTGATATTGGCCCGCACCTATGATGAACGGCTGAATCGCTTGGCCCTCCGCATTAATCGCCTGAATCACTATAATCTATTCCCGGCTTCTAGGCTGTATTGATTTTGGTCGACCACGCCTTTCTGCGCTAATAACAACTATTCCGCTTGTAATTATACCTATAAGGAAGCCAGTCTCATTAAAGTTCTAGATATTATTTAATTAAATGCTATACTTCGCGATTATATTCGCCACGAGCTAAAACCACTTCTAGATTTCCTCTAGATCTTTGCACTTAGCCCTCTAGTAGTTATATTTATAAAAAAAATATATCTTTAGCTTTTTTTATCGCCTAACGAAGTTAAAAGCCTAGCGCTTGCCGACGGGTGGCGCGTCGCGGTCGGCAAGTAGTTAATTAGCCATTGCTTTAATAGCACGCAGTCGCGGGGGAAAACCTCGCGCATCTAGGTCGAGAATGAATTAAACTATGATCTATTCCTCTAGATTAGATAGTCAGCGTGAATTTGGGATAGTATCACGTCGGGATTAAATGCCCTGCTAGCGGCGACATAGCCGCCGCTTATTAATCTTATATATCTCTATAGCGCTTTGGATGCTTAGTTTTAGGTTATTTTAAAGGGCTTAAAGGGCAAGAAGCATTCTAGCCTTAGTATTTAGGTTTAATATATTTAGTGGTTAATAATTAATTAATTAAATAAAAAGTTAGGTATAAGAGGGAAAAGTGCGGCGCTCGCTTGTCTGCGGCGCTCGCTTATTATATATATTACTTATTTATTATATAAGCTATATATATATATTATAAATAGCTTTAATCTTAAAAATAACTTAATAAGCTTATCTTAGTTTTTAAAAAACTTTATATAAACTCTAAGGTAATATATATAATAAGCTTATATCTTATATAAGTATATATCTTAAAAATCTTTGCCTTTTATAATAGAAATTACTATAAAAATATAATAAATTATTTAATTAATTAAAACTACTTACTATACTCTTCCCTAGATATCTTAATTACTACCTAATAGGTCCTTATATTATATCTAGGCTTATTATAGATACTATAATGCTAAACTCCTAGTCGCGCTAACCTTCCTTAACTACTACTTCTTAACGATTTAGCCACTACCTGCGTATTAATATCTATTTAATTAATTACCTACCTTCCTTCCTCTACTATTATTACCCCTCTTTTCTATAATTAGGTCCTTTTTGCCCTCCGGCGCCGACTTAGTATCTCATTTACCTATTTAAGGTCTTTAACCCTAGCCTTAAGTAAGGCAAGCTTATATATAATTATCTTTATTCCCTTAGAAGAAGACTATATAGCTTCTAAAATTAACTCTAGAGAGCTACTTTTATGCCTTATAACTCATATCTTAAGGTATTTAGACTAAGATTAAGCCTTAAGCATAGTCTTTGGGGTCCTTGAGACCTAATAGGTAGAGGGTTTAGCCCCCTCCTTAACCGGCGTTAGCGTCTATAGCTATATATTAAGCTTTGAGATAATACTTTCTGGGTTAAGAGAAATAAGCTTAGCTTTTTTAAAGGCTGCTTTAATATTTTTTTTTATTATTATAGCTTAAAATATAATATAAAAGGCTAGAAAGAACTTAGTCTTTAAAATATAGGTTATAAAGTATTTAATTAGATATTTTATTTCTTAATTATAAGTATTCTTAAGTAGCCTAAAGCACCTAATATTAAGGGGCTAAAGTAAATAAGATAAATAAGGCAGCATATAAAGCTAGATAATCTTATTCTCTTTATAATATCTCTTAAATTTAATAAAGTAGTGACTTTTATAACTATTAAGGATTAGAAGATAATAGCAACTATTTAATTACTTAGCTATATACTAATTAAAGTACTTAAGCTACTTAAGACTAGTCTCGTTATCAGTCTAGCTATTTTAGGTCGTCGCAATAGCTTAATCGCCCGGGAGGTTACTTTCTTAGTACTAATTAGCGAGGTAATATTAGCCCGCACTAATAATAAACAGCGGGATCACTTAGCTATCTATATTAATCGCCTAAATAACTATAATTTATTCTTAGTTTCTAAGCTATATTAATTTTAGCTTTCTATACTTATCTATACCTATAATAACTATTTTGCTTTAAATTATACTTATTATAAAGCTAGTCTTATTAATATTATAGATATTATCTAATTAGATATTAGACTTCGCGATTATATTTATTATAAGTATAAACTAATTATAAATAATAATTAAATCTTTATACTTAGCTCTTTAGTAATTATATTTCTAAAAAAAATATATCTTAAGGTCTAGGTGCCGCTTAATAAAGTTAGAAGCCTAGCGCTTATTAATAGATAGTAAGTCGCGGTTAGCGAGTAAACTATTAGCTATTTCTTTAATACCGCGTAGTCATAGGGGAAATCCTCGCGAATCTAAGTTAAGGATAAATTAAATAATAATTTATTCCTCTAGATTAAATAATTTACGTGATTTAGGAATCTAATTACGTCGAGATTATATGCCTTTCTAGCAGTGACCTAGCTTTTTAGGGCAGATATTATAGATTAATATAGCATATTAGATATATAATTTTAGGTTATTTTAAAGCGCTTAAAGGGCAAGAAATATATTACCCTCGCTATTAAATTTAAATATATTTAGTAGTTAAGAATTAATTAATTAAATAAAAGAGAGAAAGATTAAGGGATTTTTAAGACACATACTTATCTAAGACATAAGCTTATTATATATATTAGATACTTAGTAAGATATATAAAATATTCTTATTCATACTATATAAATAACATACATAATAAGCAAGTGCACCAGACAAGTGAGTGCACTAAAAATCTCTACCTTAAAGATAGAAATCGCTATAAAAATACCACAAACTATTGGATTAATATCCATCTGATTAATTACTTGCCTTCCTTCCTCTACCGTTATTACCCCTCTTTTCTATAGTCGGGTTCTTTTTGCCCTCCGGCGCTGGCTTAGTATCTTATTTGCCTCTCGAAGGTCTTTGTTCTTAGCGGTCAATAAGGCAACCCGATGCATAATTGCCTTTGTCCCCTTTGCAAGAGACTATAGAGCTTCTAAAATTGACTCTGGGGAGCTGCTCTAATGCCTTCTAATTTGTCTTTCGAGGTATTTAGACTGAGGTCTAGCCTTAAGTATAGTCTTTGGGGTCCTTAAGGCCCAAGGGGTCAATAGTTTAGCTGCCTCCTTAATCGGCGTTGGCATATATAGCTATATATTAAGCTTTAAGATTATATTTTCCGCATTAAGAGGAATAAGCCTAGCTCCTCTAAAAGTCCCCTTAATATTTCGTTCCATTATAGTAGCTTGAAATGCAGCGTAGAAGGCTAGAAAGAACTCGGTCTTTGAAACGTGGGTTATAGAGTATCTAATTAGATGCTTTATTTCTTAACTATAAGCACTCTTAAGCACGCTAAAGTACCTAATATTAAGGGGCTAAAGTAAATAAAAGGAATAAGGTAGTATATAAAGCCTAATAATCTTATTCTCCTTATAATATCTCTTAAATTTAATAGAGTAGTAACTTTTATAGCTATTAAGGATTAAGAGATAATAGATATTAATTAATTAATTAGTTATGCACTGGTTAAAGTATTTAAGCTACTTAAGACTAGTCTTATTATTAGTCTAGCTATTTTAAGTCATCGCAATAGCCTAATCGCCCGGGAGGTTACTTTTTTAGTACTAGTTAGCGAGATAATATTAGCTTGCACTAATAATAAATAGCGGGATTAGCTAGCCTTTTGCATTAATTGCCTAAATGACTATAATCTATTCCCGGTTTCTAGGCTATACTGCTTTTAGCTTTTTATGCCTTTCTATGCCTATAATAACTATTTTGCTTATAATTATGCCTATAAGAAAGCTAGTCTTATTAATATTATAAATATTATTTAATTAGATACTATACTTTGTGATTATATTTACTATAAGTTAAAACTAATCGCGGATAATAGTTAGATCTTTATACTTAGCTCTTTAGTAGTTATATTTATAAAAAAAATATATCTTAAGGTCTAAGTATTACTTAATAAAGTTTAAAGCCTAGCATATGCTAATTAGTAATATATTATAATTAGTAAGTAATTAATTAGTTATTTCTTTTATATTATAATATATATAATAAGTATGCAATGCATCTAAGTATGTAATGTATTTTTTATTACTTTATAGTATTTAAACTATAATAAAAACGCAATAAATTAATTAATTAATTAAAACTACTTATTATACTCCTCCCTAGAGGTCTTAATCACTACCTAATACGTCCTTATATTATATCTAGGCTTACTATATATATTATATCGCTAAATGCCTAGCCTAACTAACCTTCCTTAACTATTACTTCTTAATAATTCCGCAACTACCTACGCATCTATATTTATCTAATTAATTACTTACCTTACTTAATCTACTATTATTACCCCTCCTTTTTATAGTTAGGTCTTTTTTGCCCTATGGTTTTAGCTTAGTATCTTATTTACCTGCTAAAGGTCTTAGTTTTTAGCAACTAATAAGGTAACCTTATGCATAACTGCCTTTATCCCTTTCTTAAGAGACTTTATAGCCTTAATAATTAACTTAGGAGAGCTATTATAATGCCTCTTAATTTGTCTTTTAAGGTATTTAGACTAAGACCTAGCCTTAAGCATAGTCTTTAAGGTCTTTAAGACCCAAGGGGTCATAGGGCTAACTACCTCCTTAGTAGATATTAGAGTCTATAGCTATATATTAAGCTTTAAGATTATACTTTCTAGGTTAAAAGGAATAAGCCTAGCTCTTCTAAAGGCTAACTTAATATTTCTTTTTATTATAATAGCCTAATATATAGCATAAAAGGCTAAAAAGAACTTAGGCTTAGAAATATAAGTTATAAAGTATTTAATTAAATACTTTATTTCTTAATTATAAGCTTACTTAAATAAGTTAAAATACTTAATATTAAGAGACTAAAGTAAATAAGATAAATAAGATAGTAATATATATAATAAGTAAGTATTATAAATAAGTAAGCGCTATACTTTTCTTAACCCTTTTTAATAAAATTATAATAAAAATATAATAAATTAATTAATTAATTAAAACTACTTATTATATTTTTCCCCAGAGGTCTTAATTACTACTTAATATATTCTAGTATTATAACTAGGCTTACTATATACTCTATAATACTAAACTCCTAGTTACACTAACCTTCCTTAACTACTACTTCTCGACGATTTAGCTATTACCTATGCATTAATATCTATCTAATTAATTACTTACCTTCCTTCCTCTATTATTATTACCCCTCTTTTTTATAGCTAGGTTCTTTTTACCCTTTAGCGCTAGCTTAATATCTTATTTGCCTATTAAAGATCTTATACCTTAGCCCTTAATAATATTATCTTATATATAATTACCTTTATTCCCTTAGAAAGATATTTTAATACCTTAAGAATTAACTCTAAAGAGCTACTTTAATATCTTTTAATTTATCTTTTAAGGTATTTAAACTAAGATTTAGCCTTAAATACTATCCTTAGGGTCTTTAAAGCCCAAGGGGTTAAGGGCCTAGCCTCCTCCTTAACTGGCATTAAAGTCTATAGCTATATATTAAGCTTTAAGACTATACTTTCTAGGTTAAGAGGGATAAGTCTAGCCCCTCTAAAAGTAAACCTAATATTTTATTTTATTATAATAGCTTAATAAGCGGCATAGAAGGCTAGGAAGAACTCGGTCTTAGAAATATAAGTAATAGAGTATTTAATTAGATACTTTATTTCTTAACTATAAGTCTTTTTAAGTAGGCTAAAGTACTTAATATTAAGAGGCTAAAGTAAATAAGATAAATAAGGCGGTATATAAAGCGTAATAATCTTATTCTCCTCGTAATATCTCTTAAAGTTAATAGAATAGTAACTTTTATAGCTATTAAGGATTAGAAAATAATAGCAATTATTTAATCGCTTAATTATATATTAGTTAAAGTGCTTTAGCTACTTAAGACTAGTCTTATTATTAGTCTAGCTATTTTAGGAGGTTATAATAGTTTAATCGCCCGGGAGGTTACTTTCTTTATATTAATTAGCGAGGTAATATTAGCCTGCACCTATAATAAATAGCTAAATTGCTTAGCCCTTCGCATTAATCGCCTAAATTATTATAATTTATTCTTAGCTTCTAAGCTATATTAATTTTAGTTAATTATGCCTTTCTGCGCTAATAATAACTATTCTGCTTATAATTATACTTATAAGGAAGTTAATCTTATTAAAGTTTTAAATATTATTTAATTAAATATTATACTTTATAATTATATTTACTATAAGCTAAAACTACTTTTAGATTTCCTTTAGATTTTTATACTTAGCCCTCTAGTAATTATATTTATAAAAAAAACACATCTTTAGCTTTTCTTATTGCCTAATAAAGTTAGAAGCCTAGCGCTTGCTAATAAGTGGCGCGTCGCGGTCGGCAAGTAGTTAATTAGCTATTGCTTTAATAATATATAGTCGCGGGGGAAAACCTCGCGTATCTAGGTTAAGAATAAATTAAATTATGATCTATTCCTCTAGATTAAATAGTTAGCGTGAATTTGGGATAATATTACGTTGGGATTAAATGCCTTGCTGGCGGCGACTACGTCGCCGCTTATTAATCTTATATATCCCTATAGCGCTTTAGATGCTTAGTTTTAGGTTATTTTAAAGGGCTTAAAGGGTAAGAAGCATTCTAGCCTTAGTATTTAGGTCTAATATATTTAGTGGTTAATAATTAATTAATTAAATAAAAAGTTAAGTATAGGAGGGAAAAGTGCGGCGCTTGCTTGTTTGCGGCGCTTGCTTATTATATATATTATCTAGTTATAAGGAATTAATTAATTAAATAGTAATAATATTAAATAAGGGATTTTTAATATACTTACTTATTTAGTATACTTGCTTATTATATATATTAGTATTTCTTTATAAGAGAATTTTTTTTAAAAATTTAAAAAAAAATTTATAAATAGTATATTTAAGAGTTAAATAGCTAAAATAGCCTTTTTAAGTCTCTAGCTATTTTATAGCGTTTTTTAGAAACTTAAGGTTTAGGATTTTTTTAATATATAATATATATAGCTAACTTACTTATATAGCTAACTTGCTTATTATATATATTAATTAATTACTTATTAATTATAATATATTACTAATTAATACGCGCTAGGCTTTAAGCTTTATTAAGTAATACTTAGAGCTTGTAAAATATCTTATCTTTAAGAAGGTCTTTTATAAAATAAAATTCTAAAAAAATAAGCTTATAAGATATAAGCCTAGGATTTTATTACCCTATATTATAGCCTATGCGCTTTTCTATAAGATGCTTACCTAAGCAATATCTGCTTAGATAAGCAAGATATAAGGGAGTGTTAATACTCTCTCTTTTAGGCTTATTTCCCTTTTAGGAAGGTCATATGTAAAAGACTGAAAAATATAAACTATAAGGTCTAAATAAGGTATAGGGTAGGTAATAGAGATAGGAGGTAAATAAGCAGTGGAATTAGTCCTTATAAAAAGCTAATTAGCTAGGTAAGGAATTATAGAGTTATAAAAGTAAATAAAATAGATAGTAGGGTTAAAATAAAAAAGACTAGCTTCTTATTAGTATTCTTATTGTTTAAATTAGTTAAAGATCTAAGGAGTTATCTTAAAGAGAGAATTTATAGCTTATATATCTAATTGCTCGGAATCTATTAGCCCGATTCGGATAGAAGTTATACCGTCGGATAGCTCTAATTCCGGGCTTTAAAACCCTATTAGTTTTACTAGTTGCAAATAACTAAAAGCCGAGTTATGGCATAATAGAAGTTAAAACCTATAGGGTTTTAAACTAGGATATTTAAAACCAAATAGGAAATACCCTTTGGAAGGAAACGGCTTTAATAGAGTTATTAGGTTTATAATAAAGCCCTAAGTCCGAAGTCACGTGACCTTCCTAAAAAGGAAATAAGCCTAGAAGGGGCAGTATTAACACTCCCTTATATCTTGCTTATCTAAGTAGATATTTCTTAGGTAAGCATTTTATAGAAAAGCGCATAGGCTATAATATAGGTTAATAAAATCCTAGGCTTATATCTTATAAGCTTATTTTTCTAGAATTTTATTTTATAAAAGACCTTCTTAAAGATAAGGTATTTTATAAGTATGTAAAGATCTAAGGAAAGAAAAGAAAGCTATTCTTTAATAACTAATAGCTCGGAATCTATTAGCCTGATTTAGATAAAGGTTATACCATCAGATAGCTCCTTTCTGAGGCCTTCTAACTATATATAGTATATATTAATTAAATAGTTAATAGCTAGGCTATTGCATAAGAAAGATAAAACCTAACATATATAATAAGCATGCGCCGCAGGCAAGTATGCGCCGCACTTTTCCCTCCTGCACCTAACTTTTTATTTAATTAATTAATTTCTTAACCACTAAATATATTAGACCTAAATACTAAGGCTAGAACCCTTCTCGCTCTTTAAGCCCTCTAAAATAAGCTAAAACTCAGCGTCTAATATGCTATAACCCTCTATAGAGTTAATAAGCAATAGCTACGTTGCTATAAGCAAGGTATTTAATCCCAATATAATTAAATCCCTTAATCGCGCTAATTATCTAATCTTAAAAAATAAATTATTATTTAGTTTATTTTTAACTTAGATTTATAAGGATTTCTCCCTTAATTATATAATATAAAAGAAATAACTAATTAATTACTTATTAACCGCGATGTGCTATTAATTAATATATATTAAGCTTTAAACTTTATTAGGTAACGTATATAATAAGCAAGTTAGCCATGCAAGCAAGTTAGCCAAAAATCCCTCACCTAACATCTTCTCGATTTAATCAATTAATTCCTAACCACCTAGCATATCATCTATGAATTATAAGGCTAGAATGCTTCTTGCCCTTTAGGCTTATCAAAATCAACTAAAACTTAGCTTCCGATAAGCTGCAAGAGCCTATAAGGTTAATCGCAATACTCTTATTAATCGCCATAAAGGGATCCAATCTCGACGCGATACTATCTAGAAATCACGCTGGCTATCTGATCTAGAGGAACAGATCCTTATTCACTTCATTCTCGACCTAGATTCGCGAGGATTTCCCCCTCGGCTTCGTGGTATTAAAGAAATAACTAATTAATTACTTATTAACCGCGACGCGCTACTAGTCGGCATGCATTGGGCTTATAACTTTATTAGATAATACTTAAAGCTTAAAATATGTTTTTTTTTTAGAAATATAACTACTAAATAGCTAAGTGCAAAGATCTAATTATTATCTATAAGTAGTTTTAGCTTATAGCAAATATAATTATAAAGTATAATATTTAATTAGATAATATTTAAAACTTTAATGAGATTAACTTTCTTATAGACATAATTATAAGCGGAATAGTGGTTATAAGCATAGAAAGGCATAAAAAGCTAAAATTAATATAACCTAGAAACTAGAAATGGATTATAGTTATTTAAGCGATTAATGCGGAAGGCTGGTTAATCCCGCTGTTTATTATTAGTGCGGGCTAGTATTACCTTGCTAACTAGTATCGAGAAAGCAACCTCCCGGGCAATTAGGCTATTATAATAACCTAAAATAGCTAAACTAATAATAAGACTAGTCTTAAGTGGCTTAAGCACTTTGACCGGTATATAACTAAGCGAATAAATAATTGCTATTATCTCTTAATCCTTAATAGCTATAAAAGTTACTATTTAATTAAATTTAAGAGATATTACTAAGATAATAAGATTATCTAGCTTTATATACTACCTTATTTATCTTATCTATTCTAGCCCCTTAATATTATATACTTTAGCATACTTAAGAGGGCTTATAATTAAGAAATTAAGCATTTAATTAGATACTCTATAAATTATATTTTAAAAACTAAGTTCCTCCTAGCCTTTTATAACGCATTTTAAGCTATAATAACAGAAAAAAATATTAAGGCATCCTTTAAAGGAGCTAGGATTATTCCTCTTAACCTAGAAATTATAGTCTCAAAGCTTAATATGCAGCTATAGACTCCAATGCCTACCGAGGAGGAGGCTAAACCATTAAACCCTTGGGTTTTAAAGACCCCAAAGACTATGCTTAAGGCCTAATCTTAGTCTAAATACCTTAAGAGACGAATCAAAAGGCATTATAATAACTCCCCTGAGTTAATTATTAAGGCTATAAAGTCAATTACTAAGGCACTAAAGGGAAATATATATAAGATAGCTCTAGTGAGGGCAGAGGTCTAAGAGCTTTAACTAGCAAATAAGATATTAAGCTAGCGCTAGAGGGCAAAAAGGACCTAATTATAAAAAAAAGGGGTAATAATAATAGAGAAAGGAAGGTAAGTAATTAATTAAATAGATATTAATACATAGGTAGTGGCTAAATTATTAAGGAGTAGTAGTTAAGGGAGGTTAGCGCGACTAAGTATTTGGCATTATAGTATCTACGGTAAGCCTAGCTATAATATAAGAACCTATTAGGTAGTTATTAAGATATCTAGGGAAGAGTATAGTAAGTAGTTTTAATTAATTAGATAATTTATAGTATTTTTATTATAATTTTTAATCTTTAAGGTAAGAAAAAGTAGCTAACTTACTTATATAGCTAACTTACTTATTATATATATTAATACCTAGAACTTAAAATATGTTTTTTTTAAAAATATAACTATTAGAGAGCTAAGTATAAAGATTTAGCTATTATTTATAACTAGTTTATACTTATAGTAAATATAATCACAAAGTATAATATTTAATTAAAGGATATTTATAATATTAATAAGACTAACTTTATAATAGGTATAATTTAAAATAAAATAATTATTATAAGTATAAATAAGTATAAAAAGCTAAAATTAATATAGCCTAAAAACTAGGAATAAATTATAATTATTTAAGTAATTAATATAAAAGGCTAGTTAATCTCGTTATTTATTATTAATACGGGTTAATATTATCTTATTAACTAGTATTAAGAAAGTAACCTCCTAGGCGATTAGGCTATTATAATAACTTAAAATAGCTAGACTAATAATAAGACTAGTCTTAAGTAGCTTAAATACTTTAACCGGTATATAACTAATTAATTAATTAATTCTTATTATCTCTTAATTCTTAATAGCTATAAAAGTTACTATTTAATTAAATTTAAGAGATATTACTAAGATAATAAAATTATCTAGCTTTATATACCTTTTTATTTATCTTACTTACTTTAGCCTCTTAATATTAAGTACTTTAATATACTTAAAAATACTTATAACTAAGAAATAAAATATCTAATTAGATACTTTATTACTTATATTTTAAAAACTAAGTTCTTCTTAGCCTTCTACGCCGCATTTTAGGCTATTATAATAAAAAAAAATATTAAGTTAGCCTTTAGAGGGGCTAGACTTATTCCTCTTAACCCAGAAAGTATAGTCTCGAAGCTTAATATATAGCTATAAACTCTAATGCCTACCGAGGAGGAGGCTAAACTATTAACCCCTTAGGTCTTAAAGACCCTAAAAACTATACTTAAGGCTTAATCTTAATTAGAATACCTTAAGAGATAAGTTAGAAGGCATAAAAGTAGCTCCCTAGAGTTAATTCTAGAAGCTATATAGTCTTCTTCTAAAGAAATAAAAATAATTATACATAAGGTTACCTTATTAAAGGCTAAGGTTAAAGACCTAGAATAAGCAAATAAGATACTAAGCTAGCGCTAGAGGGCAAAAAGGACTAGATTTAGAAAAGAGGGGTAATAATAGTAAAGAAAGGAAGGTAAGTAATTAATTAGATAGATATTAATACGCAGGTAGTGGCTAAATTGTTAAGGAGTAGTGGCCTAGGGAGGTTAGCGCGATTAGGTATTTGGCATTATAATATCTATGGTAAGCCTAGTTATAATATAAGAATATATTAGGTAGTAATTAAGATATCTAAGGAAGAGTATAATAAGTAGTATAAATTAATTAAATAATTTATAGTATTTTTATTGCGATTTTAATTATAAAGGTTAGGAAAAGTATGGCATATACTTGCCTGCGGCGTATACTTATTATATATATTATAAGGTTTTATATTTAAGGTATTAAAACTAGATAGAAAATACCTATATAAGAAGGCCAGCTTTAATAAAGTTATTAGGCTTTAAATAAAGCCCTAAGTCCGGGTCACGTGACTTATCTTATATATCTGGAATTACCTAGGAGGGAAGTTTATATAACTCTATAATATCTCGCTAATCTAAGCAGTTATAGCTTAGGTAAGCATGCTATTAAATAGCGCTAATAATATACTATAGGGTAGCAAGTTATTAGACTTATATTTTATAAGCTAAATTTCTTAGAATTATTTATAAAAGGCCTTTCTTATAAAAGTCCTTAATACTTATAGGCATAATTATAAGCGGAATAGTTATTATAGGTTTAGAAAGGCATTTAAAGCTGAAATCAGTGCAGCCTAGAAACTAGGAATAAATTATAATTATCTAGGCGATTAATATAGAAGGCCAGGCAATCTAGCCATTTATTATTAGCGCGGGTTAATATTACCTCGCTAATTAGTACTAAGATAGTAACCTCCCGGGCGATTAGGCTATTATAATAACCTAAAATAGCTAGACTAATAATAAGACTAGTCTTAAGTGGCTTAAGTACTTTGACTAATATATAGCTAAGTAATTAAATAGTTGCTATTATCTTTTAATCCTTAATAGCTATAAAAGTCACTACTCTATTAAATTTAAGAGATATTATAAGGAGAAAAAGATTATCTAGCTTTATATACTACCTTATTTATCTCATCTACTCTAGCCCCTTAATATTAGGTACTTTAGTATACTAAAGAAGGCCTATAGTCAAGAAATAAAGCATCTAATTAAATACTCTATTACCCACGTTTCAAAGACCGAGTTCTTTCCGGCCTTTTATATAGCACACAAGGCCACTATAATAAAAAGAAATATCAAGGGGGCTTTTAAAGGAGCCGGTCTTATTCCCTTTAACCTAGAAACTATAGTCTCGAAGCTTAATATGTAGCTACAGACGCTAACGCTAATTAAGGAGGGTGCTAAACCCTTTACCCATTGGGTCTTAAGGACCCCAAAGACTATGCTTAAGGCCGGATCTTAGTTTAAATACCTAGAAAGACGAATTAAAAGGCATCAAAGTAGCTCCCCAGAGTTAATTCTTAAAGCTCTATAGTCTCTTATAAAAGAAATAAAGGCTATTATGCATAAGGTTGCCTTATTGACGGCTAAGGTTAAAGATCTTCGAGAGGCAAATGAGATATTAAGCCGGCGCCGGAGGGCAAAAAGGACTAGGCTATAGAAAAGAGGGGTTATAATAATAGAGGAGAGAAGGCAGGTAATTGATTAGATGGATATTAATGCGCAGGTAGTGGCAAAATCATCGAGAAGTGGTAGTCAAGGAAGGTTAGTTAGACCGGGCGTTCGGCGCTGTGGTATCTGCGGCAAGCTCGGGCATAATGCAAGGACCTATTAGATAGTGATTGAGACGTCTGGGGAAGAGTATAGTGAGTAGTTTTAATTGATTAAATGGGTTATAGTGTTTTTATTGCGATTTCTAATCTTAAGGGTAAAGAAAAGTGCGTCGCTCGCTTGACTGCGTCGCTCGCTTATCATATACGTTACTCTAAGACTTGTATTGTTTATACTATTCATAATCTAGTACTTATCTTATCTTGCTACTAATCCTCATCTAATACACGTACTATTCTAGTAAGATCCGCACGGGTGTGGCCGACAGCCCATACGTTTTGGCTCTCGAATGTGTTCTTAAGCCTGGGCTTCCTTTGGTAGAAAGAGTTTCGGCTTCCCAGGCCCAGCGTCACTAACAATGACACTCCTCGACTACCCAGATAACTCGCCCCGGCTTGAGCTCAAGATCATGGTCCCTAAAGATCCGAAAGCGTCCATCACCTACTTTGGGCCGAAGATGGAACCTCCTTCCATGGCTTTGAACCACCAGATCAATATCCGGCTCGAGCCTCAGACCATCCGCAGTCTGAGATGGAGTTTCTCCACGATCGAATTTCAGCTTCCCGCTAATGCGATCAAGAAGGGATACCAGTGTACGGTCTTTGAGTTCGCTGTACAAAGACCTGCTGTTCAGGGCTGGCCCATGCCCTTCCAGGCTCAGAGCCCAGAGGCCGATAAGTGGCTTCAGCAAGGCACCAGACTGGAGAACTTGACCTCGACCATCGTATAGCCCGTTCGGCATTAGCCTATCTTCACGCTTCAGTATCTGTGCAAGTCAAGAAGCACGAGCGATAATGCATGATGAACATCAATTCTCGCTGGGGATCCGGCTACCTAATCTCGGTTCCAAAACGATTCTGCCAATTACCTGGCCAGAAGAACTTGTGCAATATGTGCCCATACTTGAGAGGATATGTAGACCACGGACGGATGATTGGGCTGGTCTGCATATCCCTTCAAGTGATCATGTCCATTGGTAGCTTTACACATGAAACGGAAGGGTATTCATCAGCAATACCCACGACCATCCTCTACAGAGCCCATTTGAAAAGAGGACTCTTCTCTCCCATCTGCATCAACTCTTCATCAGTATACCGCTCTCGGATCTCGTCCTCAGACATCTGAGCCTTCTTGGCATTGTCTCGCTTGAGTAGGAACTCCAGCAATGTCGCCGCGATGATTCCAGCCAGTCCGAAAGCAAGGGATGTGCCATAACCAGTCGGGTATCGCGGAGCCTCTCGATCAAGGTAAATGTATGATCCGATCAGGCCACCAATGTTGCCAACACAAACGAGAAGGCCAATGTTGACGGATCGCTTGGCTGGGTCGGGAGTGTTGGCAACATTCCAGGCATTGACGCCAGGGAGGATAGGATACATGCTGTCATATCGTTAGATTTATAATGCCTCGTAAAAGCAAGAGACTCACCCAAAGCATGCCAGGCAAACAGCAAAGTAACAAGCAGCAATACTATTCTCGACATCCCCAGACTTGGCAAAGAGAATGATGAAGGCGGTGACGAGACAGCACTGAGGGCCGAGAATGAAGGGGTATCGCCAGGAATATTTGTCGGCAAAGATTGCAAACACGTAGGCCGAGATGGCGCCCACCGCATATGGAGGAATCGTCATCAGCTGCGCGTGGGAGGAAGTGTAGCCCATTCCCTTCAGAATGCTGGGCATGGTGAACTTCATGGCGTAGTTTGGCACAGCGTTGGACCAGTTGGCGAAGAATAGGAGCCAGATCTTATAGTCAAAGAGGATATCTTTGAAGATTGCCCAGTTGAAGTGGCTGTGGTTATCCTTGTAGTCTCCTGGCATGGTGGCACGGCGGCTAAGCTGGCGGAGCTCGAGATATCGGATCTCGTCGGCGTCGAGCCATCGTGTAGACAGGGCAGGCGAGTCGCAGAGGAGGAAGACGCACATGATTGCGACGATAACGGTGAATAGACCTTCAATGATAAAGATCCAACGCCAGCCCTCGAGACCTGCCATGCCGTCCATCTTGGCGATGGCGAATGCAAGAAGGCCAGAAAAGGCTCCACCAGTAGCAGCCGATGTATAGAGAATCGCGATTCGGACTTGCGTCTCGTTGGGAAGATACCAGTTGGAGATGATGAGGATAGCGCCGGGGAGGAAACCTGCTCTATCAGGAGGTTAGTTGAGTCGTCTTGTGCCATGGATCGTCGACTTACTCAAAGATACCAAGCAGGAAGCGAATGGCGAGAAGACCGCCATAGTTCTGAACGATTCCGGTCAAGGTCATGATGGTGCCCCAAGCAAAAACAATTCCTCCCATATACCAGGACGGTCGCTTAAACCTGTGAAGGATCATGTTGGAGGGGACCTCTGTATAGAGATTAATCCAAAGGTTCTTCTGCTTCTGAACCACCGACAAACTTACCACAGAGAACGAAAGGAATAAAGAAGATGGCCACGACAATGTTGTATTGGATGCCCTTCAACTCAAGATCTTCAGTCATTCCCTCGATCTTGGCATTTCCTACCACTCGTTAGCCACACCGCCACGCCACAACTCAAGATACTCACCAATGTTGGTCTTATCCAAGTACGCGATCAGATACAGCAGCACCAGCATTGGGACCAATCTCAGCTACAGACCGTTAGCCAAAGACTTCTAGAGAACAGTGAGCGATCGACCTACATCAACTTTGCGGATGATGGCCTTCTTGCGATCTTCCGGGAACGTCCTAAGGAAGTCAAAGTCTCCTTCCGAGAGACCGCCCCTTTGGTGTTCGCTGTGCATGATGCCAGACTTTTCGTGCGAGACACGCTCGACGTCGATCTGGGTAGTCATGATTGAGTTTCGTAGACTTGAAAAATGTGAGAACAAGAGTGTTGGGCGGTAGAGCCTGGGGTGAGAGAGCAAGGACGGGGCAGCCGGATCGATCTTTATAACAGGCGATCTCAGAGATCCCTGCTTTACCAGGAAAACTACCGTCAGAGACGAAATGAGACCACTAGAACTTTGCAAAGTCTGGACTCGTCCGAGTTCCCCAGAATCTGTGACTCCAAGTGCGGAGAGCCGTATCCGGGGAAGCGGGGGATGGGTCGACCCCGATGCTCGGACAACAAACTTTTGGCAAGGTCTGCTAGCCTAGGGCGTGATTCAAGACTTTCACCGCGTGAAATGGTGGAGAGGTTGGTTCCCGCTTGTTGGCGCCGTCCCGAGGCACATGAGACGAGAATCCGGGAATCCGAGAGCGTTTCCGAGAAACCTCCTCGGACTCCCTCCGGAAATGTCATCTTGGCGCGAATGGTGGCAAGATTGCCCTCAGTAATGGCTTCACTTTCACCTTGAGCTCCGGGTCTCTTCGGAGAAGATGAGAGACTTTGAACATGATCGGCTTTGTGTTCAGAGGCCGAGTCGCGAGCTCCTCTTCAGTTCATTCATTATAAAAGAAGGCATTCAGACTCAAAGGTAACCATCTCTCAATCCAACATCACCAGCATCATCACAACAACTTCAGCTTCTGCATCCCAAAAACACCCTCATCTCTCCACAAAAACATCTCCAACTTGCCCATCATGTCTCTCGATCTCAAGGGTCTCATTCCTGCCCCTGTCACCCCCTTCACCAAGGACGGGCGGGTCGACTACGACGCCATCCAGCGACTTGGCGCCTGGCTCGGAAGCATCGACGGCGTCAAGGGCCTCGTGGTGCTTGGACACGCCGGAGAAGGTACTTTCCTGACCCAGCAGGAGCAGGTCGACGTCATCAAGGCCTTTGTCAAGTCGGTCAACAACAAGATTCCCATCATCGCTGGTATCACTGGTGAGGGCACTGAGGTTGCCGCCCTTGAGGCCAAGCGCGCCAAGGAAGCTGGCGCTCAGGCTGGTCTCCTCTACCCTTCTCACGGCTGGCTGCGATTTGGCTACCAGCCTGGTGCTCCTCAGGACCGCTACAAGGTTGTCTATGAGGTGTCCAAGCTTCCCCTGATTCTCTTCCAATATCCCGACAACACCAAGGCTACCTACAACCTCCAGACCCTTCTCGACATTGCCGCTCTCCCTGGTGTTGTTGCCATGAAGAACGGTGTCCGAAACATGCGCCGCTGGGACACTGAGATCCCTGTCTTCCGACGCGAGCGCCCCAATGTTCCCGTCCTCACCTGCCACGACGAGTACCTTCTCCACACTGCCTTTGATGTGGATGGTATGCTCGTCGGATACGGAAACATTGCCCCTGAGCCTCTCATTGAGCTCATCAAGGCTGGCAAGGCTCAGGATTACAAGAGGGCGCGTGAGATCCACGATCAGCTTCTCCCCGTCACCAAGGCCGTCTACCACCGCGGCTCGCACATGGAGGGTACCGTCGCCCTTAAGCACGCACTCGTTGCCCGGGGAATTCTGTCACATGCCACTGTGCGATCTCCCCTGCTGCCGCTCCCCGATGGTGCTGAGGAGGAGATCCACACCGCCATCTCATCAGCATCGCTCAGCAAGGTTGCCTAGATAAGATCGATATAGAGTGAACAATAGACATTTCGTGTTTTTTACTTAAATTCGGTGCGAGCTCGTGGCTTCATTTAATTCGAGGCTATGGGAGGATCCGATCAGTTGAAGATGAGCCCAGAATGCCTCTCAGACGCTTCATTTCAGTGATCATAATTGACATGCACTGTAGCACCCAACAAGACCAGATTACTAGGCCATCCCGGATCGACAATAATTAGCGCCTATTCCTTTGCTTTTGTCAAGATCTAGAGTCAATTACTTATTTCTATAGCGCAGTGTGGCTCACATCCAGAACTCTCGCCCTCAAAAAGGGGTTTTGCTGCCTCGAGAGAGGCGTCCATCGGCAGAGGCCATTTCATCGTCACATTCAAACAAAGGACAATGGGTCGTTTTTTTAACAATTAGCGCAGAAAATATGCAAATATATCGTGATCCTGTGATTAAGGACTCAATCTTTATGAACATGATAATGATTGGAATTGATCACGACTGACCAACCATGCCATAGCGTACACCAGACTCGACCTCATAACATGATTACAGCCTTCACACCCTAGCTGCATACTTTTACAAACAAACTCCCATTCAGACATTAGAACGTAAGCTTCGAGTCAGCTCACTCTACCCTGCACTGAGTCGGTTGATGCACAGAAAGCCATTGATGGTGTCGATGGTCCCCCTCACCGGAAACTAGTGCCGATGTCGCCCCCGCGTTTTCACAAACTAGTGGAGGGCCATCTGTATAAAGCACGGGTCTCGCCCGCGTTTCCGGACACCCATGACTGCTCCACTCTCCTGTCTCCGAGATGCTCACCCAGGTCTCCGGCCGCCATCGTCCGGAAACGATCAACAAGCCACGATGACGACCCCCAGCTCTGTCCATGCTTCCACTCCTCTATCCGAAACTTCATCTATCGCTGGGACAAAGCGATCTCTCCCAATATCACCAGAAACGCGTCGTGAATCCGAAAATCGCCGGAAGGGGCCCAAGACCAGACGAGCGTGCGATCACTGCAAGCTCAAAAAGCTCAAATGCACCGGCACATTACCATGCGATGGATGTTCCAAGAAGAGCATCGACTGTCATTATGACACCCAGTACCGGAGAGGGAGGCCACCGACTCCTCCTGTGTTGCCACGACCTGACATGTACATGAGTCCGGAGAGCAGGTAGGCCTAAGCGACGCGCACTAGAGACTATAGACCAACCTTTCAGTCATCAACAGAACGCATTCTTCGCAGACGAAACCTTGGCCTCGCGCGCCACTTCTCAAGGTCCTCCAGGGCTAGAGACGGCCGAAATCGAAGGCCAATTCTTCGATCCGACTTCAAACCTCACCTTCATCCACCGAGCTTGGAAAAGGCTCGCTCTCCAAACTCAGCAGGCAGAACCCGGTGTCTTGACCGGATCCGAGAACCTTCAGCCGCTCATATCAGCCGGAGACAAGCCTTTCAGCACAAGTAACGAAGGCGGCCTTATGTTTGTCGACCAAGCTGCAGCCTACGAACTCTTCAAGTTCTACTTCGATAACTGTGTTGTGACATATCGTGTCTTGAACCAACAATACTGCCACTCTTGGCTTGGGCATGTCTTAAGCAATGTCCACAACGGCCAGCCTCTGGAAGTTGGACTTGGCCATGCAAAGGCGGCGATCGTTGTGAATATCTTGGCCATTGCGAGCCTTCGTCAGCACAAGATATCCGAGACCTTCTCTACCAACGACGGAACCTCCTTTCCGCTGCAGCAGAGCGAACGGTACTTTCTCTCGGCGTCAGACCTCACTGCCAGAGAAACTGGACTGCCTCGATTGGAATCAGCCCAGGCGAGGATCTTGCAAGTGCTGTACCTGCTCCAAACCTCTCGCATGAACCAGGCTTGGTATGTATTCGGTAACACGGTACCCATCGTGTCTGCGCTAAGTCTACATCGAAAATCTCACCGGTATCGCAACGGAGGTCGCCCACAGATGGATTACATTTTGTCAGAATGCCGAAAGAGGACTTTTTGGGTCGTTTACACAATCGACAAATACCTTGCGGTAGTATTCGGCAGGCCGAGGTTCTATCACGATAATGACATCGATCAAGAATACCCAGATAGGGTGAACGATGAGGACATGACACCCCAGGGGCCATCCCAGTCGGAACCAGCGATGGATTGTCATATTGACTCTCTCATCTTCCATGCGAGGTCTGTATTCCTTGTGCAGATCGACTTCTTGACAGAGGTGCTGACAGTACTATAGAATTGCTGCAATCATCGAAAACGTATCTCGAGAAGTCTACTCCATCAAAAAGATGCGCACCGAAGAACGCCTCGCTTCAGCACAGAGTTTCACCGAGAAGCTACACGAATGGCGACAAGCCCTACCACCTCACCTCGGAACCGTCCGACCCTCGAGCCTCATACCAGCATTCTCCAGACAAGTCACGGCTCTGAAGCTAGCGTATTGTCATGCTATCATGCACACTACTCGCCCGTTCCTCTTGGATCATTCTGAGAATGCCAGTCCGGCATTGGAGGCATGTGTGACAGAGTGCATCGGCGCGGCGAAACTGGCCCTCGAGATTGTTGACCGAATGTTCTCCGAGGCCACGACTGTCATTCATTTCCTGTGGTGGATGCCTTACGTGACATTCTGCGCTTTGGCTGTTGTGTACGTCTGGGAGATCCAACAGAAATCAGGCATCTCGGTGAGCAATGACAACGTCTCGCTGTTTGCCCTAGCCGAGCGATGTCAGAGTCATCTCGCCAAAGCCATGTCGTCCGATTCCGCGAGTCGGAGGTACAGCATCATCATCGAAGAGCTACGACAAGAAGCGAGGCACAGTCCTTCCCAGAGCTCCATGCGAGCGGTCCAATCGCAGCAGGAAGCGCTGATTGCGAGTGGTGATGACGAGCATGGGTCAAGTTCAATGCTTGATAATGAACTTGGTTCGATGTTTGGCGATCAGGGGGAATCAACAACCAGCTTTCAGTCCATGCTGAATGCACTGAGTCAGTGGCAACCAACAGATTGGCTGGACCTCGATTCTTCAGTGAGTGTTTCCTTGATTGTGTCGGCAACAATCGCTAACTTAGCAAAGGCTTTTAGCTTTTTCTCGCAACTGGAGGACTCTATGATCTACTAAGGGATCTGGCAGGGGAAACTGCATGTCAGCATATAGCGCCTGTGGATTACGAAGACTCCCTTGGCATGGTGGTGATAATTAATTTCCCTTCTCCCGCCAATTCATTCAAGGATTTGGGGCATTTTCATGACCAGTTTTTCCAAGAACACCCCTTGCATTTGTGTAGCACAGGTTGCCAGTATCCGTGGCTGTGTGCCCCAGGCTTCGCCAGTTGAGTCGAGCTCTAATCGATCGCAGGTGTAGATGGTAGGCATTTGAACCCTTATCGTGACAATAAGTTATAACATACGGATAGTCGTGCGAGCATTTCTGCGCGGGGCGTCTGCATTTCATTAGAACTCTGGATAATCGTATGGTGCCGGTGTAGTAGTCGAATACCCACCACTTGTCTATCACCGTGTGTCGTGACGTACTGTGTAATAATTTCGATGAAACGAGTGCCCAGCGTAATCGTAGCGACAACGAGGTCTTTCCGAACCCTGGGAAGAAGGCTCGCAGCCAGGTGGCATCCACAATCTTGGAGATTTGATATCGGATCTCGGGGCGGTGTTTAGAACTTGGTTCAAACCCTCTTGATTTCCACCCATTGACAGCTGTGACCAAGTCTATATATTGCTATTCAAAGGCCTCCAAAGAGGTAGGCTAAGCCATACGCAACGGCAGAACGGGATGCGGCGCAGGCACTTCACGCCACAACTCCTCCAGGAGCCCATGTGCATCCCTAATCTACCTCCATGCCACCAGCCTCTGTTACCTCTCGATTTTATCCTGAAGGATCCGGAATAGCATTGGCTAAAACCCATGTTATGAAGGACCCTGGATCTGACCATGTCATTGAGTCCAAGCATGCGGAAACTCCAAATGGTTCCAGCAGAGCCATACTCTCCTGTTGCTAGAGCGCTATCTGAGGTAGCAGTTATCTTCGTGTGATTATGCTAATGCCTTATCGCACCCTGAGTGGCTGAAGGGGCTCTAATTGGTCCAGACCCCTGTCGAGAACGCGATGGGAGCCTTCGCGCAAGGAAGGTGACATTCTTTGCAAGGCATAGAAAATGATCTCGATAGTAATTGAAATTTAAAGTGAAATACTGTCCAGTAATGAGAAGGGAGACAGCACGCGCCGGGATGGCCGTGGCAGGCATCGCGTCCGTGGTGATCGGGTCTTCAGGGTAGATGGACTTGAGATGCAGCCTGGCTTTGGAAATGCATTTGCTTCCAGAGACACGCCGATAAGTGGCTCTACCTTGCGTTTTCTACTGCTTTCTAATAAGAAGAGAAAAACAATTCCTAGAAAATAGATTTCAGAACCACTCTTAAGGTGTATTTGACTTCTGTGTTGTTCTTTTTATCACTGCATTCACCCAAATCAATATCGTTTTCAACTCTCAGGCTGTGCACGGCCAGATCATGTCGTCCCGATAGAGCGCTATCAGCCAATTGGTGGAATCAGATGACCACCTGTTAGTACTGTAGCTTATCCCCAGCCGTGGAGTGCCATGGCGGCGCTAACCGCAAGTGGATTAGAGCCCTGACAGCCATTGGTGCTTGGCGACTGGCAACCTACGCCGATGGCTGCACCTTCTGACGCGTCGCGTGTCTGACGGCAGGATTAACCTTATTCCAGTTGCACCTAAAAATATCCTGCACCTTGCTGGGGTGACGTCATTCATTCTCAATGGTGCTCACAGAAGGATTATCACGACCTTTAGGGATCCATGTCGGCTGCTCGATACTTCACCCATAACAGGTGGTAGATGTCAAGGTCTAGCTCGACATTGAAACTGCAGATCCGTAAAAATGGCAGAATAGGAAAGTGTATGAGTTAGAGATGATTCTTCAGCTTGCTGTTGGTCCGAGTGCAGGTGGTTAGATGCCGACTCAAGTGTCCCAGAGCTGCCCCTGATGCCCCCGCTACTCTAAACAACGATCTACCAATCTAAAATAGCCGGTGAGACATTTCTTTAGTATCCTGGCAGATCGACGTTATGCATTACGTATTTGCCTGGAAACAACCACGATTTACCTAGAACCAACGCAGTGGAGATGGCTGAACTATGGTGCAACTGTGCCCAAATAGCTGGCAATGGCTATCTCGTGCCAGTTTTCAGATGAGCTGAGTTATCAATCCTCCTCAAGTTAACCCTGAGGTATGATAGGCTGTGCTTGAACCAGAGGAACAGGGTATGGTTACATTCCCAGGAGCAAGGTCTCTGCGCCTTTTCTCAGCCTCCAAATTCCCATCCAATGTTGACAGAGGTCGTAATTCACCTACTTCTGCTTTGGTACCATCTGTGGTGTTGCTTCTATTTAAACGAGTTCTTCTTGAATATTGGGTTGCGAATGCTTATTCTTGTACTGTATCATGCCTATTGGACTTAATAAGTTCCAGTTGTCGATTTAAGAGAAGCCCGGGCCAATTATTCAATATGACAAGATAAAGGATTCGAATTCATGTTGATTGTCCCAGTAGTAGCATCCATCTGTCTATGTTGGCGCAGTCCAAGCGGATGAAACACCAGGGATGTTGGGAAGCCTGTGATGGCTAAGCTGCCACTCGGCTGGGTTGATGGTTACTACCAAGTGCTATTATTCTGCTAGTCACTTCCCTTATGCTGTCTGATTGTTCTTATCTTATTCAACCCAGTGTTTCCTTGAAAACGCTCATCGAGCCGCTTTGTGGCACTGCCTTCAGACCTAGACTAGAGTAATATCTTGCCATTCAACGCCGTTTGCGATCACCTCCCCATTCATTGCTCCATGGACATAGCCCTCACTAATGAGGCAATACCGGCCCCTCTCCGATCCCACCCTTCGCAATACTAGGGGAGAAGGGCACCCGGACACTATCCATACTTCATCTCCAGTAGACATAGACTCAGAAGCGTGTGCTAGGTGTCCCCTCGAAGTGAGGGCAATGCGCCGAAAGAACAAGGTGCCTCCGAGTAGCAGCTCGAACACGGCTGCACTGGCGTGTCGGCCCTGCCTCCATGCTGCACTCTCCTCAGGGGGAAGCAAGTGCTCGGTTTCTGTTTCGGGGAGAAGGCCAATCCACCTACAGCAAGACTGTAGGAAACTGGTGCCGTAGATATGATGAGGGTATCTCTCAGCCAGATTGTCTAGATCAAGGTCCTCCCAAGATTGGATAAGCTCTATCACCGCTTCTGCTCCGCCAGCTTCAAACACCCTGCGAAGCCTTTTGACCATGAGCATCAAGAGCGTGTCCCGAAAGTTCTCGGACTGAGGGAGTTTAGCCGGGCGACTAGAAAAGTCATCGTCGTGAATGAGTGTTCGCCAGAAGGCTTCAAAGGAGGACTGGGCTGTCGGGGGGTAGACTTGACCCATGCTGGACAAGATCTTTATCCACCCCTCTAATTTTGCGTCCTTGATCTCGTCAGATGACCCACCAATGAGTTTGACCGTTCCGAGTGATACTCCATTCAGGCGAAGTGTTGCATCCTCCTCCCCCAGCGAAAGTCGATCTAGCATCTCTGTCATATGCCCACCTGCGTTGACCTTTGCCACAGATTTGAACTTTGGACCGCAGAGGGGATGCCTGTCAAGAATCGGTGAAAAGTCTGGACACCAAGAAGGCAACCCTTGGGTCTTGCGTCGGGACGGATCCTTGACCAAGGTAAGGAGCATCAGGGTGCCAGATGTTTCCAAGATTTCCCTTGCCACGGTTTCAAGAAGCTCTGCCGCGGTAATGTCGTAGTTTGGTTGCAGATGCCTCGGCATGTCAACGCCCTGGGCATTGGCCATGTGTTGAAGAATCCCCCACAGTCCGTATACAACATCTCGCTGATCCGTCGCACGAAACCCGACTGTCCATAAAAGAAGTTTCAGTAGGATAAGACCAGCGCTACCGCCCTTTCCTGGACGGTTGATCAACTGGTCGTCTTCGATGCCGGCCGAAAAGTCTATCAGCGGCAGGACGTCAAGCCAGTTGCTTCTCTCCCCTCTGCACCATTCTCGGAGGAGTTGAGTCCTTTCCGCTTGGTAGATATGCACTTCATCCAGGGTATCAACACTGCTATCGCCACGGGCGATGCTAACCAGAGTAGTGACCGCGATAGACAAGCCGATCAAGTGTAAGAACGTAGCCGCGGCTCCGATTTTGTCGTACGAGAGGATTCCGTCGCCGTAAAAGACGCCGACTTCCTTTGCGAGAGTTACCTCTTGAATGACCCAAACTCTGGAGAACCAGTAGCTTTCAAACAAAGTGACGAGACCATCTGCCTCGTCCAAGGTGAATGGTTCTAGGCCGTAGTTGCGCTTCATATCTCCCAAGCTCAGGCTAAGATCGTACCTCTGGTTTGAGATGATGCGTTTAGCCTCGCGCATGGCGAGCTCGCTCACCCGATCTGCGATCTCCAGTCCAAGTTGAAGCTTGGCAGATGGCTTCCCCAGCCAAATGAGCACAGTGCCCGCTCCGTTGTAGATTCTATCCATGGCCGAAACTTGAGGTTGTCGCTCAGCCGTGTTGCTCTGGTTGATGCACAAGGCGTCGATCCATACTGGCTTTCGTGGGCAATATTGGCAAAGATGCAACAGGGCGTCGTAGAGATTCGTCTTGACACAAAATGCCTCTCCATTCAGAAGGATCGGCCAGTCATCTGATTGTACGAACCCTGGGGCATTTCTCCGTGGCGGCCCCCAGGTATACGAGAGGGCATTGTAGCTGGGGGTCGTGGCGCCCGAGATCTGGTAGGTTGTCAAGGTGACGCTTGGAATCCGAGGCTCGTTCCTGTTGTTTTCGACACCAGAAACCAGCTCAACAGTAGCGAGTCGGAATGAGGTGTCATCCAGCGTGCTTGTGTAGGCGGACATTGCTAACGGTGTGCTAGGAGGACACGGACGAGGAAAGATAACCGTGATGAGACTGAGGGATAAAAATCAAGATAATGGAGGAGCCTCAGGCCCACTATTTGAGCTGGAATCATGCGCTCATCTTGCAGATTGAGATCAGTCCAGACTGGTTAGCGTAAGCTGTAGGGGGCCTTGCACCCAGATTCATTGTCAGATTTCGCCAATGAGAAGCTTCAACCCAGGGCATCTATAGAGCGACAAGCAACCGGACAATCAGAGTGTTGCGTCTTCGAGAGTGGTCGTAGGTGATTTATTTCTTATATGCTCTAACATGGCAACCTTCGATACCTGCTATGTAGGTGGCAGTCCATACTCCACAAGATCACATATTATTTTTCCCAACGTCCAACACAGGATAATGGGCGAGCTATCAGATTTAAAATGCTTGGTTCGATCGCAACGAGCGATTCGGTACTTGCACCTTTTCCATATATAAACTATGCAAATGCTTCTAAGTTACGAATGGATAATGGCATGGCTATGATCTAGACCACATCGTACATGCGCTACCATCGTAACACAACTCATCCTGGATTACAAATAGAAACGGTGCAAGTAGGTGATGACAAGACAGGTGACGTGGCTGCGAGACACCTTGCGGCAAATCTTACAACATGTAGTTACAGATATATCGTCGGCGACTCCGCGACTATCGCTAAACAAGATTTGCGCCAATAAGGTTCCTGTGAGTTGGGCTTTACAACTCGATGGCTTAGCGAGAGCGAGGAGAAATGGGTGGCGCATGGCTTGTTAGCGCGTCGCTTTCGCGTGGAGAGTGGCAGACTCTGTCATTTCGCAAACGTATGCCGGAGGAATAAAGACGCCGATTAAACGAGCGATACGCAGACTTATCCGATTGGGCTCGGAAATATGCGTTTGGTTGTGGCTGGAAAACGTTGGCTCTTGGGCGCTTTGTGGCTGGATAGTGACGCTGAAGCCTTTCCTAACTGGGTAACCCTTTCAACATGTGCGAGTCCGAGTGCGAATAGGACGCGAATACCGACGATGATATCATCATTCAAGATGAGTGAACAATACTTGCAAATGAAGCTTATATATTGATCTTCCAAGCCGTTCTCAATCGTCCATACTATCTTGCACCACAACAACTCTTGCAATACAACAACTCTTGCAATACAACAACTTCAATCATCCACTCAAGCCAAGAAATGCACGCAAGCGACTTCAAAGTCATCGTCGTCGGCGGCGGTCCTGTTGGACTCACTGCTGCCCACGCTCTTACCCAAGCCAACATTGACTGTATCGTACTGGAAAGCCGACCAAGCGCCATCATTGATGCTGGGGCCAACCTTGTAATGATGCCGATGGGACTACAGGCCCTCAGTCAACTTGGTCTACTCGACGCCCTTGAAAGGGTCAGCACTCCTCTTGGTCAAACCGAACGCCAAGATCACCAAGGCCAAGATATCGGAGATGTAAGATGGTTCAATTACTTCAAGAAACAGTAAGTTCCACATTGCCAAAGACCAGGCCATGGCTAATCATCCTCAGCTTTGGTACACCGCCTCGGGTTCTGAGCCGCCATGACCTCACCCAAGTTCTCTACGAATCCCTTCCTTCCAAGACGCAAAACAACATCATCACTAGCAAGAAAGTTGAAGATGTTATCTCACATGAAGATGGGGTTGAAGTAACCTGCACCGACGGCAGCTCCTACAAGGGCTCCATTGTTATCGGTGCAGACGGTGCCCACAGTCTCGTCCGGGAACGAATGCGCACGCTGGCCTTGGAAGCCAACGCAACCGAGGTGAATGACGAAAAACCATTCTTGACAACCTACCGAGGGTTCTGGCTTCGAATACCTACGTCACATACCGGCCTGCAAGCCGGAATCACCTCTGAGACACATGGTCCTGGTGCCACCACTCAGCTGTTTTCTGGTCCCGACACAACCGTCATGGGCTTGTACGAGAGGCTAGAGAGCCCGACACGAAGCCGAGCGCGATACACCGAAGAGGATCAATTCGCGTTGGTCGAGCGTTGGGGCCATCTCCCTCTTGCGCCTGGAGGGAAACTCACCTTGAAAGAGGCGTTCTCTCGTCGCACCCAGTCAGGGCTCGTCAACTTGGAGGAAGGTGTCGTGAAACATTGGAGTTGGGATGGACGTATTGTGCTTGCCGGAGATGCCGCTCATAAGTTCACCCCCAGCACTGGAGCGGGCTGCAACAACGGCATTGTTGATGTTATTGTCCTGGTGAATGAGCTCCATCGGGCTGTTCAGGAAACAAGAGCCGATGGCTATGCAGGCTCATCGGAGAGGGCTCAACTGGCAAATGCCTTCAAGAAATACCAATCTTTACGATTGGAAGCAGTCACTGCTGCTTGCTCAGGCTCAGGCCAGGCCACCGCGAGTGCCACTTGGCAAACCGCAGTGCACAAATTCATCGATAAACATGTCTTGGCAAGCCACTCCATGCAAAGCTTCTTTTTTAGCCAAGGGGCAAAGAGAATGGCTCAAGTTCCAAGGATGGACTTTATCAAGGATGCGGGTTGTTTGAAGGGAAACTGAGTGCATAAGAAGACGGTTGAATTTGTTGGATCCCATCAGAAATGCTTTAAGATAGAATTGTATGATAGATTGAAAGAAACCTCCTCATGACCCCTTTTGGTCCACTTGACAGCTGCCACATCCTTCCTACCGACTCTAAACCAGGCAACCCGGAGGAAACTGGTCCGCCTGATGCAACTCTTACACCCCATTAGGATCGACGCGACACCATGGACTATATGTTTGCAAAGACTCCTGCTCGTGGAAAATACTGCTCCCTGCTGTATAACCATGTCACTGAAGTTTCCAATGTGGGTTGCAGCGTGACGTTTAGTCCCGGATCGAGTTTTCCCTCCAATGGCGTCGCCGAGCTCGCTTCAACCTCCTTACGTCAAGGATGGTCTGAAACAACATGCCAATGATTCGAGGCATTATTATTCAAGGAGAAAAGGATTATCGAATAAAGTTATTTCATACTAGGATACAGGTCGGCTTTATTTTGAGGCCTCAGGGGTCTGGTTTTGTATTTAGGAGCAACGATTGCCTTCGAATCTTTCCAAGAACACATTAATACATTGTCTTGGCACCTACTTGTCTCCTACTCTTACAAGATGCAGCTTCTAAGCCTTCTCTTCGTCGCTGCGCTGGCCGTTGCGTCCCCTGGCCCGTCCCTGTACGCCAGGGCTGCGGCCACTGATGCATGCAATGTTGGCTACTGCACACAGAATGGCGGGTATGTTCTCTTACCGCACCTTCATCCCACAAGGACTCTTTAATAACTAATGGTCTATAGAACAACTGGAGGAGCTGGTGGCAAGCAAGTGACAGTCAAGAGCCTCAGTGAACTGACTGCCGCAGCTAGTGCTGCTGGTGCTGCCGTCATCTTTGTCGAGGGCAGCATCTCGGGCGCTGCCAAGGTTCAAGTCACATCAGACAAGTCCATCATTGGCAAGGCGGGCAGCTGTATGTCTTCCCGGCATATAATTCATGTCACGTCTGCTAACCCTCTCCAGCTTTGACCGGCGTTGGTCTTACCATCAATGGGCAGAAGAACGTCATCGTTCGCAACATGAAGATTTCCAAGGTCGAGGCCGACTACGGTGATGCCATCACGATCCAGAAGTCTACCAACGTCTGGGTCGACCACTGTGATCTTTCTGCCACTAGATCTGGGGACAAGGACTTCTACGATGGTCTTGTTGACCTCTCGCACGCTGCTGACTGGGTGACCATCTCATACACCTACCTCCATGACCATGTAAGTCAAAGATTTGGTGGCTGTGAGAAGACTCTCTAAGTGTACTGACAAAATATTCTCTTAGTCCAAGGGATCGCTTGTTGGACACTCTGACAAGAACGCCGCTGAGGACACTGGCAAGCTCCACGTGACCTACGCCAACAACCACTTCTACAACGTTCGCAGCCGTGGACCCCTCCTTCGATTCGGTACCGCCCACATCTTCAAGTCAGTAGCTCGCCTCTCTTATACTATCGTTCGGGAACTAACACAATGCACAGCCAATATTATGACACCATGGATACCGGCCTGAACAGCCGCATGGGTGCCCAAGCGCTCATCCAGTCGTCTGTTTTCACGAATGTTGGCAAGAAAGCCATTTTCAGTGAGTCGAGCTCGGAAATTGGTTACGTCGTTGCGGAGGATGTTGTTCTCGGCGGTGAGAGCCAGAACACGGCCAGCAAGGGAACTTTGACCTCTGTCCCCTACAAGTACAGCCTCCTTGGTTCGGGCAAGGTCGCCTCGACCGTCCCAGGTGAGGCTGGCCAGAAGCTCAGCTTCTAATTGGACCCAGTAGTCTCCCATAGGCAGGACGAGCACATCACTTTCTAGTATACAATTGAATGACTCCTGTACATATGAAACCTTAGCATGGCACTCCCTCTGAAGCCATCAAAATCGCACTGCCTCTACTCGAACGTGAATGTGCTACCATGAGCTCCTGTAAAACATCAAGGCTGTGTTTTACCCAGGTTTGACTAAGGTCCGCCAGGTAGGTCTTAAAGATTATATGAATGACAGAAAGGGACACATTGTGGGAATAAAGCTTCTGGAGAATTTCCACGGACTTTAACACAATCCCCGATTCAATTCTCCAATTTAACTGAAACCCAATTAATAATGACAAGAAGTACGCAATTGTCGGGCATTTGCTGGCCCATAAGCAAGCCGAGGACCCAGCTCCGGCCAAATTGGCCGCTGTCTCCACCACCAACCACGAGATAATTGCCTTGTCCCGGCCAACTTGGCCTATGATGAGGGAGGCTTTTCCTGAAGCAAAGAAATTAATGTGCATTCCAATTTGTCATACAGGCTTCTTCTAGTCGATCCTCTAGTTCCGGCCAAAGTTTCCTCAGGCAGCATTGTTCACAAGTATAAATAGGAATCAGGCCCGGAGAAGAGGTAGAGGATCCAACTCGCATTCAAAACATCAATCAAGGTTCTCCAACATCTATCACCGAATATCTACACTGTTTTCAACATGACTTCTTCCGCCTCACTCCCTCTCGTCCTCGTCACCGGCGCCAGCCAGGGCATTGGCCGTGCTGTTGCTCAAGCCCTCGCTAGCAAGCACAACTATCACGTTCTTCTCGGCGTTCGAAACACACAGTCTGGCGAGACTGTGGCGGCTCCTCTCCGCGATGCTGGTCACCAGGCTTCGGTTGTGCAGCTTGACCTGACCTCGCCGGCATCAATTGAGGCGGCTATCAAAGATATTCAGACGCGATTCGGATACCTTGACGTTCTCATTAACAATGCTGGCATTCTCATCGACCATCATCAGGGTCAAACCACTTGGGACCTCTTCACCAAGACATTCACGGCCAACGTTATCGGTACAGCCACCTTAACCGAGGGCTTGGTCCCGCTTCTTCGGAAAGCCAAGGCTGGTCCTCCTCGGGTTGTTTTCGTTAGCAGCATCATGGGAAGCCTGGAACGATCCACAGACAAGACAACGCCCTACTATCCCATCGACTACAAGGCCTACGACGCGAGCAAGGCGGCTGTCAACATGCTCACCCTCAACTATGCGCGAATCTTGGATGATGCTGGAGGAAAGGTCAACTGTGTCTGCCCCGGCTATGTCAAGACAGCTCTGACCGATTTCAACGAGTACGGTCAGAGCCCTGAAGTCGGAGCAGAACGCATCGTCGAGTTGGCTACCCTGGGTGAAGACGGACCAACTAGGACATACAGCGACCGAAACGGTCCTCTTCCCTGGTAAACTGCGTGTGTATAGACAAGAAGGATCATGGTGTGGCTGGCTAGGAGTGATCTAGACAAGACAGGGATAGAAGATAAACGCAACTTAGTAGTCAGATAGGAATGCAGGCTTGGTTCGAAGCAGCCATGGGTGTCATGGAGATAGCTTAACTCCGATGCAATGCGGCACGTGACTCCCGGTTGACGCGAAATGTCGCGATGCCGCCACTGTGTACAAGCCTGGAGGCTTTTCTATCCCAAAGGCACTGTATTGTTGACTGAGACTACCTGAAATAGTCTGAAAAACCGTGTGACTCGACATGGAATTGCATACTGAGCTTCTATTCATCAAGAACTGTCCTCTTTGCGAGAAGGTCTACAGACAAGGTGTGTTCCCACCTCCACCGACCACATCCCTTTCCCAGGTCCCTGACTAAGGTTCCGCAGAACATTCGTATAACCGCCATATAAAGTATTGTCAACGTGCTCAGACAAGACGCAAGGGTCGCCCGAGGTCCTGTATCTCATGCAGCAAGGCCAAAGCCAAGTGCACCTTTGGCCAGCCATGTTCCCGCTGTGGGAAAAAGGATCTAGCATGCATTTATGACCAACCAAGTCGACGCCAAGCCAATACTGAAGTTCTCTGGACTGGCAATGGAAACAATCAACAGGTTCCAGAGATGATCCTGGCATCCTCTCATGACTTCGGGTCATCTTTCGACCTGGATGCTTTCACATTGGACCCCAATCTCGAAGGATACTCTGTCTCAAGTCTATCGGTGTCTGATACAGCCATTTCAGCCCAGAGATTGGTCCAAACAGATCTACCATATCAAGAGGGTGACTCACAGGCACGAATAAGTACCGTTAAATCACTCAGCGCCAAAGCAGATCTCACCCGCTTGCCTTACCAACGCGAAGCCTCACACCATGCTGCAAAGCTAGTCTTGCAGACCCTTTACGCGTTTCCCCAAATGATGCTTCGTCGAAAGACGTTTCCGCCTTTCATACACCCCCAATGGCATGAGCCCTGCCTTCCAGAGGCACTGGCAAATTGCATGAGCATTGCTCAGCTTTTCGCGGCAAGAACACCGGAGACCAGAGCGTTTCTCTGGCGAACTATCAACGCCGAGGAACAGCGCTTCCGAGAAAACGTAAGAACACCAGTGGCCGCCGAGTAGATAAACTAACTAAAGGGTCCATAGTACATGAGTTTCTCGGCTCGTGAGATACAAATGGCTGTCCAGTCGCTAATGATCTATATGATAATGGCCATTATTGATCAGGACGAACAGACTAAACAGCGTGGCACAAGACTGCTTGACACAGTTGAAGTGAGTTGAACCACGCCAGTTTCGGGGATGCCTAGCTAACAATTAGGCCAGACCCTCAGTTCTCGGTTCCTTACCTTTGTTGGAAGTTATTCTCAGACTGAGCGAGCAGAACCAAGCCTAACATGGGAAGATTGGATCTTTGCTGAATCACGGAGACGGTAAGAACTCGCCATTCCCACCAAGACACTCCATGCTGACAAATGGACTATTCAGCATGTCATCTCTTTGGATAGTCATAAGTGCCGTCATATTCATCGACAACAACATCCCCTGCAGAGGATGTGGTCCCCTCGAAAATTTGCCTCTTCTCTCAAGCAAGATGCTTTGGGAAGCACAAACCCGCGAGGAATGGCAATTGGAAAAGACATTTTATGATATTGGCAACCCAGTTATGACACTTGGTGCTCTTGTCAAGGCTAAAAGGAACTCGGAAGATCCACTGCATGCACAAGAGTTGCAGTGCTGGGAAGCGGGCACTGATAAGCTGGCAATCATGCTGGACATTGCTACACAGTTTGTTTGGGCACGGTAGTTCTGACATGTCATTGATGCATGTCTCAACCTACTTTAGACCTGCATGCAGTGATAAGAACCGTTTCTCTTTATGATCGGTCTACTGGAAGGTTACTATGCTTCCTGTGCTCTGTCTGCAAGCAGGGTTCCCTACCTTGGCAGCGACCATCGCAAGAACCAAGCTCTTTAAGAATGGTATATTCACATGCAGAAGCTCAATAGACGGCAGCCTTGAGTAGCAGAGACCCTTGGACACAGAATGTGACACTAGAGGGTGCAACTAGCAAGCCACTGAATGGTTGAACCCTAGAAGACGACGCTGGCATTAAGAATACCTCAGGGGATAAGAAGGTGGCTTCGATAGGTTTTAAGTTCCTGCCAGAATCGGAATGTCGTAGATATGGAGGCTTATTGCACCATTCGGATTGGTCGGAGTCCTTTTAACCAAGAAGGACGAAATCACAGTTGCCCGAAGGGTCCCAGCCATATTCTCAGGGTTCAGACCTAGTCTGTTGATCATCGGCGAAGGAATGCCTGGCTGGGCAGAAAAATCCCCGCGCAGACCGCGGAAAAATGCACCTTAAAGTGCTCTACGCGGGTTCGAGCGTCGCATTAACGGCCCTAGTATCCTAACCTGGAAGGTCTCACAATGACCAGGGTAGGTCGGGGTAGCAATGGACTATCGGAGAACCAAAAGAACCTCGGCTAGTGTGAAAGCCAAGAGACGCAGGGGTTTAAACGGCGTTTACAAGACTGGAACACTTTGAGCCCTTTATCACCAAGGTCGAATTAGGCAAGAGCTTCGCGGGGTTTGGGCTATCCGTAAGTCCGGCTTTCGAGCTGCCCCTTCAAGACAATCCACGTGAGGTTAAGCGCTGGAAGTTATTGTGAGGAGAATGGGCTACCTGCGTCACTGTAACCCTCAGATAAAGAGGGCTCAGATCATGCGCAGTTCTATATCTGGCCGATTGATGAGCTCGTGCAGATGGTCACAGCGTATCAAGACGCAAAGAGGACGACCTGGCATCCGTAAGAGGTAGCTCAGTAACTAAGGTTCTGAATAAAGATTCCACTAGTGCCCCTGATTGACATCATGTGCCGTAGAATATCCAAAGTATTCCGATTAGGTTATTACTCCGCGAATAGGTCCACTCTCGTCAATCTGAACTATGGCCCGTCCCGATGTGACGTGCTCGTACCATCCTTGCCTCTGAACCAGACCTTCCTGTCTTGTCATAGCGCACGATGTGCCTGGATTATGACGTGCTGTTCCATGTCGGGAAAATATTGACCTAGCCGTAAAGATAAGATGGCTACTTGAGATGGCTACTTGACACCATCGTGGGATAGTTCCGGCCTGATCAGATGATTCCACCATGGATGCTACCACTATGGTTCTAACTATGATCAAAAGTTCCTCGCTATATTATGAGAAACAAGAAGGTGATATTACAATTGGCATGGGGGTTCTTGGATAGGAAGCGGTGTTGTGAGAAAAAGCATCGGCTATAGTTGAGGCTATTTCTAAGCAAAGAGTTAATGTGTATATAAACGACCACCGTTCTCTTCAAGGAGCCCATGACGACTTGGAGCTTCAGACTCTACAGCAAGTCAGACATCATCTACTTGACTCGGCATCGAAGAGCCCCTCTCTCTTTCAAGCATCCTTGGTTACCTATCTCAAGCAATGCGCTCAGTCGATTCTCTCCTCCTGCTGGGCCTCGCCGGCCTGGCATCTCAAGCCAACGCCCATCCTGCCAAGAGACAGCCCAATTCCTCACCTCTGAGCAAGAGAGGTGTTGACTTGGATGCTTTCCGCTTGCCAGAGCTGGCCAAGTATGTTCCTCAGGACGAAGTCCCCGACATCTCCAACGCCAGAGTTGCTCCGTCCTCCGACTACACCAAGACTGCCGAGGAGTTTGTCAAGTCGGTGGTCGGGAAGGCCACCTTCCGTCTGGTTTCTGACCATTACGTTGGAACCAACGGCGTGGCCCATGTTCGGTTCAAGCAGACTGTCAATGACATTGATGTTGACAACGCCGACTTCAACGTGAACGTGAGTTATCTCACAAGGTCTCTACAATTGACTGTACTAACTTGAAATCCAGATTGGCGCCGATGGAAAGGTGTTCTCCTACGGAAACAGCTTCTACACCGGCAAACTCCCAGGCCCCTTGGTCAAGAGAGATGCCTCGGATCCTGTCACTGCCCTTCAGAGCACTGTCGAGGTTCTTGACCTCCCTGTTGATGCTTCTGACGCCAAGGCTCAGCCCAAGGGTGATGAGCATTACTCTTTCACTGATACTTCCGGCACTGTTCAGAAGCCTGAGGCCAAGCTGGTCTATCTCATTGATGGCGAGAAGAATCTGAAGCTCACTTGGCGTGTTGAGACTGATGTCCTGGACAACTGGCTCCTGACATACGTCGACGCCGACAAGACTGAGAAGGTCGTCGGTGTTGTCGACTATGTTGCCGATCTTGCAACCTACGAGGTCTAGTAAGTCTCCGCTGAAGTTCTCACTGTTTGACGCAATACTGACCCGTGTCTCTTCACGTACAGCCCCTGGGGTGTTAATGACCCCTCAAAGGGCTCCCGAAGCGTTGTCGAGGACCCTTGGAACATTGCGACATCCGAGTTCACTTGGCTGTCTGACGGTTCGGCAAACTACACCACGACTCGCGGCAACAATGCTATTGCCCACGTGAACCCGTCTGGAGGCAGTGCATACCTCAACAACTACCGCCCAGACAGTAAGAGCCTCGAGTTTGAGTATGACTTTTCCACTTCTCAGACTGACCCAGTCTCTTACCGTGATGCCTCCATCACGCAGCTGTTTTACACGGCCAACAAGTATCACGATCTCCTGCACCTTCTGGGTTTCAACGAGGCTGCTGGAAACTTTGAGGTCAACAACAATGGCCAGGGCGGTCGTGGCAACGATTTCGTCATCTTGAACTCTCAGGATGGCAGCGGCACTAACAATGCCAACTTTGCCACACCTGCAGATGGCTCGCCTGGCAGAATGAGGATGTACCTCTGGACTTATAGCACCCCCAGGCGAGACTCGAGCTTTGACGCCGGAGTCGTCATCCACGAGTACACCCATGGCCGTAAGTAACCATCCCCTGGTTTCACAAATACGGATACTTATCTACTATAGTCTCCAACCGTCTCACTGGTGGACCTGCTAACTCTGCCTGCCTCTCTGGTACCGAATCAGGCGGTATGGGCGAGGGCTGGAGCGACTTCATGGCTACCGCAGTTCATCTGGGCGCCCGAGACACCCGATCTACAAACCATGTCATGGGTGACTGGGTGTATAACAACGCCAAGGGTATCCGAGCGTATCCTTACAGCACCAGCTTGACCACCAACCCATACACCTACCGTAGTGTCAACACACTCTCTGGAGTTCATGCTGTTGGAACTTACTGGGCAACTGCTCTGTACGAGGTTCTCTGGAACCTGATTGACAAGCACGGCAAGAATGACGCTGATATTCCCACATTTGACTCCAACGGCGTCCCTACCGATGGAAAGTACCTGGCCATGAAGCTGGTTGTTGATGGCATGGCCCTGTAAGTTGTACCCCAACTACAAAGCGAACAAATTCTGACCGTTGTAATTAGTCAACCCTGCAACCCCAACATGGTCCAGGCTCGAGATGCCATTCTCGACGCTGATGTGGCCCTCACTGGTGGTGACAACCAGTGCGAGCTTTGGACAGGCTTTGCGAAGAGAGGACTGGGCACTGGTGCTAGATATAGCAGCACCAGCCGCACCGAGAGCTTCGACTTGCCCTCTGGCGTGTGCTGAGAGGCTACCGTGAGCTTGAGTGAGGTTGGTACTTAGTCGGGCGAGCTTGAGATGTTTCTACTTCGACTGTTGAGAGTTTTCTCCTTCATCACGGGGCTTTTGTCCACTATCCTTAACAGATGGGGTTGTCAAGTTTGTGGGGGATTTCAAGTAGTTATATATTCACCTCCTTTTGCAAATGAACTTGAAAGCACTACCCACACACCATTCTCAACCGAGACATGCGACATAACCCATTCTTGATCAATAAATCCTCCGAGACGTAACGTCTAGGAATGAACAAACTCTGAGAACCTTGGCCGCTATGCCTAAAGCAGTCAATACACCACTGCGCTGATCCCTGCAGCCTGGTCTCGGCGCCGGGTATTGGGATTCAAATTGCAAGTATAATACGACCATCAGCTGCTCGACTTTCAAGCCCAAATCTGTTCGTTCCTTCATTCAACAATCTATCATATACTGATGGTAGCAAATATGAGAAAAATCCTTGTTGTTTTTGGAGCAACGGGCAACCAGGGCTCCTCTGTCATTCGGCTTGTCCTCCAGGACTCGGAGCTATCCAAGACATACACCATACGAGCCGTCACCCGAGATCCGTCGTCCTCCCGAGCAAGAGACCTTGCATCTCAAGGCATTGAAGTTGTTTCCGGTGATCCTTCGGACAAGACGTCTCTTGATGGAGTCTTCAGGGGGGCTCACACAGTCTTCGCCATGACGACTTCCAACTACGATGGCGAAGCTCACAAAGAAGTCCAGTACGGCAAGGATCTTGTCGACGCGGTAATCGCTCAGGGTGTGCAATACTACATATGGAGTACCCTTCCTTCGCCGAATGTTATCTCCAGCGACAAGTACACTAAAGTCACTGGCTTCGACGACAAGTGCGTCGTAGAAGAGTATATCCGAAGCAAACGATCACTAAGAAGCGCATTTTACTCTCCTGGATCCTTCATGCAAAACTATGCCACCATCATGCAACCCCAGCCCAGCCCAGACAAAGACGGATCGTATGTCATTGCTCGCCCGCTCAGACCGTCTACCAAACTCCCACTGGTTGACATTGCCGGAGATACCGGAAAGTTTGTGGCAGCGATCCTTACCCAACCGGACAAATTCCAAGGTAAAACATTCTCGGGTGCGACGAGGCTATACTCGATGGAGGAGCAGGCTGCAATCATCAGCGCCGCGACAGGCAAAGATGTCAAGTACGTCGAGGTATCGCAGGACGTCTACAGGTCTTTCTTACCTCCAACGGCGAAGGATGAATTGCTTCAGATGATGCTCTATCAGCAAGAGTTTGGGTACTACGGGCCTCAAACCAAAGCTGAAGTCGCCTGGTCTGTCGAGAATGCAAGAGGGAGTCCTAACAGCTTCGAAGAATACCTGAGCAAACATCCCCTCACGCTGGAATAGAGCCAAGCCTGTCTCTGAATGCATGTCTCGGATCATGGAAAGGGCAAAAAGGCCGAGACAATGGTGCCAAGCAGTTACCTAGAAGCAGTTAGTCAGCATGTGCCAGCGGGAAGTTACATTCTGGGGAAATGTCAGAGACCCCTCTTTGCACTCTTTGCCTTATCTGATGCCACCCCACTCGACTCGACTCGCGCTCACCGACTCGACACTATTGTATTATATGGACTACCCAGCAACCGCTACGCGCCATGGGCACGTCCAGTGAGGATAGCACCACCAGTTCCAGCGAGGACTCTAACTCTTCCATCCATTTCCTCCCTGTCGTGACTCTCCACTCTAACAGCCGTCGCGATGTTGAGCTTCTGCGCTCCAGCGCCAGGTCACACTTGGCCAGGACCATGCACCGTCAGAACAAGTTCAAGACAGGCAAGGCCAAGGCTGCCGAGGATCCGAATAAGAGCCTAGATCGACCGACCCTCAAGGAAGGCGAGGATATCGTCAACCAGCGGAAGCTGGTGCGATACTACCAAGTGCCCGACAAGATGGTCGACGATCACACCAAGATGCTGCTGCACTATTGCCGAACCTGCTTCTGGCCTGGCTTCGGCATGGGTGCAGCTACGTTCCACATTCCCCCCTTTGCCTTCAGTTATAGCAATCTCGTCGCTCAGGGCCCGACCTTGTACCACGCCCTCCTCTGGCAAGCAGCCGTCAACCTCAACTTCAACCGCTGCTCGAGGGTCACGGATGTCGGTAGCATCAAACATTACCAGCAAGCCCTGGGCCATATTCACCGAGAGGTCGTGAAACCCATTTCGGAGATTGGAGAAACAACCCTGTACGCTATCCTTAGCCTGGTTGGGCCCGAATTCGGCATCACCCAGCAAAACCGACGAGCCTCGATGGCCTTTGACCCACCTCTTTCCAAGCTGGCTTGGATCCATGCATTCAGCAGGCATCCTCTCACAGCGATACATGCAGATGCTCTGTATTATCTGGTTGACCTGAAAGGCGGCATCGACAAGCTGCCGACACCAGGCTTCCGGGCTGACCTAAACACCATGGATCTTATTCGATCATCGCAGAAGCTGAAGAGACCCCATTTCCCCGTTTCCAATGTATTTGATTCAATAAAGGGAGAGCATAACAGAGAGCTGTTTTTCGGCCACGCTTGCGACTTTCAGACTGTCGCCTCTAACGAGCGCTCCTCGGCAGAGATTGATCGCCTGGCTCAGCTCGGACTGCCTCAAGAGATGCTGGAAGTCATGCTCGATATGCGTGTCTGGGCTAGTATCCTGGAAAAGTATCAATCCCGACAATTGTCCAATCCTGACCTATCACTCATGGGCTCCCACCGAGACCTCATTCAGCATCGGCTTCTTAGCACACTTCCAGAGTATGACAAGTTTGGTTCCACAATGACTATTGAATGGATTGAAGATGCAGGGCCTGGGTCTCAGATCAGCATTGGCGACCTTGTTCAGACAGGTCTACTGATCTTTGCCATCGGGGTTACATTTCCCATCACTTACGATCACGCATTCCAAGTCACTGGCCAACGCCTAAAACATCAGCTGCAACGCGAGGCCCACCTCCTCATGGGCCTAGGTCTGCACGATCTCGTCTTGTGGCTTGGCATCCTTGTCGCTATGTGCGCTGAGCAAGTGGGTGACGATGAACTTAGTACTTGGTGTACAGGATTCTTGTGCCACGTTGAGCGTGTGCGATGCAGGGGGCCTCTTCTTGGTGGTGTCAATGCTTCCAGACCCTGGCACGAAGCCAGGGATCATTCTTTGGCTCCATTTCTGTGGTCCAGTGTGGCGTGCGATGTTACAGGGGAGTCGATATGGGGGCAAGTCCAGGGGTTGTTGAGCAGGCCAGTCGGAAGGAACACGGCTTTTATGTAGGTAGCTAACGTTACACAAGTGAAGGCAAGGCTTGAATGTTAAATACCCCTTGGTCCATGCGTACATGCTCGAGCTCCAAGTCCTGTGATCCATACCCAGTCTCGACACCTACACCTATTAAGTCGCCTAGTATGAGATGTCACCAACAGATCTCACCATGGCATGGTCTTTGCCCACATGACTAGCAGCTAAGACACCATACCAAATGGATCCTCTTCACTCGTCAATGACGACTTGACTGGGGTAGAAAGCGAGGAACAGTCAGGCATGTCCAGACTATACCATTTCGGGATATTACACTAGTGGGACAACATGTTGTCGCCTGTATGAGTTGGTCTCCACGCCCAGTCTTTAATAAGTGACTTACCAAGCGATGAAACAACTTCTCAACGGGCTTCTCAAGTTGTTCTTCCTATTTAGGATTTACCGCAGGTGCCGAGCCTTATCCCCTTTCTTCGCGTCGCGAATCCTGACCTTTCGGATGTTTTCTCTCTTGTCTCCGCTTCGCGCTCAACCTCGCGCTCGACCTCGTGCTCGAGATCGAGATTGATATCCAGTGTGTTCGTAAAGCTTGACAAAGCATAGTGGGATTTCTCAATTATCTGAGAGTCAAATTTTGCTTCGCATTAATAAACAGCCCGAGCTAGCCAGGCCCAAGTCGAGGCAACTGATGATGTATAGATAGCCGTCATAGATTTGTAGCTTGTAACTCTGAACAGCATACTCCTTTCACTTCACCTCCTTTGCTTTTCCTTTGAACTCTGAAACTACAATTCATTATGTCCCTGAAGGACAAAGTCATTCTCATCGCGGGTGGCTCCAAAGGCACTGGCAAAGCTATTGCTGAGCAGGCAGCCGCCCAGGGCGCCAAGGTTGTCATCAACTATTCCAGCGACAGCACTGCTGCGAACGACTTTGTCGAGAAGATTGGTCCTGAAAAGGCCCTTGCCGTTCAGGCTGATGTCTCGAGTGTAACCGAGATCGAGAAGCTGGTCAAGAAAGCAGTGGATAGATTCGGCAAGATTGACGTGCTTATTCCCAACGCTGCTGCTGCACCCATGAACGATCTTGAAAGCACAACAGAACAGGCATTTGATCAGTCGTTCAACATGAATGTCAAAGGACCTTACTTTTTTGTTCAGGTGAGTCCTTGACCGATCCCAAAGCTGGCCTTGGCCGTGCGCTTGCTAATAACCTCCAGAAAGCCGTCCCGCATATGCCGCGAGACGGGCGAGTGATCCTGGTTTCCAGTGGTATCATGAGACGAAACTCAAGCGACTTTTTGGTTAGCGCGTGTGGCCAACTTTTGGGACCCTTCCCTCCCTCGGCTCAGCCTTGCATCAGCCCTCATCAGCCTGGCTTAGCTTTTTGCTCACCCTTTGGCTGAGCAGCCCCCTGAGTACCCTCCTGGTCCCATTTCTGGGACGCTTCACACTTTAGACACTCCCTAACGGCTTCTCTCTGCACCTCATAAATCATGGAAACTTTAACCGAGACACCAGCTTTAGGCCTTTTTCTCGGACAGTGTCCCAAATCCTGTCCACATGAGCATAGATACCAGGTTTAGTCCCTAGGGTACGGGCTCCAGGCCCGAGTCCTACCAGAAGCTACATAGTACATGATGCAGTGTGCCATGTCTTAGGTTCCAACGGTCCCCAGCTTTAACATGCGTCCTTCTTCTCTGTTCTGAGTACTTTGTGTATATAATCCCTTCGCTCCCCATTCTCCAAAACATTCTACCTGGTATTCAGACTTGGAATTGCATTTGCTAGGGAGGAACATGACAGACTAGTATTTCGTACCGTACCTGAGATTTTAGCCCTGGGAAATTGAACTTCACGCTTCATTCTTTGGTAACGCTTTGGGCGTCTCCATGACTAAACGACTACTCAGCCAACACGCAGCTGCCCCTACAACTCATCTTTTTCAACAAAATCAACCGCAGCACCCAGCGGCTCCCCATACGCATCATCCGGATTATCCCCAATACAATGATGGCACCACAAATGATTCCCCGGGTCGTGCGCCTTCTTCACAGCCAGCAACTGCTCGTACGCCTTCTGGCCCCAGTACCTCGTCGTCCAGTTATGCATCACATACGAGCTCTCGGAGAAATAGCTGTTCGGCCCAAGCTTATACACCGTGTCAACTGACTGCTGGGTCGTCAAGGTCCGCGCGTTCCACAGCATGAGCGCCGAGCGAAAGCCCGGCGAGATGGCCGTGTCGCCAGGCCGCGAGCTCCCCAGATTGCCCGTCAGCGACGTGTAGAGGAAGTGGAAGCCGCAGCGATAGCCCGCTGGATCCGGCGACGTCGGGTCAGGATTCTTCAGGGACGCCACGCAGATATCCAGCACGTCCATCATGGTCGAGGCGAACTTTGTCTCCATGGCCTGCCGCGAGACAAAGACCGAGTTCTGAGAGCCGGTGGCCGCGTCGGAGGGCGGGTGCGGCGCCGGCAGCGGGTTCATGACGGCGAGTGGAAACTTGTCGGCGGGCATGGAGAGGAGGTACTTATAGGCCGACTTGAAGTTGTGCTCCTGCACGGTCTTCGTCTGCAGCACGTCCTTGAGGCCGTCGCGGAACAGAATGTAGTCCTGCTCTGCCTGACCGCCAGCGTAGAAGTACTCAAAGTTGAACTGCCAAGTGACTGCGCAGAGGCCGCCTGTCTTGTACTGGGTGGTGTTGATAAAGAAGGAGGGCTGCGTGCTGACCTTGTGGTTAAGCCTCAGCTGCCACGCGGTGAAGCGAGTCCACATGTCGCGCAGCCACTGGTAGCCAAACTTCCGCGAGTCCGGGCAAAAGGTGCCGGTCTGGTTCATGAAGACGCGGCTGAGGCCTCCGTCAGGCACGGCGTGGGCGCGGATCGTCATAGAGAGAACGACGCCCCAGACGCCGCCGCCGCCGCCGCGCATGGCCCAGAAGAGCTGCGGATTGTGGCGGCGACTGGCGATCTTCTTGTGGACGACGGGCTGGCCGTGGGCGTCGCGGCCGACCTGCAGAACTTCAATCTCCAGCACGTTATCGACGCCGAGGCCCATAGACGGCGCAAAGGGCCCGTGGCCGCCGCCGAGATGGAAGCCGACCATGCCGACGGTGGAGCACCAGCCCGATGCAATGACGCGGGCGTGCTTGGCCGAGAAGGCATGCATCTCGGCGAAGATGGAGCCGGCGCCAAAGCGGAATGCGCCAGCGGGGGCCAGGGCCGGGTCCTCGACCCAGGTGGGCATAAAGGCCTTGTCCTTGAGCAGGATTGTGCGGATAAGAATGCCGCCAGTCGGGCATGAGTTGCGGCTGTTATACTCGTGGCCGGTGCCGGCAGTGGCGATGCACAGGCGGTGTCGTGCGGCAAATGTGAGGGCGGCGGCCACATGGCGCTCGTTAAGCGGGAAGACAACGATGAAGGGGTTCCAATTGCGGTACTCGTTTTGGTGCAGCGCCGCCTTGCACATGTCCGACGCGTGGTTCCACGCGGTAGCGCCGTCGGCCAGGTTGAAGCACGGGCGCTGCATCTCGGCGATGTCCTCGTAGTAGTATAGCGCCCTGAGGCCCTCGGGTGCGTTACCCAGGCCGTAGAAGGACTGGTTGTTAATGGAGCCCGTTGGTACCGGCGCCGGCTGCGGCTGCGGGTAGCTGCTCCACCGGACGCCGAGCCGGGGCACTGTGGGGTCCAGCGCCCGCTCCAGCTTGCGGATGGCCGTCTTGGTGGGCCAGCAGCTGGAGTCTTGAGGCGTGCACCAGTCATGGTCGTCTTTAAGTGTTGCGTGCGTATTGTGAGGCGGTGAGGGCAGGGCGCCGGTGGATGCTGCTTGCACCGACTCGGCCGGGTCGCACGAGCCGGCGCCGCAGAAGTCGTTCTCGGAGCTGCACGAGTAGCGACAGGAGGCGCTGCATGAGTTGCACCGGCCCATGGCCCATTGCGTATTTTGCAGGTTTTCCTTGTCTACTGCCGGCTGGTTCGGCGCTCCGCAGTCGAGCACGGCATACGAATACACCGGCTGGTACTGGAACTGGAAGCGACAGGTAGTGATAGTGCCGCTGGCGCTGGCAAGGAGCACCAGGCTGGGATCCTCAGCGGAGTGCGAGACTGAGTAGCGCTGCACGCCGCGGCCGGGGTAGTTTGGCCACTGCAGCAACGCCTGGCCGTCGGCGGTAAAGCTCCATTGCGCGAGGCCCTTTTGATAGTGACTGGATACCTGGAGTGAGCGCCACGAGCCCAGCAGCGCCGGGGGTGCTCCGGCAATGCCAGGCTGGGAGTGGCTCACAGGGCTGGGCTTGGAGTTACACTCGGACTCGGACTCGGGCTCGATCTTGGTCTCGGTCTCGGGCTTAGACGCCTTGCTGCCGGCCGCCGAGATAGCATCCGGAGAAAAGGAACAGCCCGCCGCCGATGCCTTACAGCGGAACATAAGAAAGTTGCCGCACCCAGGTGTGTCCATGGCGGCAAAGAAGCTCGCCGGCGCCGGCTCCCCGGTGTGGTTACACGCCAGAAAGGCCGCCTCGAGCCCGCCAATATCCGGCAGCCGCTGTACCAGGCAGTCCTCCAGGTGGGGCTTGGCGCCGCCGCATCGCAGTACCAACTCCCCGGGACCGCGCCGCTCGTAGGTGCACGTCTGGGGGTATGGGCTGTCGGTGGTAACGGTCAGGACGTTGTCAGTGAAGGTCTGCGCGAACTCGAACTTGCCGGACCCGAGCTGCTCGGCGCCAAACGAGCGCCAGGTGCCCTCCCAGGGGGAGGTGTTGTCGCTGCTTATGAGGGCCGGCATAGCAAATTCTAGCAGCGGGAAGCTTGCATTTCCATTGCTGTTACTGCTACTGTCGCTCTTCAGCGGCGCGTTGCTGGGGCCCAGCTGCACGGTGCTGTCCAGCTGCGCCGGCGGGCATGTGTCCCAGTGGTCACCGCACGCAAAGCACTGGTCAATGCAGTCGCCCGACATGCGCGGCACGCTCGCCACGTCCGTGCCTGTCCAGCCCACCGTTGCCAGATACGCGCACTGCACGCAGCGGGTGCTGATGAGCGGCTCCAGTTCCTGCAGCTGCTCGCGCAGCGCGGTGTTCGCGTTGAACTCATTGGCTATCACAAACGCCGTGCGGAAGTAGGCCTCCTGCGGCAGCCGGAACGCCGTACCGTCAGCGCCGGGGATCACTGCGCAGGTGCCGTGCTTCATCCACTCGGACAGGATGAAGCATTGCATCGTGTTGTTATACTTTGCGTCCGTCGGCCAGAAGTAGCTCAGCAGGCCGCCAAAGGTCGTGAGGATCGCCTCGTCGAACTCCTCGCCGTGCAGGCAGCCGTAGGGCTGGTTCTTCTCGCCGGAGCCGCCCGCCGACCCGGGCCACAGGCCGTGCAGCGTGACGTCAGCCGAGTCCGGGGCGAAGTCATTGTCCTGCAGCGCCAGCGTGTAGGCGTCGATGGGCAGCAGCCCGGCCGGCCGGTGCAGCGCATCGCACAGCGAGAACGGCGGCGGCTTCTGCTGCAGCCCGCCGTGCTTGTCCAGGACGGTGCAGCCATGCTTCCACTTGAGGTTGCATGTATCGGGGTGGAAGTTGAGCGGGTTGAAGCGCCGCAGCGGGATCGGGTTGGAGGAGCAGTCGTCCGACTTGCCGGAGCATGAGGCGGCCACTAGGCAGACCAGGGCCAGCACCAGCGCAAGTTGGGCATGCCAAGTCATGTCTGCTTGACGATGAACACCGGTTTATAACGTTTGTTTGTTGTACCGCTGCTGTTGTATTTCTCGTATTTCAACGGTGTCTGGGATAGAAGCTTGAGGACGGACACGTTGACTCTAAATATATTGTATATACATCAAAGATCAACATACTCGCTTGGTGACTCGCCCAATCACAGCCTCTATCCTGCTCAGCTATTGTGATATTTCCAAACAGGGTCAATCCCCTCTGCCCAGAGCTGCAACATGAGAGCTAATGGTTCGCCAGCGGCCTTTAGCTGCAGCGGCTGAGTCCGAAACTATCGGAAGAGGCAGACTTGAGCGAGCTGATAGGGGTCGGACACCGAATCATTGGAGGCAGAAGCTCAGGTGGTTCGAGGCATTAGTCGAGGCCCAAGCCACGAAGGGATCGAGGCCCCAATCCACAGTGGTTTAAAATTCCGCTCAGGCATGTCAGCTCACCACGGTTCGTCGTGCCGTGCCGTCGTGCCGTGCCGTGCCTCCCGATCTAGTGCGGCTGAGGACGGCATATGGAAAACACTGCCGGTAGATTCTAGTTAGTGCACCGGGCAAGACTGCATGTGCGGGGTAAGAGCTTAATTGGAACCTTCAACTCAGTCAACCTTCTCATCAGGTCTTTCAGCTCGCCACGAATGTCTCAGCCATGCTGACAACAGTGGCCAGCTCTCAATACATTCTGGTCGCTAATGCAAACTAAGGATACAGCTTATGAGCTGATTCGTAATTAGATGCCTCAGCTGTGTTTGCCACATAACTCGCTAGCAAGCTGAGGGAAAACAGAATGTCGGCAACATTCCCGTGTACCTCCTTGTAGCGTTCGAAGATGGTCTCCCTTTCCTTTCAGCTCACAAAGGTGCTACATGCCATGAAAACATAAATAGGACGCTCCAGACCGGTTACAAAGACAAATAAACAGGCTACATAAAAGCGAACCAAACCTTTTAGTCACTTCTACAATATACGGCCACGTGTGATCCTGCTTCCATAATGAAGACTGAAAGCCTCCCAGACTACCTAACCATCCCAGGGAAAACGATCCCTAGCTTTCACTGCCGCGTTGGTAGAAATCACAATGATCGTCAGCCTCTGCCAGCTAACACCTACGGGTACCCTGTGCCTGGCGTGCAGGGACCTACTCCTACGTCGGTCATGGCCCTTGACTACTTCGCGAGGTATGAAGCAATAATACTTGGATTTTGCAATATTTATTCCAGCTCTGACCTTGATTCTACTTAGTGACCAGACTTGGGGGAATATACTGGCCCACGGAGACTTTGATTACATCGTTGTCGGTTCAGGCTTTACTGCTCTCGCATTCATTCAGAAGGCCCTCGAACTCGACCCGTATGTCAAGATTCTTTGCTTAGAGCGTGGAGGTAAGTATTTCCTATTGGTTCCCCTTGTTAGTCTATTATATACCGTTATAGTAGTGCCGTCGTCTCATGCTTTAATCTGTTACAGGCTTTTGGCTTCCTTCCCACTTCCAGAACCTACCAATTCCTTTCAAAATGGTTCTGGGAGGGCCTTCTGAGACATTCCCCTGGACCCTCTCACGCAAGACCTTTGAAACAAAGGAGCTCAAGTTTTGCCACGGCTCTTGCCCATTCTTCGGTGGCCGATCCACATTTTGGTCCGCCTGGAGCCCAAGGCCAAGTCTAGACCTCCTGCGCGACTTTCCCGAGGCCATGAAAAAGACTGCTGGACAAGAGAAGTTCTGGAAACAGGCCAAAGAGCTTTTGAATGTCACACCCGCAGATCAGATCGACGATGGCGTCTTTGGAAGCCTACAGACTGCCATTGATGGCATTCTTAAAGACTCGGTTGGCAAGATTCCTACTGCGGACTATGTTGAGCCAGCCCCACTTGCTGTCGGACGACGCAGCCCAACTTCTCGTCTGCGATTTAACAAGTTTTCTGTCCCTGGGCCTCTTCTTGGCATCTTGGAACAACAGAGGCAACTGGCCAAAACTAACAAGGGAGCGCCTTTAGAAATCATGATTGACTGTGCGGCGAAAAGCATGGTTAAAGGCGACGACGATGATTTTGTCCGCGTTGTCGAAACCAGCAAGGGTACTTTATCGTGGACTGGCAACAAGACCAAGATCATTCTCTGCGCTGGAACCATTCCCAACGCCACGATGTTGCTGAACTCTTTCGAGAGTTGCCGTGACACCGTCGGTAAGAGGCTTACCGGCCACTACGTGACACATATCTCAGCAAGATGCCTTGTGAAGAACATCAAGGGCTGGAAAAAGGAAGACACGCTCAAGATCGCTGCTGCATACCTGGCTGGCAAGGATCCTGAGAGTGGCCTACAGTATCACGTCTCGGTCACGGCGCTGAATAGTCCCAACCCGAAAGACGATGCAGAGGACGCGGCTCGCGAATGTCCAGATTATGCTGCTGCGGCGACCCTTGATCAACTTACTGGCTCTGAGGACTACGTTGTGTTTGGTATGAAGCCGTCTTTTGCAAGAGAGGATAGAAGCTAACCTAGTACTGTTAAGTCTGCTCGGCTCTTGGGGAGTTCAACGAGAAGAACACCAAGAATCATGTCACTCTCAATAAAGGCACTGACCCGACTTGCAACGTTACCCTGCAATACACCTTGAGCGACGAGGATTATGCCTGTTGGGACGTGATGGATACGGCAACCTACGATACTATTAAAGAAATGTCAGGCGGCGATGAACACGAGTCGAGTATCGAATGGTGGGATGAGACAACTCATGGCTGGATTAAGACGAAACCAGCAGTCGACACTATTCGAATCCCTGGTATTGTTCATGAGTCAAGCACTTGTTTTATGGGACCCAAGGAAATTGGTGGTTCCTTGGATGAGCTTTATCGTCCTCATGGGATTGAGAATGTTCATGTCACTGGAGCTGCCCTTTTTCCAACTGCGGGTAGTTGGAATCCCACGATGACCATGTGTGGATATGCTCAAGACTTGGCTCACAAGCTGCATGAAATGAAGCCTCAAGGGAACGAGTGAAGGGAATGATCACGTCGCGGGGTGGTTTGCTGCGACGTACCCTTGGAAAGGATCTTTATCTAAACTCTGGTGGAATAGGTGTGAGTAAATTGAGGACACTTGGAGGCTATCTCGTTATGTCAGATAATTATTTACGTCTCGTCGATATTGTCTAGCGAGTGGCTCATTCACAGAGACACAATGCTTTTCTTTCCTCTATGGCCACTCATCTCAAGTGGAATTAGGCCCTAAAACCACGCAAGCCATGGCATAGGTATCGATTTTCTCCGTTGATTCTTGATCGAAGAGTGAGAAGAGGCTAGAATCAAGCATGCATGAACCTTGTATGTGCTATAACCAGACCCATCAGCGCTAAAGCACAGCCAGAGTAGCACAATTTCCATTACCCATAGTGTATTGCCCTAATAGAGACAAGTCACCGAGGCAAAAAAAATCAAAGGTTACAGTCGATATGCTAGATATTGCAACCCTAGCAGCCTTTGAGTACATAAATAGAGGAGAGAGCACATGTCCACTGCAGATGTTGTTTCTCCACAAGCCAGCAAGATTCATCATGTCGAATACCATGAATATCAATAACGAGAACGCAAAGTGGCAGCTTGTTGAAGTTTCCAGCACTCATCTTCTCAATCACGTTTCTGTCTATGTTGCCAAGAACATCCCGTATGCCTCAAATCCAAACTGCTTCCAAAACGTCACCGTCTATGCTCCACGCTTTATCAAGTCCTTAGTCAGCATTGGCGAAGCCATCACGACTCTCCCTTCCATTTATTCCGCTGCCAAGGGTCCCCGATGGCTCGTCCATATTCATGGCGGCGCCTGGAGGGATCCTTACCTGGACTCCTCATCTATCGAAGCTGTAGTGGCTCATGCGTTTTCATCTGACGATTCGGATGTGCCCATCTCGGCAGTCGTCTCCATCAACTACACCCTTTCTCCGTTTACTACGCATCCCACTATACCCTATGATCCGAAGAAGGGGGGTCAGCAAGATGCGTCTCGCGGCGCAAGGCACCCGGGACACATCAAGGATGATATTCAAGCGTTCACTCTACTTCGCTCACTCGGACTCCAAGACGACTCGTATCTTCTATCGGGCCATAGTGCCGGCGCATGCCTCGTATTTCAGGCGGCTTTGTTTGACGAGCAATACTGGGGTCCCGAGTTCGAAGGAATCACTTCGCCCCCACGTCCTGCGGCTGTTCTTGGTTTAAACGGTCTATACGACATCCCAGATCTTGTCGGTGACTTGGGCGACTCGCATCAGCATCTTCAAGAAGTATACGAGATTCTACTCGTACAGGCTTTTGGAGAAAACCAAACTACATGGCCAGCGGCAAGTCCAGCAAGGTTAGATGTCAAGACGGTGACTGAAAAGGTTGCCAAAGGAAGGGTCGCGCGTCTCGTTCTGCTTGATCAAAATCCCGAGGATCAACTAGTGCCGATCTCCCAAGCAGACAAGATAGAGAGGCATTTGAAGGAGGTCCAAAGAATCAAAGTGGTCAGAGGCCACCGCTGCCAAGGCAGACATGCTGCTCCCTGGAAAGAGGGTTACATGATTTGGCAGAGCGTTCTAGATGTCCTGGGCATGCTGGATAGTGAGGGCTGAGTAGGGACATCTTCATGCAGTTCCGCAAGTCCAAATATTCTGATACGTCTTAGTGAAACTATTGAATGCCGTGAACTTCATGCGATGGAGACTAAGCCCGTGGCAAGTGAGGCTATACCGAAGATCCCGTCCATGAGGCGGCTGTGCGCTGCAGTCAGACACTCCGCCACAGTGGGGGCCAAATGAGAGGCCTTAGAGGCCTCATTAGGCACCCGCCCATAAAGAATAAAGAGAAGCAAAAGTGCAAATTGTTCTCATACCTAAGTTACATACACGTGGACCCTTTCTTGGCACTCTCCAGCCATGACTTCTTACACTTACAAACCGGTGACTACTTCGCAGATCCGCCTCGTCACGGTCACTCAGCCTGTCCAAGACGGCCCACTCGAGGCGAGCCTTGAGCATGTCGAGCTGAACCCCGAGGACCCCATCAAATACACGGCCCTTTCATATTGCTGGGGCGATCCTAGCAATCTTGTCGAATTACCGTGTGATGGAGGAGTTCTCAGAGTCACTCCCTCATTGTACGAGGCGCTTGGCGAGATCATCAAGTTCAGCCCCCACAAGGCCTTGTGGATTGATCAAATATGCATCAATCAAGATGACTTGGAGGAAAAGGCGGAGCAAGTCTCCAAAATGAACATGATTTATGACAGTAAGTCCAACGCCACGTCTCAGCACTCAGCACACCATGCTCACTTTACATAGAGGCAGAAACAGTCCTTGCGTGGCTGGGACCAGCCATCGCGTCTACTCCTTTGGCCTTTGACTTTGTCAAAAAGGTGGGCGACATTGCCCTCCCCAAGGCCACAGACATGTTTCGATGGGACGCATACGCCGACGACGGAGAACACGAGAAGACAAAGCTTGAGCGAGTTGAGAAGTTCACCCAAGAACAGTCCCTCGAGCTGGGCATCCCTTTCAACGACGAAACCTCATGGGACGCCTTCTCTGAATTCTTTGACCGACCTTGGTTCCAACGCATGTGGACCGTTCAGGAAATCATCCAAGCTCGCAAGGCCATTGTCGTCTGTGGACCACACAGCCTTCCTTGGGAGCACGTCAGCGCAGCAGCCAGGTGGTTCTGCCACAAGGCCAAAGCCATCCACGATAGGAACAGTCGCAGGGTGGATGGCATGTGCCTCGTCACCCAGATGGTTGCAATCTCATGGCGTTCCAAATCGGGGAGTGAGTACATGCCTCAGCTTTTTGGCCAGAAGACGCGGCCTACATGTAAGTGGGCGTTACGGGATCTTCTTGAGCGTCTGCGACCTCGTCAAGCCACGGATCCTCGAGACAAGGTATTCGCCCTCGTTGGCATCAGTGAAGAGGATCATCGCTTCTGGGGCGACAAGGGCGTGCGCATTGACTACTCGCTCTCCGTTGAGGAGGTCTACGCCCAGGCAACCGAGGAGATCATCAAGTCAGAGTTCATGGATGGTCTGGACACCATATGGTCTGCCCGACAGCGGAGTAAAGTACCAGAATGGCCAAGCTGGGTCCCAGATTGGAGAATGGAGACTGGTTATGGCTGTACTTGGGGCATCGGTCAGCCGTTCAAGGCAACCGATGGTGACAAGGGCAAACACGCCTTTATTCCCACAGAGGAACCCCTAACTCTCGCAGTTCAGGGGAAAATTATAGGCCTCGTCACATACAGAAGCCAGTACCGCCATTTCGGAGAGCTTTTCCAAAACAGTCGACTTCGAGAGGTATACAACGACTGTATGGACCGGCTCAAGTCATATCCAACTGGAGAGCAAGTCGAAACCGCATTCGGCCTTACGCTCATTGGTGGTCTTCCCTTGACCAAGACATTGCAGAGCAAGAACGTCACAACAGAGACATATACCGAAAAGTATATGGACTTTTACGATGTGACCCAAATGTCGAGGGAGACGCCGGAACAAGATGCCGCACGCAACGAGATATTACAGACATTCTACAAGCTCGGGTTCGACTTGAGCTGGATTCAAGAAGTCATGGACGCTTACTGTGAGCGAAGATTCTTTGTCACAGACAGTGGTCACATGGGACTAGGTCATCACGACGTGTTGGAGGGGGATCTGATTGTGGCTGTTCTTGGTCTCAGGTGGCCTTGCGTGCTAAGGCCCAAGAGTGAGAACCATGATGACGGTTTTGAGTTCATCGGGTAAGTTTAATATGCTCAGTAGTATCCGCCTGGTATCAAGCAAAGCTAACGGGTGTGTTTAGGGAGGCGTATTGCCATGGTTTGATGAGTGGAGAGGCGATTCAAGAGCTTCCAAAGGACGAGGACGGCAATTGCATTGGGCAGCGTATCCTTCTAAAATAAGAGTAATAGTTATGAGGTCTCCGATGGGACCTTTATTTAGGACGAAACAGTCTTGTCTTCTTGACTCTATTTGTGTAGCTTTTGCATTTTGCACATATTTAGCAAGGTTTCTATATCACAACCAGCATCAACATCGTAATATGGGAAAAGGGAGCACTCACAGACATATGTATCTCTTACTTGACAACGCTACTCTCCAAAATGCGAAAAGGTCTAACAACCCTGAGGACCCCATCGAGCCAGACAACTCCTACTCCAGTGATGCAACATAATCTACCCCCATGACTCCTCCCTCTACAACTTGCGGCCCCAAAGTACCCTAATCCTGAAGTACGGGTGATTTCTTCGGTCGCGAATCTCGCGGCGGAACTGTGAGATGTACACGTAAAACTTCTCCCTAGACCAACCCAAAGCGTTCGCCACAAAAGTCAAAAGACCCTCAGTATCCTGAGTGGCAAAGAGTTGTCCAAACTGACCCATCTCTTTGAGCTTGGGGTCCTTTGGCCATGGGCTAATAGGGCACTTGAAGTATGTCAGTAAATTGTGACACATTTCGCAAGCTGTTTCGTTCTTACCTTGTAGTTTCACTCCTCAATGTCAACGAATCCGGCCTCCTCCATAGCCTTTCTCTGCAGATTGTCGGCAAGAACAGTAAAGCTTCGACCGCTTGACTTGGATCCCTCGATAAAGATCTTATCCCACTGCCCCATGGCCGACTCGGGTGTAACTGTTCCATCGTCACTCTCAATAGTAGGTGAGGCCTCAAAGCTCTCGAGCCAGCCGCCAGACTTGAGAGTCTTGTGTGCCTGCTTAAACAGCTCGGCCCAGTCGGGAATGGTGCCAACTAGATATCGGATGTGAACGTAGTCAAAGGTTCCAGGAGTGAAGGTCCATTCTTGAGTACAGTCATCGATTTCGCTGGGTGGCTCGTGTTAGAGAAAGATGCCCAGCGGCCGTGGATAGACTAACAATTTCAGGTTTGGGGGAATCCAAGAGGGCTGAATTGGCGAGATATCGGTACCGATAACGTCGCAGCCAGGGAACTCGTCGGCGAAGTCACTGTATTTCATCGTCAGCGCCATTTCGTCGGTTCACGCATGCTCATTCATTCACATTGCCCAAATACCTATAAATGGGTTAGCTCCGTCCCAATACCATATGCATCACGGGGATTGCTTACCAGTTCCGCATCCAATATCAAGAGCTTTCTAAGTTCAATATTAGCGAGGATTCGTTTGTCTTCTTCAACTTGACATGCCTCGATATCCTGCTCAAGAGGCGCTAGGAAAAGTCTCCCGTCTTGAGCTAGGGTCCACATGTGGTGGCTTCGCCGCGTCAGTAATTTCAACTCAATGAGGGATGTAGCTCATCTTACATGATATCCATGGCCTCGCTTTGTTTCTCATCATTAGATCCCCTAAGCCCCGTTAGTCAACGAACTCGAGGGTGACTACCTTTGGCACACACCAATAAAAGGCATTTCCTCTCTCGCTGTGGTACGTCCTCCCATGAATAGTCCTATACTGTAGAATACTGGATGTAATCGAAGCAGTGGAGCTTTCGGCATCCGGTCCCAAGGCAGAGTCGGCATCGCTGTCTCCAATATCGTCGTCCGCCTCGATGACCTGTTCCTGTTCGGGAGCGTGCTCAGACACGGGCGACGAGCGACCCTTTGGGCTGCTTCCAGGACCTTTTGGGCTACTTCCAGGCATTTTCGGCGTTCAAGATGGAATTTTGAAAAGAGCACAATACACGAACGAAAACCCTTTCTCCGGGCTTGGGCGCTTAAGAGATTTATTGAGTGGTGTTGGGAGCGGGGAGACCTGGTGTGAGACAAGACTGGGACTGGGGAAACGCATGTTGTCATGTTTTCATTGGCCTCTTCGACGAATATCACTTGTTTTCTGCATAAAGGCGGACCCGGGCCGTCGCCCGTTTCGTGTCAGAGTTGCATGGAGAGGAGAACTAGTAACTGATAGTCGGCATATGGAACAGGGTTTAAGGGAGCGGGGGGTTGGTGTTCGCAGTTAGTCTATAGCAGAGCCATTTAAACAGCTTCACTCGGTGCTACTCTGGGCTCAATGCCCTCTAGGCCAAATACTGTAACATGCGAAATCACTCGTGGGCCGTTGGCTGTGGGGAGGTTGCACCACTCAGAGGCACCCTAGTTGGGATGATTCTCGTATCCCCTTCCGGGCCAATCGTTTGTATAGTTTCTCCCGATTCACGTTGCATACCCCCACAGCGACGACACACCTGACTGTGTCTGTGCCCCTGCCGGCAGAAGACGCCTCGAGCTCCTCTTTTGAGGCCTGGTTGAGAGAATCATGGGTGGGGATGCATTAGCCAAAGTTAAATCTCTCAAAGAAATTGCTGATCTTTTCTACATTCTCTCTCTTGCACATGAATTTGTCTTGGAGGCGCCTCGGCTGTTGAAGATGGTCTTGGTCTAGAAGAGTCGGGGACTTTGAGAGTCGAGACTTGGCGATGAGCCATACGTCATTCAACAGGCGCGCGTTGAACAAAACACGAGTCAAGGCTTATAAGACCAGGCAGGACAGGACAGGCGCTCACTATCAATATTTACATGGGAGACGACTCAGCTCGACCAGCATGACCATCATCAGCAGCCCGACTGGTCTAACCAGCACCAGCCCCTGTTCCGAGATCTCGTTTAAGATCATAATAGCACAGCCACTTTAATCAATCCTTGCGCACATCGATCAGGAGCTAGCGTGGTGTTTTTACCATAACGCGTCACCGTCTCGGTTGGGAGGACATCATGTCGTCGGGCTGATGTCTTGTTGTCGCGCACTCTTGATCAAGGTAAGCTTAGATCTTAGAACCCGTCGACTGCATTTGTGGTTGGCCAGGAGGTTCAGGCAGGTCACGGGCAATAAAGGAGCGAATGATGCGCGTAGTTAATCTCCATCCTGGACCCCAAGCCTTGTTTTGCAGTTGCTGATTAGTCTAAGGTACTATTATTACAATCGTCTCTCCCTCCACACAGAAATGTTTTCGCCGTCTATTCAGCACGCTGTCGCTTGCGGGACTCTCCATTGCCGTTGGTAGCCTCACCCTGGGCGGCGAAGTACTCGAGGCTGCCCTTGGGGTCGGCCTTCATGGTCTTGCCGCCCTCCTGCCAGCCGGCAGGGCAGACCTCACCGTGCTCGTCGGTGAACTGGAAGGCCTTGACAAGGCGGATGGTCTCCTCGACATCGCGACCGACGGGGAGATCGTTGACGGTGATCTGTCGGAGGACACCCTTGGGGTCGATGATGAAGAGACCGCGCAGGGCGACACCCTCATCCTCGATCAGGACGCCGTAGCTGCGAGAGATCTTGTGGGACTTGTCGGCGACGAGAGGGAGCTCCAGGTCGGGACCGAGACCACCCTGCTTGCGAGGCTTCTCGACCCAGGCGAGGTGGGTGAAGTGGGAGTCGGTCGAAACACCGAGGACGGTGGTGTTAATGGCGCGGAAACGCTCAAGCGCGTTGTTGTACTGGATGATCTCGGTCGGGCAGACAAAGGTGAAGTCCATGGGGTAGAAGAGGAGGACGACCCTATGGGGATGAGGTTAGTCGCGATTGAACTCGTGATAGACAGACGCCAGACTTGGGGCCATTGACGGCCGCGACGGAGACGGCGCACTCACCATTGTCCCTTGAACTCGGACAGCGAGATGTCCTTAAACTCGCCACCAGGGTAGAGGGTGGTGGCAGTGAAGTCGGGCGCAGGGCGCTGAACGAAGGCGGTAGACATTTTGATGGTAGTTGACGCGTAGGGGGTCGTAGAGATGGATTGAGTGATGGATGGTGATGATGATGATGATGAAGGAAGGGAAGAAAAATTGTCTGCCCGTGTTACAGAGAATTGAAGGTCCCCTGGCAACACTTTACGAGTGGGCCCTTCTTATCAGGGGCCCCGCGGAAAGGGGTGGAATCACACAGTCTAGCGCCATATTGCTTTTGCGATTGCCTCAGGAACGAGTGTTTGTGTTTGCTCATAGACCGATTTCAATGTCTTTTTGGCTCGTGAGAATGGCATTTTAAATGATTGATGCTCTTTATCTCTAAGGAGCCCCTTCGCTCTATCCATTGACGTCGAATTTTGAGTTGCTCGTGATCTTTTGTTCCTGCTGCAATGACGCAACTCGCAGACCCTGAAACACGAAATCACGCGAAATCACGTGGTCGAGCCCACATCGCGCCAGTTCTTCTGCCTGAGGTACAAACTTTGGGACATCAAGGTGCGCAAAGAAAATGCTCCGAATAGTTACCCTACATCTCCGAGTTAATCTGGGTTTCTTGCCAGGATGACATGCAGCTTCGGAGTAAACAGTAGCCTATAACATTAGTTCATTCAATTTCAATAGGAAAGCCCCTTTGACTACTATCTGGCCCACGCGATGCTCGCTAATTTGGTCGCATCTCTTTCGCGCACCTCTTCGCAAGTCGATATGCATCCCTGATGATTCCCTTCACACCATCAAGAGTCAACTTGGACTCAACGCACAAATTCGCAAGGCAACAGGCCCTTTTATTCCCGTTGTCATGATACCAGCAATGCTGCTAGAAATAAGTTCCTTTAAGACTGCGTTGTTGAGATTCTCGAGTTCGTCCTCGGTCTTGTTCTTTGGTGCATACCGGAAAGTGGTAACCCAAACTCGCGGGGCTCATGATCTCCCAGTCTGGCAACTGTTGCATCTCTTTCTCTACCCTCTCCGTGAGTTCAAAGCCGTGATATAACATTAGACCGAGTCCGTCAACGCCGATAACCCGCAACGTGAACCGCAACTTCATGGCTGGGTTTGAGGGACGCGTGAGCTCCTGCTGTCGGCAAACTTGAGCTGCTTAGCTGCCTCATGTCGCGAGACTGAAAACGCCATAGAAGCGCCATAAGCACTATCAGCATGAAGCCAAAGCCGCTCCCATTTGCAGATATCCGCGATCTGACGCAGTGGATCAATAGCTCCAGTATTGGTTGTTCCACAGGTCTCGACGACGATGAAATGCGATGGACCTGCCCTCCGATCATGCCTGATCTCCTTTGCCAGGGCTGTGGGGTCTAGTCGGAAGCACTTGTCGGCGGTCATCCGGCGGAGTTGCTCATTACGGAAACCAAGCAAGCGAAGAGCTTTGACAACGAAGTAGCGTTTGATCGAACAGGTAGGCGACGGCCACGTGCTGTTTGCATTGTAGAAGATAGTGGTCGCGAGCAAGAACGATACCTATCAGATTGGCTATTGACCCCCCTGAGAAGCAGACGCGAGGCAACGTCCTCAATGGCTGGGCACACGGTGTTAAGCTCAAGTTGTTATCACTTCCGTTACCATAGTCCTGTAGTGTTCCAAGTCGTTGATAGATCCGCCACAAGATTACATCTCAAGTGGCACTTCTTGTCAAATCACAAAATAAGGTTCACTTTAAAGAATTGCAGTGATGTTAGACCTATCAAAGGCCCCAGTCCTCCATGTACACCTGTGCACAAAAGAATTTAACCCGTTCACTCCATCCCGGTCCAGTAGGTCAGAAGGGGTCAGGAAAAACCGGCGAGCGAATCAAAAACCTGACCCTCTGCCTCTAGACTTAGAAACACCAGCACTGTCTGCTCCCGTTCCCCCTTCCCTATTCGTTGACGCCATAGCGGGTGGACCAGTTCTCGCCGCTCTGGTTCAGGACGTTGTAGACAACGTTGAGGATATCGGCCTTGCGCTGGTAGTAGACCTTGAGCTGCCACTCCTTGCGGGGGTTGTCCTCGCAGGACCCCTTGTTAACGGCGACGACGTTGGCAGTCAGACCGCTGTTCTCGGCGATGTCGTAAGACTGCTGGTTGAAGACTTGGCCATCGTACCACTTTCCCTTGCCGGTGCGGCGAATCTCACGGAGAGTGAGGCTCTTCTCGCCAACATAGTAGACACGAACCTGTTTGCAATTCAGTGAGCGACAAGCTGATTATTGTCAGATGGGGTTTTCTCACCTCGTCCTCCTTGGTGTTGGGGTTCTTGTAGGCAACAGCTGCGAGAATGGGCAGCTTGGAGTTGACAATGATGGGGTTTCCGTTGATCTTGAGGTTCTCAGAGTTGTACTGCTCGCCCTGAGTCTCATCAGAAGTCTTGCTGGACCAGTAGCTGATCTTGAAGTCACGAGTGACGTGGAAGACTATGTCCTGGTTCGAGACCTCGGTGACGACGGCGGTAACGTCCTATGAGATATGTTTAGCTATGGGGATACAGGATGGAGAATGCAAAGGGGAGTACCTGAAGAGTGTCGGTCATTTTGAATGAAGATGGGTTTGTTGAAGCGGGAGTGGTCGGTTGGGAAGTTGGTTGGGAAGTTGATTGGGAAGTTGGCTGGGATGCTGGTTGAGAAGTGAAGTGATTGTGAACTGCTTGGATGAGTTTGTGAAGGGGATCCGCGAGGCCTTTTATAGTGCTCTTGGAGTCTGTGGAGCCTGCAGAGTCTGCTCTGGGCTCTTGATGGAGGTTCAGAAGCGAAGTACCTCGGAAGGGGATGACGAGGCGGATCGTCACGATGACCAGGATCAAGCAGCTCATGCACAGGATGCAGCACAGAAGGAGGGAGGTAGACAGGAGCAGGTGCACAGTCGATGACTCCAGCCCCCAGGTGGGCGTCATTGCAAGCATCGTGTTGCTTCCTTTGGCAAAGGAGAAGGCGGCAGTGAGAGGCCTGGTTGGGGATGATTCGTGGAGAGAGTAGCTCAGTGTTGCCTTGCAGAGTTGTTTGCATTGGTTAAACACCGGAGTGGACCTGTTGTTATCGAGTGATGCAGACTGCGTCTGGTGTCTTCATCGAGACCTCGCAGACTCTAAACTTCAGCTCTCCACGGTCACGTTCCAGACCGACACGGAATTCAGCTCGCCACGATACTATGCCATGACATGCGCCAAGTTGATACATCCACGGACGTCAGTGACTGTGGTCATCACCTCGCAGGTAGCCACAATTCCATGCCATCCTCCAAGTTCGTCCAACCAGGATCTGTAGATGCTGAAGACTCATCACATAGTAGCTAGCCGCCGGGGTCTGTAACTCGTATCGAATAGACCCTCGATGAGGGCTGAGGAAACAGATCGGTTTCAGCCAGCCATTGCTATCGTTTACATGATTTACGTAAATGGAAAACTGACGAGGTACAAGCCAACCGGTTGATCACAAGTCACATCGTAGGGAGTAGACATCTATTCTGGAAAGGAGATACAAATCGTGGCTGGCTACAATGAAAAAACATTCTGGAATCACGAAATTTTATTGATTATGAGGAATCTGGGACAACTTTGAACAGCGCTTAAGCATCTCGCTCGTGATGATCCAGATCATGGATGGCTGGAAACAAGCCCGGCCATGACCCTCACAGTCCATATATGGAAGAACACCGACGTTCTCAGGCCGCCACAGACACAAATGTCTTGATTTTACAAGCGTCTTGGCCTTTCACGTCTTGGCGAACCTCCTATCGCATGAGATCGAGCAAGTTTAAGGGGGAGGTTGGCTAGTGAAGGTAAACATGAAGGTTCAGTAGGAGTTTCACCGATAAACTTGAAAGAATGACTCTCCCTGAAGCAGAAACGCCCGTCTCGATGCTGCTGTAAGCCCTTAGGGCCAAATACGTCTGTCTCCGATCTGGTACGAGCCGAGGTTGAATCAACGGTAAGCCTGGGTTCCGTTGGACGCCACTGGGTGAGAGCTTGGCTGGGGTGGGCGAGCTATTGGGCGCACATACGCGCTGATCATGTACCTCAGGGCATACCCAGGGCCAATAGTAATTAATTCGAGTCCTGTATGGAGTGAGAGAAAATTCTCTAGTCTGCTGCGGAGATCTTTCTGACGTTTGAGGCGTCCATCACTACCCATCTAGGAACGTTCTGCTGATGGATGGAGTAAACGCCTTGCCCCTTGCCCTTTGCCCCTTGCCCCTTGCCCCTTACCGCCCGAGTCCTCACCGGGTGGTTAATTCTTGGATACACATGGGCTGACCATGTGTTCAATCTGTGAGATCCTGCAGAGAAACTTGGATCAGCCTCCGGAACACTCATAGCATGGGCAACTTCTGACGACAGCTCAGGATTGAGAGACATGCAGTGAACTAAAGGCACCTCGCTTAGCTAGAAAGGAAACCAGTTCGGTGAGTTCGCGAACTCTACCGTTCCTTGACAGGAGAAGCTTCCGCATTGTGGCGTGCGCCTCAACTGTCAGTCCAGTTTGGATCCCTTTTCCCCGCAAAGTCTCGGTATTGAAGGAAAGCACAGACACTTGGATCAAGCTAAACCATGTTGAAAATTCATCACTTGGCCCTTGTAAGTATTGACAGGTTATCGATTCATCTGGTGTGTACACCTTGGCCGTCGTGGCTATGCTGGGCGCCTAACCCCACGATGTAACCCCGATGGTACGACATTGTAACTGCCAGCCGGGTACATGGCCCAGTCACCTTCTCCGCCACGTCTGCTTAACTGAGACACTGGAAGTTCGTACGTGGGCGCGTGGTGATGACGCAAGGTCCAACTCGAATGGTTCAATAGGTCCGTTTGCGCTCTGCAACGGCTCTGTACTTGGCAGTAGTGGATCTGGAAAACGTTGAGAGCTCTGTCCGGGTGGTCCGACTGGGTGACAGAGTTTATGGCCTTATTGACACCTGGAGTGCGGAGAATAAGCCTAAACAAAGGCATTGGAGATGGCACTGGAGCCTGTCTTCGCTAAACTTGGTGATGGACGAGGTGTGCGACCTCGCCCCTAGTGCACAAAAGATACTTTTTGGGTAAAGTTCGTGAGGTCTTAAAAGCAACAAATTCCTGATCTCTTCATGTGTCCGTGATCGCCTGATGGCTCATTGCTCACTGCCTTGGAATACTCACTTGAATTCCGTAACCGGAGCCCGGAGTAGAGTCATGCATCCTCGTGGCGAGCTGAACACCTGCCTTGAGGCATAAGATGCGAAGCTACTGAGTACGTTTCTTGCCCCCAGCCCCCTTCATGACGGCAAACGCAGGTCCGAGCGAAACTTTCGTCAACGGGCGACAGGTCTCTTTATGGCTGACTTCTCTAGGGCTGAAAAACGGTGACTGTTCGGCACATGGCCACGAGGAAGAGTCCAGTTCAGCCAGTCTGGTGCCTGCATGGAACGGGCCGGGCGGGCCGCGCCCTGCATCCCGTAAGAACTGCTGCCACTAGTGGCGTTACTGCAGGAGCTGACGTTCCAGAAGGGGGAGACGAGGCTCACACGGGTTGTATAAAATTCTCACTCCCGGTCAATAAAGTGGTCTTGACCTGTGATACGGTCTGCAATGGCGTTATCCGTTGGGTCGGAAACGGGGTAGCGGGGGGTAGGGTGGGTCGGGTGCTGGACGTTGGAGGCTGGTCACGCTGCAGAATATTGGCGGCCTCAGTTCCGCGACAAAGCTTGGCATGCCTTCTCTTTCCCGTCAGCATGTGGATCATGACTTCGCCCGGGTTCGGAGAAAGCTGAGGTGTCCCAAAATAGCCGAGGATCGCCACAGTTGAAATTTACCGATCAGAGTTGGGCAAGACCATTGTATCCGAGACGTTAGTGCTCCGTATTAGGCTCGCTAACCTCAGCTTCATCCTCCCGTAGAAGAGGTTTCTTCGTCCGCAGCCTCGGTCCGCCTGGCCATCGCCTCTCCCAAGACCAAGATTGCAGTGTTGTGGACTATAAACCCTCGTACTGTGGCCCCCTCCGCCAGGTACTTCCGCCTCGATCCACAAGTCGAGAAAGAAGAGCAAAGCCCGTGACGCTTGATAGGGACAATAGATGATCACATTTTCAGGCCAATACCAGAATTCAGTCGCAAAGACTGGGGTAGTTGTACCTGTGGCTATGTGGCGTGGCGTTTGATGTCATGCTTGTGATGGTGTCTTTATTGCTGTGCCCAATACCTCATCACGGTGAGAAAAGCGTCAATGTAGCATGTGGTGAGAGGCTGAAGTGACGAAATAACAGCAGAATAACGGCTGTGAAATTCGTAAGGCAAGGTATCAGAATACCGTCAATGGTTTTCTTCTCGTCTTCGTGTAAGGGATTGAGGCCTTGATATGCTTGACACAGCTTTGTAGCCTCCGTTAACAGCGTCCATGATCTAACGCAAAGATCCCCTTCGGTCCTCTCAAAAGATTGTTGATGCCTTGCTTGCAGGGACACTTCTTGCGTATAAGGTATGAGTAGCGTCATTTTCCTCAACCCGCGATAGTTCTCTTGGAAAGTCCACGCACGAGTCCACCACCGGTCCTTTGTCATGGATTCAAGAATTTGCAGGGCTTTCCACGCTTTTTGGCGACAAATAACCTTATAAGATGTGGTTCCAACCTCGGATAAAGCCATAGAACCCTCTTCCCTTAAAAGGAGTCCATTCATGATCTCGAACAGCATTTCCAGTTCCCGGTTTGATTCAATTGGACGTGCGAGAAGAGCAACCAGGTGCTTGCTGTAGGAGTAGACAAGATGCATTGCCTGAACTCCAATCTACTTCTCATTGCCGTCGCCTTGGTTAACGCTGTAGGCATCGATCCACAGCAGATCAACCCCCCTATGTCGCATAAACTCTAGGGTGCGCCTGAAAACGCAGCCTCGGACAGTTGAAGGCTGGAACTGCCCTTGGCGCGGTCGCTTAAATCGTAGATTGGACGAGTCATACTCTTCGGACCGATCCTCAATGAGATAGCTGCCTTGAGCATGCTCCTCCATCTCGCAGCGTTTCTTGCACTTACCCTGTATATTCATGCTGCTCACTTGAATGAAGCACAAAAAGCTTGTTGAAGACATTACAATATTTGAATTTACTTTGATGAAATCAAGTATACTTTTCTCCATCTATTCATCTAGTTTTTATTTTACGTATCGTCGTGGCTGAATTTTGGTTGATTAAATTGCGCTTCTTACTCTTTCGGAACAAACGTCCTAACCCGCAACTCGAAGCCCAACCTTGGTAACTTTGATCACTGATTGCGCCCAGTGTGAGAACGGCGGCTTCGTCGGCCCAGTAGACTGTGGTACTGCCAACTGGAACCCGAGGTCGGTGGCATACGAGGGCGCCACAACTGCCAGTGATGTGGAGTCCTGCTACTCGTGCAAGTTTTATAGCAATACGACATGTGAAAACGAGTGGAAGTCCGCGCAGAACTCGGACGATATTTGCTTCGACTTGGGCTATGGGGCAAAGTCTTTTATTTCCGTACGTTCTACCTTGTCGTTTTGCGCTGGTACTAATAGCTTGCAGAAGTCGGATGACTAGTCGTGCTAACGGTGTCACTCTCCGTTGGAAACTCCGAGAAAGTAGAGACATTGATAGACCCAAAAAAGGGATTATAGGTCATAGCAAAGATAGTATCAAATATCAATCACTAATCGTAAATTAGAGGAATGTTTCCTCCAACCCATTGTATTTTTTGTAATTTGCTCACACTCGACTAAATTAACCCGATTAAAGCTATCAAATGAGAGTGGGTGGTAATGGTCGAGGCTAGCTTGGCTAGAGCCATCCTCTAACCAGAACCGAAGAAGATAATCACTCCGTCATCCAAATCCTCATATAAACTTGAACCCCTGTTCGTACCATCGTGATCGTGAAGAACCGTGAATGTCGATGTAGGTTATTAGTCCGCTAGCCACTCCAGTCCCAGAGCGGTGCGATGATCGACCTCGTCTTCTGGGTTGTCCATTTACCAGCCCTTCTTGCCGTCTCCGATGACGATGACGCCACCGCCAACGGCGAAGGAGCAGCCCTGAGAACCTTGCTGTATTGAAGTGCTTAGGGGTCGGAAGTGTCCTGTCTGGTTTGGCTTCACTTACGTTGTTGTTGCAGCACATCTGGATACCGTTGCAGTTACCGCCAACTCCGCCGTTGGAGAGGGACACGCAGTTGACCTCTTCGCCCTTACCATCGCTATTGCAGCAGTAGAGAGACTGCGAGTTGCCACAGGTCTGGATGTTGATTTGGGTGGGAGGAGCGGGCTTCTCGGGCTTCTCGGGCTTAGGAGGCTTGCCGGGAACAGCAAGAGCACCGGTGGCAACGGCGAGAAGAGCGATGATGGAGAACTGCATTTTGATGAGTTGGGAGAGTTGGTCTCGAAAAGAGAGTAGTGAAGAGTAGATTAGGTTGTTGAGCTGAGCAGTGAAGAGTGAATGAGTGATGAGATAAGGTGGTTGAGGGGAGGAGAAGGCCACCCTTATATATCCATTTTGGCCTGATCGTTTCGAGGAGTCTGTCGTTTTTGCTTCAAGAAGACTACCACAGTATCCCCTCTGTACGCCTCGCCCAGCCTCTCTCAGCTGAACTTAGAGCCATTAAACTCTTTTCCTGCCCCTCACACCATCATGGCCACCAAGATGAGGCTGCCGAAAGCCCGATTTAGAGCCATTGAACTCAACAACTATACAAAGATTGTAAGATGGTTGGAGGAGAAATCAACAGGCTGGATCGAGACCGGTCCAGGTGAGCCTAGGCCAATAACCTAGGAGAACAGAACCGGGTCTGGTTGCGAGGTGGGTGGTAAGACAGCAGCGATGGGCCGACGGGGCAAACAGCTGAAAGAGTGAATCTGGGTATTAGACTTTAACCTAATGGTAACTAATTAGAGAGCTCTGGTTGTTCCGAGGGTCGAGACCGGCAAGTGCAGGAACTCAGCGCCATCAAGATGAGCCAGGGACACGACGCATGTAACGGCACGGATGTTGCAATACGAATCACAGCCGTTGCAATACGAATCACAGTCAAAGACACGAGTCCATATGTTGGACTTTAGAGTGAACATATCTACCCACGCTCTGACTGTTTTAAGACCGACATGCCGAAACCCCCAAGGTCATCAGGATGACATTGCGTCGAAATTACTACGTGTAACGGAACGGATGGTCGGATGGTCGGATGATCCGATGGTCCGACAGGGCGACGGCCAACTCAACGAAACCGGCAAGGGAATCTAGGCTTTTGTGTGTAGCTGGAAATAGCTGAGGCCGAGCGACTTACGCCCTGATTACTACAAGATGGGAATAGCCAGGAACTCGTGGCCACCAAGAGGAGGTAAGAACACAAACGCCTACAAGGCATGTAGCCGCAAACATCTTCCGATGCATAAGCACTCATATGCATGTTCACATTAAACTTCCAACTGTAACTGAGAATGCCCGAGCGTGTCAGGGCGGTCCGAGCCCGCACGGCGATGGAGTTCGGACCTCATAACATCAATATGAGGTAAGGACACCTGCAGCGAGGTTGCATATAATAGCACAAATGCCCGAATACGAACGCAGCTGAACTATTGAATTGCTGCGTAAATATCTCAGCACTAAGTTTGGCTAAAGCACGGCGAATAGACTCAGGGCAGCTCTAGTGCTCGATGGACGGCTTGCTAAAGTTAAAGTTGTGGGGTAATAACCTTATGTTCGGGTCATCGCACATGCTCATCTTGTAGAACACGGGCCGTCGCCGTCCAAATTCGGAAACGGGCAGCTAGCCACGCTGTTTGGGGTGCCGAGTTCCAAACCTAAGCACGGATGAGTAATTATATCATGTTGTCATACACAAAAAATTGGAGATACCCAGCGTTTCAAGGGGGCTGATGTACCTTTCCGCCATCGCATTCCCAGGCCTGAACCCGAGGACTAAGTAAGAGGCTCTACACAAATACCGGCCATCGTCTTCTTCGTCCTATCCGCTTTTAAATCATCTCGGTCACTCTAGATCTCGCCACTTCGCTCGTTACTGGCACTCTCAAGTCTTCAGCACTCTATCTTTTGTACTACTAGCTCAACGCTCAAGCTAGATAACGCCATCATGCACTTTTCGACTGTCCTCTACGGGTTTGCTCTCCTGCAGGGCGCTATGGCGTCTCCCATCAACGAGCCCGTTGCCGAGGTTGAGGCTCGCGACATCGAGCCCCGAACTCCGCAGCTTGGGGATATCCCCTGGCCAAGGATGCCGACTCTAAAGAAAAGTAAGTAGTTGAAAACCTCAAGGCGATTACTCTAACCGGAGATTACCTTTACAGAGGCTGGCAAGGGTGGCAAGGGCGGCAAAGATGGCAAGGGCGGCAAGGGCGGCAAGGATGGCGGTGACGAGTGCACCTCGACTGGCGGAGGAGACTCGAACGGTCAGGGGAACTACTGCTCTAGCGGCACCCAGTATTGCTGCACCACCGATGCCAATGGCGGTATGTGCTCCCACTGCTCCTTAATCGCGCTGAAGATCTGACGTCCCGTAGTTCAAACCTGCGATAACTCGGAGGTCTGCAACGCAAAGATCATTTGCTGCAACAACAACTCCGGTGTAAGTGACTCAACTTGCTCGTCCAGTTCCAAAATTCATGAGGTTTCTAGTTCCAAATGTGCATTGGTGAGATCGACTTCAACGCGCCCGTCACCATCAACATCAATATCTACCGCAAGCGAGACCATAAGCAGATCGAATCGTGATTCCTGGAGGAGGATGCCCCCGTGTCTTAAATGGCTTTGGCGGTGCGGCGACGCGCTAGGGTGCGGCTTACTTTCGTTTCTTAACACTCATTTTGTGAAACTCACTCCTTCGGGATGCGTTAAGTATGTAGCTTATGTAGTACTGAATGAGACCTTTTTGTGCCTTGTTCATCAAGTTCAATTACCTCAATTATGCAGACCTGAGAAGCCCAACTTTTCCCGATTTATGCGCAATACTGTAGACCGATGGATCTCGGCCAGGAGGAAGCTGGCGGAACTCGCCCTCCAAAGCAGGCCGACGAGACTCGGGCATAGAATTTCAACAGCCGAGCGTTGCAACCTTAGCTTGAATGGAGATGTTGGTGGCGGCTGGGACTTAAAGGGTTAAGCTTACTAAGGTTAAAAATTTAACTGCCTCTTTGTAACTGTGACATCAACTATAGCCGGATCTGACCCCCCGAGGTGGGCTCGGGCCACCAACCTCCTGACTAACAGCCAGACGGGCTAGCCAACTGCGCCATTAGGGAGATGCTCAATGTTATGATTGGATGACACTGAAGATTGCAATTAGTGGCCATGAGCCTCGTTTCATGATGGCAAACCATGCGTCACGGTCCTTTGAGACTCGGGGGGATTCAGAGAACGATGGGTTAAAACACGGAAGCCAGTTGCTAGGTATGGCAACTGATTCCTAAGGAATGGCATGTTGATTGGGCCGCGACAAGTGGCTGGCCGTGATGCTGTCAGTCAGTCGTGGTTATACATATCCCTTGCTGACGCGTCAGTGCGCATTTCGTCACTGCCGCTCCAAGAATACGACCTCACTGGTCGACCTTGGGCGCCCATTGTTTTGCGAATGCCTAATACCAAGAGTAACAATTATCACCATTTCCCCCAGGGCTACCATGTTACATTGACATCCACAAGGCCAAAACGCCCCCAACAACTCCGACCATCAGACCGGGAACCTTTTCCATGATGGATCCATTGCCTGTCTCGGCAGGATTGGCGCCTGAACTTGTTGAACCCTCCTGATCATTTGCGCCCTCAGTGCTGGTGCCCTCAGTGTCGGTTTCCTCGGTGCTGGTCGCCGACGGCATGGAACTTTCACCCGTAGATGACGGCTCAGCCTCACCACTGGCCTTCAAGTACCGGGAGCTCGCACTCTCAATCAGGGAGGAGTAGTCATTCGCCGTCAGAGGGATCTTGGTAGCGCAGCTGATAGAGACCGGCTCGGGAGCTGCAGTCTGACGGCCCCTGCAGAGTGGCCAGCCCTCGCAGGTGCTGAGGTTCAAGGTCCCGCCGACGCAGCAGTGACCGTCGTTGTCGCCAGTAACTTGCAGCACGCCTGGGCATTTCGTGCCGATAAGTCTGTTGTTACCGCTTTCAGCCTGGGCGTCGCCGGTGAGGGTGGCGCCGTTGACTATGACTACCGCGTCCGCCATGGATTGGCTGGCAAGGGAGAGAGCCAGAGCAGAAAGAAGAAGAGTGGAAGCGGGCATATTGAAAATGCTGATGGTCTTGGGGTGGCTTGGAAAGTCGAAGGTGGGAATTTTCCATTGGAGAATATTGTCGTCGGGGAAGGGAATCAATTCATAAAGGGCGTCCGTGGATTGATGACTAGGATGGTGTGACGATCGTGTAGGTCCTAAGGGGATAAACCGGTCGTGCGGGTTTATGTAGGCAGTGAATCAGGTCGCGTACTCTGAGAGCGGGGGCGTAAGTCACATCTGGTGATGTGCTCAAGGGTATTGAGTGTAACCAAGTTGTGTTGATAGCTGAGGTAGCTAGTACATAAGAGAGTGCTAATGAATGTGTCCTATATACTCCAAGTTGGCTCTGGGACCGACGCTGATGGAGTTCGGTCCAGGGTAGGACCGATGTTTTCAACGTTCGGTCCCATTGCTTAGTCAGGCGATTCTGCCGGGTCTCCCCGCCTGGCGCATGGCCGTGACAGATGGTGTTGAATAAGAGGAGCAATTGCGATCGTGCCGAAAACTAGTGGCGCGCCCTGTTTTTTGGCGCAGTTGAATTGTTTAACAAATGGCATGTCCCTTTAAGGCCAGTTTCTAGGGTGGGGGCTTTTTACCACTGGCTTCTCGGTTAGGTAATATTTCCTAGCTAGAATATAATTATGCTAGGGATATCTAAGTATTTTTTTCTTCTTCTTATTTAGGTTAATTTCTAAGTAATTGTTAAAGACTTTTATAAGAAAGGTCTTTTATATAAATAATTCTAGGAAATTTAGCTTATAAAATATAAGTCTAATAATTTGCTACCTGTAAAAGACTGAAAAATATAGACTATAAGGTCTGAATAAGGTATAGGGTAGGTAACTAAAATAGGAAGAGAATAAGCAGAGGATTTAGTTCTTATAAAAAGCTAATATAACGGTCCAGCTAAGTATTTTAACAACTAGCTAAACGACTCTAACGAGTATCCTAAAGCTAAGGGAGAAAGGAAAAGAAAGTAAAAAAGGAGAAGCGAAAAGAGCCCCTTTTAGCTATTGAGCTTATATGGGTCTTAGTTGAGAGTATAAGCCGAGACCCCCACGGGCTTAGCCCGTTATAATACCCCCCTCCTCTCCTCTTCTAGGGGGAGGTTCAGATCCTATCCTGCCATGCTAAGCCTCATAGCGTGCTAAGGCTACTATATTAACCATTTGATCAAGTAGTTCCCACGTTGGCTTTATATAGCCTGTTTATTTCACTAGGGCTTTTTATTGCTTATATACCTTCTTAACTTATAAGATCTCCTTAACTTTATATTCCTCGCTATTATCTATTAGTATAGCAAGCAGCTAATAGTTATTAGACCGCTAGAAAGGCAATAGGTTATCTATAGCTAGCTATAAGAGGGAAATATAGAATATATTATAGATCCCTAGGGGGGTATTAAGGTGGTAAGTATATAATCTAATAGTCTTAAAGACGATATACTTAGCTAAGAGCTAATTAAACTTCCTAGAGGGTTAGTTTAAATATATATAATAGAGTTATAATTATACCTTATTTCCTAGTTTAAACTAATTAACATACATAATAAGCGAGTTAGCTAGGCAAGCGAGTTAGCTACTTTTCTTAACCTTCTAGTTAGAAATCGCAATAAAAATACAATAAACCATTTAATTAATTAAAACTACTCGCTATACTCTTCCCTAGATATCTTAATTACTACCTGATATGTTCTTATATTATGACCGGGCTTGCCGCAGACACCATAATGCCGAACCCCCGGTCGCGCCGACCTTCCTTAACTACCACTTCTCGATGATTCCGCTATTACCTGCGCATTAATATCCATTTAATCAATTGCCTGCCTTCCTTCCTCTACCGTTATAACCCCTCTTTTCTATAGCTAGGTTTTTTTTGCCCTCCGGCGCCGACTTAGTATCTTATTCGCCTGTTTAAGGTCTTTGACCCTAGCCTTTAATAAGGCAACCTTATGCATAACTATCTTTGTTCCCTTAGAAGAAGACCATATAGCTTCTAGAATTGACTCTAGGGAGCTACTTTTATGCCTTATAACTCATCTCTCAAGGTATTTAGACTGAGATTGAGCCTTAAGTATAGTCTTTGGGGTCTTTGAAACCCAAGGGGTCAACGGTTTAGCCACCTCCTCAGCCGGTGTTGGAGTCCGTAGCTACACATCAAGCTTCGAGACCATACTTTCCGGGTCAAGAGGAACAAGGCTAGCCCCTCTGAAGGCTAACTTGATATTCTTTTCTGTTATAGTGGCCTAAAATGCGGCGTAGAAGGCCGGGAAGAACTTAGTCTTTAAAACATGGGTTATAGAGCATCTAATCAGAAGCTCTATTTCTTGGCCATAAGCGTTCTTAAGCACGCTAAAGCATCTAATATCAAGGGGCTAAAGTAGATGAGATGAATAAGGTGGCATATAAAGCCTGATGATCTTCTTCTCCTCATAATATCTCTCGAATTTGATTAAGTAGTAACTTTCATAGCCATCAAGGATTAGAAGATAATAGCGACTATTTAATCGCTTGGCTATGCACCGATCAAAGTGCTTAAGCCACTCGAGGCCGGTCTCATTATCAGTCTAGCCATTTTAGGTCATTATAATAGCCCAATCGCCCGGGAGGTTGCTATCCCGGTACCAGTTGGCGAGGTAATATTAGCCCGCACCGATGATAAACGGCGGGATCGCTTAGCTATCCGCGTTAATCGCCTAAATAACCGTAATCCATTCTCGGTTTCTAGGCTGCACCGATTTTGGCTTTCCACGCCTTTCTATGCCTATGACAACCATTCCGCTCTGAATCATACCCATCATAAAGCCAGTCTCATTAATATTATAAATATCATCTAGTTAGATACTATATTTTATGATTATATTCGCTATAAGCATAAACCAGTTATGGATAATGACTAGATCTTCGCACTTGGCTCTCTGGTAGTTGTATTTATGAAAAAAATATATCTTAATCTCTGGGTATCGCTTAACGAAGTTTAAAGCCCAACGCGTGCTAACTAGCGGCGCGTCGCGGTCGGCAAGTAATTAATCAGCTATTTCTTTAATACCACGAAGCCGAGGGGGAAATCCTCGTGAATCTAGGTCGAGAATGAACTAAATAATGATCTATTCCTCTAGATCAGATAGTCGACGCGATTTATTAATAGTATCGCGTCGAGATTGGATCCCTTTATGGCGATTAATGAGAGTATTGCGATTAACCTTATAGATCTTTATAGCCTGTCGGAAGCTAAGTTTTGGTTGATTTTAATAAGCCTGAAGGGCAAGAAGCATTCTAGCCTCATAATTAGTAGATGATATGCTAGGTGGTTAAGAATCAATTGATCAAATCGAGAAGATATTAGGTGAGGGATTTTTGGCCAACTCGCTTGCCTGGCCAACTCGCTTATCATGTACGTTAGATAATTACTATTAGGTATTTATATTCTCCTCTTATCGCTCTTACACTAAGGCCATTATAGCCTATGCCTATTTAGCAGCTTCTTTTAGTCTTTAGATAATAGACTTAGCCTAAGCTACCAGCGACTTCCCATCCGGTCAGAGCTATTTATTAATCTCGATAGGTTCTAGGTTATAGCCATATATAAGAAAGAACGGACTTAGTCTTATAGATATTACTAAACAGTTATTAATAGCCACTGCTACTACAGGCAAGAGTTCATCCCAGTCATCCTATGCATAGGTAGCGAAGATATAAATATATCTCTTAACCTCCTAATTAGCCCTCTCTATAGCTCTATCAGTCTCGGGGTGCCAGGCTATTAATAGCCTCTATTAGATACGGAGCAGCTTACATAGCCTCTTCTATATTTAGCTTATAAATTAGGTCTCTCTATCTATTATAATTCCCCTAGGGATATTATAGTATTAGACGAAGCATTATAATAAGGTCTTAGTAATAATACTAGTTATAATCTCTTTTATAAGTTTAAGGATAATACTCTTTAAGAGATAGTCTATAATAACTATAAGGTTTATAAAACTATTTAATTAAGCTAGTAAGAGGTCTATAATAAAGTTAATAAATATCTCTAATTATATCTAGTCTGGGATTAAAAGCGGCTTTAAGAGGCTATAGCGTTTCTCTCTTTAGATAGTGCTTTAGCCGTAAGTATTATAATTTTATATAAATTACTATACATCTAAGTTAAGCCCTAGCTAATAAAACTATCTACTAATAAGGGACTTTAATATATCCTATCCTAGGTAACTAATAAGTGCTAAATTATATATATCTTAGATAATCCTCGTACGGAGCGGCTTATAGCTTAGGACCTATATCTACTTATACTAATAAAGCTATTCTTCCTTATTAATTAAGTATTTAGATAGCATAATAAGGAGTCCCTATTATAAAGGCAGCCGCCTTTCGCCTTATTATATAGCCTTATAGATTAGCTAGTATTAGTTATATTATTATAATTCTTAGTTTTATAGTTATTATAATTAATTATTAATAAAAGGGTTTTTAATTTATTTATCTTAGTCTACTTTTTAATCTCTAAGTTAGTTTATATTACCTTTTAAAATATAACCTACTTTTCTCCTTATAATTAAATACTTCTTATCTTTCTTTTCACTTAGCTATAAGAGCTATAAGTACTAGCCTCTAATTTAGTTATTTTTATAATCCTTTAGTATATCTTACTCTTATTATAAGAGGGCATCTAAAATAATAGCCTTTTTATTAGGTTAAAATTAAATTATAAAGTTAAACCGCGATAATATCTCTACCTAGTAGACCTACCTTTTACTAAGCTATTACTTCTTTATAAAGTATTAGAGGTTAAGGTAATCTATAAGGATTAAGAAAGAGGCTATATTCTTTAATTTTATATCTTAGTATTTTAAATAATAAATAATTATAAGTAGCTCTTTATTATAAATTAAATAATTATATTTAATAAATAGGTTCTTCTTTAAAAAAAAAAGCTATTAGCTAGAGGACTTTATTTTCTTTTATTTATAAAAAGATACCCCTAGTAATATATCTAAAAGAGTTAATCTTAAGGATTATCTCTTAGTTAGGGTCTTATTAGGCTAATATAAATATATTAATAAGAAGCGCTTTAAGCTCCTTAAAGGCTATTTAGTAATTATTTAATTAAATAAATATAGCTTCTTTTTTTATTAAGGCTATAAGAGGTAATATAATAAAAGAGAACCTCGGGATAAATTATTAATAATAGTTTATAAAGCCTAAGAACCTTTTAACTTCTTTAACTAAATAGGGCCGCTCTTATAGTTAGATTACCTTTACCTTCTCTAGGTTAACTTAAATTCCTCGCCTAGCTTTAATAATAAATCTAAGGTATTTAATACTTATAATCTTAAATTTATATTTATTAATATTAATCTATAGGCCTACCTCTTATAACCTCTAGAGAACTAGCTTTACCTTCTTCCTATAATTAGCTAGGGACCTATCTAAGTAAATAAGGATATTATTAATATAGGCCGAGTAAAACTTATCTAAGTAGTCTTATAGTATATAATTAATATATTATTAAAAGGTCACTAGGGCGCCTATAAGGCTAAATAGTATAATTAGTTATTTATAAAGGCTATATTAGGTATAAAATGCTATTTTTTACTTATCTCCCTCTTATACTTATACCTTATAAAAGGCAGTAATTATATCTAGCTTAGTTAATTACTTTACCTTAGATAGAAACCTTAAAGTCTCTTTAATAAGTAATAATAAGTATTAGTCCTTCTTAGTAATTATATTAAAATCTTAGTAATCTATATAGAACTATAAGCCGCCCCCTAGCTTCTATATAAAGAGGATAAGAGCTAAGGCAGGAGAGCTATTAGTATATATAAATCCCTTATTAAGTAATTCTATTAGGGTTCTTCTAAGAATAATTAATTCCTCGCGAGATATTTTATATAGAGGGCCCTAAGGGGGCTCTTTTTCCCTTTTATTAGGCCCTTATTCTAATAAGATCTTATAGTTAATACTAGGTTAATATAATAGTAATTAATTAATAAGCTTTTAATTAAATACTTTTAAGAACTCATAGTAGTACTTAGGGAGCTTTTCTCTTAGATTTAATTTCTTTTTTAATATAAGGGCCTTTTTAATATCTAAGAGGCTTATAAAAAATATCCTTAGGCTATTATATTTTTCCTTTTATTTCTTAGTATATTAAACTAGACCTATAAAAACTATATTAATTAGGCCTAATAGATTAAGTTATTAAAAGCTCTTAGGGTCTTACTTATTTACCTAGTAGTTATATAAGCCTATATATAATTATCCTCTTATAAGCTAAATAATAATATTTTCTTTATTTATCTAAGTTTATCTAAAAATAACTTTATTTCCCTAGCTTATTATAATATAAAAAAAGACTTATTTCTTATAATAGCTATTAATATTTATATCTATATATATTATATACTTAATAGCACCTAGCGAGGATATATTTACCTACTTAAGCATTTATAGGATAATAAGAATACATAGCAGGCATAGCTTATAGGTAAGGGCATTAATAATTATTTTATAGCATAGATATCTATTATTAATAAGGGCTATTAAGTAATATTCTTAATTAATCCCTATATTAATATAAAAAGGTTAATTATTTATTTAACCCTCTAGCTCCTCCCACTTAGCTTAAGCCTATTAGTACTCTTAATAGTAATTTTAGTTAAGAGCTACTTATTTTTTAATTCCTCTACTAAGGCTACCTCGCTTAGGCTACTAGCTTTATCTTTATCGCTTAGGTCTTAGTCTCTCTTCTTCCTTAGCTTACTCCTTATAGCCCTAGTTTTATACTTAGGCCTCCTTGCCTCTTCTAAGTCTTACTAGCTTCTTTAGTATTAAGTATAATAAGCGATAATATAGCTAACCTTGCCGCATCGGTAGTATTTCTACCTATCTAGGAGCTTTAATCTATATCTCCTAACCTTTATAGGTTTTTAATCTATTTAATTAGATACCTCCTTTAATAGTAGTAACCTCTATCTAGGTTATTCCTAGTTAGGGCTTAGGTCTCGTTACTACTCCTACTAGTTGCCTAGCTTCTAGTTATAAAAGTAGAGCTCTTCTAAGTTAGCCCTAAGGCTTTATAGCGCATTAACAAAGGAGGGATATATCTTCGGTAAACTAAGCTAGCCTGCAAGGTAGGAATAGAGCTCTTAGTTAATTATATACTTAAGGGCATTAATCCGCACTAAGTCTACCTAGCTAGCTCCTCTGCTATCTATAAGCTCTCTCTTAAACTTAGGGAGGAAAAATATAAAGCTCTTTTTATCTCCTTATCTTATTATCTCTACCTAGCTAAGAGCTTATTACTTAATATTTAGGTCTTTATAATAGCTAACTAAGTATATTATAAATTTACTTAGCTTAAATTACTAATTTAAGTCTCTTTTTTTAAAGAAAGCTATTATTATTACTTATAGTATTTTAGCTAATATATATATAAAGCTTGCGTAATAAATAAATATATATAATATAAGTATTTATATTTTATAAAAAGAAATTAAAAAAGCTCTTAAAATTTAAAATAAAGCTTAAAATAGATAAAGTTTTAATATTAGACTTATTATATAATATATTATTTTATATATTTTTTAAAAAAATCTTATAATACTCCTTATAGGGTAGTATAAAAAAAGTATATTTATATTATATATTTAATTATTTCTCTATAAAGGGCTTTTTTAAAAAATTTAAAAAAATTATTATAAGGTTTCTTAAAAGATTAGGTTTATAAAAATACTCTTTTTAGGTTTCTACTTATTTTATAGAAAAAGTTAAGAGGTCTAGGGTAAGTGGGATTTTAGTAATATAGTATGCTATTATGCATGCTTGTTTGTTATGTAAGCTATATATATATATTATATATTTAATTATTTCTTTATAAAGGGCTTTTTTAAAAAATTTAAAAAAATTATTATAAGATTTCTTAAAAGATTAAGTTTATAAAAATACTCTTTTTAGGTTTTTACTTATTTTATAAAAAAAGTTAAGAGGTCTAGGGTAAGTGGGATTTTAATAATATAATATACTATTATATATACTTATTTATTATATAAGCTATATATATATATTAATTTAAAGTAAATATAAGTAAATTAATTTAATAATTTACTAAAAGTAAGATTATTAATATATAGTTTACTTTATATTTTAAATTACTAGGCTTAGAATTTCTATTAAGTTTTATTAAATTATAAGAGGTCTAAGAGAATTAGTTTTTTCTTTATTAATAGTTATTCTAGTGAGAAGCTTTATTAAGGTTTAGGTCTAGCTATATTTAAGGGCTCTAATAGTTACGGCGTTAAAGCTAGTATTATAATCGCCGACTAGATAGCATAAATCTAATTCCTTATCTCCTCGCGGTTGGTTTCTTATTCGGCGCATAGGGCTTATAGTTCCTCTAATATTTATATCATTATCTATATTATCATCTGGGAGGCTTAGCTAGGGGAGCCCCCGTCTTAGTTAAGAGCTTCTATCGTAGAAGCTGCTTATATTAATCATTTATATCGGTTCGTCTCGTTGGGCAAGGTCGATTAATCAAATGCTTATCCCTTTGGGGGATCTTCCACTAGTCGCTCTGGTAGCGAGGTCTTGGGGGGGGAACTTCTGCTACTCGTGATTAGCACGAGGTCTTCGTAGAGATACACACACAGCTCGACCGCCACACAGGCAGGAGCCTTCTGCTCTTCCGGGCTTAGTCACACAGAAAGCCGAGCAGGGACTAGACCAATTGACCTAATCAATTGGTCTTCCTATTGAAGGACGGAGCTTTAGGATAATATAACGGTCCAGCTAAGTATTTTGGTAACTAGCTAAACGACTCTAACGAGTATCCTAAAGCTAAGGGAGAAAGGAAAAGAAAGTAAAAAAGGAGAAGCGAAAAGAGCCCCTTTTAGCTGTTGAGCTTATGTGGGTCTTGGTCGAGCGTGCAAGCCGAGACCCCCACGGGCTCAGCCCGTTACACCATCGCTCTAAGTGCTCCTAATTATACCGCTAAGTATATAAAATATATTTATTGCACTTTCTTATATACTAGCTACCTTAGCTATTAATATAACTTAGTTATACTTAATACCCTTAAGTATATTACTAGACGTAACTTATGCACTCACCCTTAGAGTACGCGACCTGATTCACTGCTAACATAAACCAGTACGACCGGTTTATCCCCTTAGGACCTACACGATCGTCATATAGAATATAAAACCCTATAGGTTTTATCTTCCTTATGCAATAGCCCAGCTATTAGCTATCTGATTAATATATATTATATTTAGTTAGAAGGCCTCGGAAAAGAGCTATCCGACGGTATAACTTTTATCTAAATCGGGCTAATAAATTCTAAACTATTAGTTATAAAAAAATAGCTTTTCCTTAGAATAGTTTTCCTTCCTTAGATCTTTACACACTAAAGCAATATAAGCATAAAGACCACCAATTAGGAGCTAGCCTTCTACCCTATACTCTTATTTATCTTATGACCCACTTTTATTGGCCTATAATCCCTTATCTAGCCAATTAGCTTTTTATAAGGACTGAATCCTCTGCTTATTCTCCTCCTATTTTAGTTACCTACCCTACACCTTATTCAGACCTTATAGTCTATATTTTTTAGTCTTTTATACTTAATAAATTACTTATTTATATAGCTTATTCAAGCTTTATTACTTTAATAATAGGAAGATAAAAGTAATAAGTTAATTATTATTACGAAGTCCCTAAGTACGGCCGAGCTAATAGTAATATTAGTAGATATAACCAGGAGGTGCTAATAGCAAGAACTATCCATCTTAGAGGCCGTGGTAATCTTCTTATTAGTGATCGCTATAGCTACCTCGAGCCATCCCTACACGGCCACGCCCGTTATTCACCGACATTAACCCACTCAGCGAGCACACCAAGTAAAACAGAATAGCCATTCTGCTTAGCCACTGTTGCCTCCAAGACTCCGTCTTTCCCCCAGGTCACACCTAAACCGCCTAGAACCTCAGGCAAGATGGAAATGTTGGCCTCTCCGTCGGTTGGCTCGGATCGCAATGCCTTGGCAACCTCGGGTGGCAGCCGGACAACAAGCTCGACGCCATACGCAAGAAGCAGTTTCTTCGTCTTAAGAGTTGGCCTGCGCAGGGGCAAGACGGAGTCCTCAGAGATAGGGGGCAGGACTGTCTTGAGACCACTAACGTCCCTGATTTCACAGTATGTCAGAACTGCTTAGCTGTTCATTAGGCGTGAACTTACCAAAGCCCCCGATGGATATCAAAGGCCTGCATACCTCGATACTTGATCTCAATGACAACATCTTTCATCCAAACTGGAACATCGTCCAACTTCTCATCTTCAACATGATTGAGCCCCAACTGTGACCACGTCTTGTGTTGCTCATGCCCGTCTGCAGATGAGCCGGAGAAGAGGGGCGAGAAGCTGAAGCTCCTAGTCTTGCTCGGTGAAGTACCCATAATCCAGTCATTTGAAGCTGATTCATAACCAGACAAGTAGTGGAGGGGCAAGTAGGTCTTGTCGACCTCTGTTGGGTGCGTCGGTCTGTCTCGCAGTGCGCAGGGCATGTTGTTCCTATCATATTCCCCAAAAGTTGAACAAAGCACAGTTATTTCCATGAGCTCAGTTGGTCTTACCCTTTCTTCAACTCCAGATGATCCCTTGCCGAATCCAGCATCGCACGCACACGATTCACATCAGACAACTCCCGCCCTTGGACCTCCTTGAGCCGAGCCGCCTTGGCGTCGCGCGTGTCGCAGGCAGCACGGTACTCATCCCCGAAAGCACTATTCGTCCATTCGAGAAAATTGACCTTTGGGTCTGCTTTGGCGACAGCTGTGAATTGTTTGAGCATCTTGTTGAATCGCAAATCGGCTACATGCGCAGCGGCCTGGTACTCCTTGGAGGCCTTCTGAACCTCTGCAGGATTTGCTCGGGAAGTCTGATTCATGGTCAGCCACTTCTCTCAAAGTTTACTTTACTAGGGGGAAGGGAAAAGATGAAGTACATCCTCAACATTGCGAACATATCTAGGCAAGCAAGCAGTTAGCATGACCTTCAAAGGGGTAGAATGACGCTTTTATGGCATTCTCACGCTCTCAGCCACTCAAAGTAGCTCACACCTCGAGTACTAAAGACGGGGGTGCCCTCGGGTTGGATAGGGTCAGCAACGCTAAACAGCGCTTCGTTCAGATACTCGGCGTCATCGAGCGACGTTGGAATGCCGTACTGCAGAGGACTCCCCACAAGCATAACTTGTTTCGTTGCATGGAGGTCCTCATCAAGCGTGAGAAATGGCCGCAGCGCAAACGCAAATGCTTTGAGTGTCGGGCTGTATCGTCCGGGACTCGGTCCTGTAGGTGGAGGAGTGGTAGGAACGGGGGCGGGAGCGGGAGGACCCTTCCATGGTCTACCGTCGATTGGCAAGGGGGCATAATGAGCTGGAGGTGGCAAGTGGATATCGCCCGTTATGCCCGGTAAAGAAACATTGGCAGCAGTTGAAATGGAATTGGATGCGGGCGTCGTCGAGTCAGGAGTGGCCGCTCGGTCGATTGGCATGTGGCTGTGGTTTGCCGGAGGGGGTAAGGATATCTCGCTTTTGGTTTCCAAAGCAACAGAGTTGGTTCTACGTTGGAAAGAAGCGCGATGATGCCCTAATTCAACATCATTTTGGCGAGGCTGATGTAGCCGAGATGAATGAAGGACTGGCTGAGCCTCTGCGCTGCTTATGTGAATGATGCCGGCTGCAATCAATTGACCTCTCAAAGTGGAGTCCATGGCTGTTGGTATGGTTTTGGGGGACTTGAAAAACAAAGATGGGCGGATGATGGAAGATCGGGGATGGGAGAGTTCTACCCTCTTATGTATCATTGACTTCGGTACTTACTCGACGCTTTTGTTCTAGTCACTTTCACGCCTCAGCTGGTAGTTGTTGGCGATCAATACCAAAACGCGAATGGAGCATGCACACGCACATGCAGGCCAAGGTCAATACTTTGCTTTTAGCCTGCGGCAACTATGGAAAAGATTTGCCGACAAAGTGAGACCCATCCAGTAACAGTCCATCTCAGCTAGCCTACCCGGCGAATCTAGAGTACTTTGCTTGCAATTAACCCTGCCGAGAGGCCCAGTCGTTACGTCTTAGACGCTGACTTGCTGCCCTCGAACGCCGAGAAGGACCGAGTTGCCAAAAGTGGGCGCGGGGATGACCTTCAGCTCGCCAGTGGACTTGTTCCAAGTGAAGGTCGAAGTCTCCATGTTGTCTTCCTTGGCTGTCCCGCCACTCGCGTAGAAGCCAAAGAGGTTGAAGATGACATTGCCCCCACCACTGGCAGATGTCTGGTCCTTGATGGCCTTGTCAAGCTGTTCCTTGACTTCCCCGCTCACGGTGCAGGTGAGGGTAAGCTTGGAAGCACACAAGAACTGCACAGGGCGGATGAGGGTCTCCAGCTCAGGGGTTCTATCGGTCGTGTTCTTGTACTTCTTTCTGATCTGAGGGATGTTCCTGCAAATGGTCAGCTTTCTGGACACGATGCACTCAGGAGTGAGCTGGGCCTTACCAGATTCCAGGGCTGACGTTGAAGAACTGGAGCTGCTTCCAGCTCAACTCGATCGCGACACTGCTCTTGCTCTCGTTGACCTTGACCTCCTTGTACTCATGACGCTTGCTACCACGGGCACCGATGCGGAAGAGACCAAAGAAGCTGACGCCGCCGCCGCCTTCCACATTCTTGAACCCAAACTCGCTCCACTTTGTCTTCTTGGCTGTCTCAAAGTCGAGTTTGATGGAGCCAGACGTACCCGTGGTGTCGAAGTCGAGCGCCCACCTGTCCATAGAGTCCCTGTAGGTCGGATCAATGTTGTAGGCGGCGCGGTAGTAGAGGTCCGCCTTCTGAGGCTCGGGGACGGGAGCGCCGTGGCCGTCCTTCTTGGCCTTCTTGATGGCCTCGGCTAAGCCGAGTACTTGCTCTGGCTTACAAGGCATTGTAATGCTGTAGAACAGACAAGTCAGCGTGCTTATTCGCCAGAAAAGTGTGTCGACTCACCCAGCGGAATAGTCCTTTGCAAGTTTGGCATCCTGAAGTCTGATCCTCTCTTCATCCCAGTCGGCGTAATCACCATCATACAGCTCCAGAAGGAAAGCGCTGAGTCTGCCGTTGGCGGTGGCGTACGCCGTCTCGGTGGAGAGAAAGACTTTGGCGTTGGAACGGCACCAAGTGCGAAAGTCGGGGGTGTCAGGATCATCCTTCTTTTCTTCGCGCCAATCCTTGAGGGCCTTGCGTCTTCGTGTCTGATAGTTGTCGTCGGCCTCGTCGAGCTCCTTTTCCAACTCCTTGCGCTTCAACTTTTGCTCCGGGGTTTCTTCTCCCTTGGCCTAAAACTGGTCAGATGTTAGATTACCATCGGGGGCCTTTCTCTTACCGGCTTGACCGACAGCAAGTATCTAGAGAACGAAATCTATCAGCACATATGATGGAGTGCAGGGGTCCATGGGTTCACTCACTGAAGTAGAGCTTCGACGTAGCCCGTGGTGCCAGACCCAGGGATGTAGACAGGTTGGGTCGGCTTCATGAGAATATTTGCCTCTTGGAACAGGAACTCATTAGTAGTAGCCATCGGAATGTACCGCGAGGCGGGGATGCTGCGATTGGTATCTCCAGCAGTGTACCAGTAATCCTGGTCCATGGTAGGATCGCGGTTGACATTGCCTGCCTTAGCCTTGATGGCGTTAGCATAGGCCTTGAAGGCAACCTCGCCAAAGTCCTGGTCAGACATGTTTGCGTAGAAGATGTAAGTTGACTTGGGGATAGAAGTAGAGATGTGAATAGACGTGAGAAGCGTTCTGGATCTGAACTGTGTTGCTGATGTAGGAAGCTGCTCTGTGAATAGCGAGAGAAGGGAGAATGGCGTGGCCTTTATACTCTTGCCTCTTGACCTTCCATACGTATCAATCGGCAAAAGAGCCTTCCAAACCCACACTCTTCTCCGTCCGTATGTAATTCGTCTCCAGGCTGGCTCGTCATGCTTGCTTGGATCATCACAACTCGCAAAGACTTGACCTTCCTGACATCCTATTCAAGGTAGGAACGTCCAGTGGCTTAACTTCAGGGCAGCTGAAATCTGCTTGGCATTGGAACGCCGGGTATCACGGTCTGCGGGTTCAAGGTATCTACATTCTGCCTGGAGGTGTCTATTGGCCTCGGCGGTATCTGAACACTACCGCTCCGGGTAGCCGATTTTCTTCGCCATCACACGGCTGCTAGAAGATTCTGCCGGCCTCGCGTTGTCGTCTACCGGCTGCGGCTAAGGCAGATTAGGACGCGGTATTTTCACCGGACATTGAAACCTGCAGCACACCAAGACAGTCATGCAGTGTTGCTATCTGAGAGGTCAGTGCTGGCATCCATGTCGGGGAAAAAGGGAGACACCCGCACAAAGGTCTGAGCTCAACTCTCCATAAAGATGGTCAATAGAGTAGTTATAATAAGAATAAATGAAAAAAAAATCCAAAGTATAAGTATTACAGTGATGATAGCATCCTTTCCATTATTTTAATATACTTTATATACATTCTTTACAATCCTTTTAAAGAGCTTTCTAGCACTCTTGAAGTTCCATTATCTTGTTCATTTCTCGACCCGCGTGACTGGGTGGTTTATTAGCGGAAGTGATCCTCGCGGAACAGAGCAGACCGAGAAGACTACTGCAACTTTCTGTGCTCCTGAGGAGAGATCCATTGCCACGGCCAATGAATCCCCGACCCAGTCACGCTCGCTACGAAGTAGACAGCTCCTTCCCCTCACTACCCCACTGCAATGTCTCATTCATCTTCTTTCATCGGTTTGCTGCTCTCGCCCCGGTGAGTAACTCACAGACTCGCTGAGCCGAATTGAGCATAAACGCCTTCTTGGCATGCTTGCTAAGTGTCATGATCACATTCTGGATCGACATTGACTTTCGACCGCCATGATGCTAAACGTCATGCGCCGAGTCAATACTTCTGACGGGCGTCAGAGAGTATGATTGATCATATAAATGGCAGTCCTTGTTCCCTTCCCGCCTGTGACGTCCATCCAACCAGGGTTCGTAGCTGTTGAAGACCCATCACCAAGTATCTGACCGCGATGCACTTGAATGCTTCTTCAATCCGATCGAGGGAATAGATCAGCTTCAGCCAGCCATTGCTACTGTTTCCCTGGTTGATTGCCCTAAAGGGACAACTGCCGATCTGCAATCCTGCGTTGAGCAGTTTGCACCTGTTCTGGAAAAGGGAGACAGACCGTAGCTGGCTGCGGTGAACACATCTCGGCATCACGGACTTTTACTGAGCATGAGCAATCTGCAAATGCATTAAACGGCGCCCAAGTATCTTTTTCATGGCAATCCTGACCATAAATGGTTTGCCGCGCCTTTCTTATATGGAGTAACAATGTGCTCGTGTGTCAATCCTTACTCATCACAGCGTCTCCAAACTATTACTATTATTTTCGTATACTGCTCAATATTTTATAGAAAATTATTTATTGAATTTAGATGACTTACTCAACACTCCGCCGTCCCGGTGTCTCGTTTATTTCTTATTCGGCTTGGGGGGGTTGATCCTTAATGGCTAGCGTAGCCTGGAGCTTGGCCTTTTTCCTAGCAAGTTCTCGGTATTGAATGATCCATTACAGACAGGGTCAGCCTGAAACATATTGACGCGATATTACTTGGCATTACAGTATTATCAAATGATCGACTCATCTACTCCGTACCGCCCAAGGCTTTACGGTATTGGTGGCTATGCTGGGCGCTTAGGCGCTCAATCCATGATGTAACCACGGTGATGGCCAACAGCCAGGTACACATGCTCCAATCACAACTAAGCCACGTCTGCTCAACTGAGACAGTAAGCAGTAGCTCGGACGACAGTAAGTGTGTGACGATGATGCAGATTTCCGTCTGAACTATTGGAGTACATAGGCCCCTGCCATGTAGCAGTGGATCTAGGTACTGCACTCTTTGCCCGGACGAGTAAACAACGCGCGTCCCAAGCGACCAGTTCGCAGCCTTGATTGGGACACGATATTCAGAGCTAAAAAACGGTGACGGTTTGATGCAGGAAGAGTAGGCCCAGCCCAGTGCCTGCGAGGGACGGGCCGGGCGGGCCGCATTCTGAATTCCGCAAGATCTGCTGCCGCTAGTGGCCTATTTGCAGGAGCTGACGTGCCAGACTGAAACAATGAGGCTTGATCGGATTGAAGATTTGCACGGTGAATCGATAGTTTAGCTGGAAGCTATGATGACGTTGTCTTTGATGTGGAAACCGTTGGGTTGGTAGGATGTTGGGTGCTGATCACACTCTTTGCGCGTCTGGTTCCCCCGCAGTGGAAGCGTGGGTCTTGGGTTCGGTCTGCGTCGGGAAACGCAGAAAGAACTCCAAATAGAAAGGGCTGTCTTGATTATGACTACTGTGTACCAATGATGTAGCCGAGCCTTTCCAGTGCAGGGCATTGACAATGTAGAATGAGCGCGGAGAGATAACTCAAGATCACGCAGCTGGATGATAGCATGCAAGAAGTCTTACTGACTAGAACATATAGGGTTAAATAAGAAGTCGCCGAAAAACAGCAAGAATAACTGTAGTGCAATAAATCGGCCTGAGAAGCCAACTGCTGGTATTTAATTGGTAGGTGCTGAAGGGCATCTCTGGGGTACACGTGACAGCTCACGTGTACCCATTGCAGTTCTCAGGTCAGGGGGTGGGGTGATGGCTTTTCCCCTTTCACATAAATACAACCCTGTTCGCGAGGCCAATTAATCTGTCAGGGCCTGGCTTGACTCTGACTGGTCGCCATATTGTCGTGCCAGAGACATCTGTGGTGTTCTGCTGTGGTGGTTAACAGGCCGAGAGCCCAGTATTTAATCTTAGGGGGACGACTTGGGGCATCGTGACAGCCCGCACAGTACCGCATTTTCATCTTCGTGAAGTTGAATATTGATTTTGGCTAAGTTCTACTTCACGACGAAACGATATCACCCCCATATTGTAAGCTTACAAAGCCTCCAGTCTCACAACTTAAGCAGGAACACACTGGGAGTAGTAGTCGTTGTGCTTGATGCATGTAAGACCAGAAGCGCACTTGGTAGCACCAGTCCAGCTGTTTCCACCGCACTGACCATAAGCAGAAACCGTAGCGCCAGAAGAGCCAGAGGGTACAGAAGTGGCAGAAGGTTTGGCGGCAGCGGTGGTCTTGACAGCAGCAGGCTTGGTGGTAGTAGGCTTAGTGGAAGAAGCCTTGGTGGCAGAGGGCTTGGTGGCACTGGAGACGGGAGAAGCAGAGTTGCTGCTGCTGCTGCTGCTGCCAGTGGCCCAGCCGTTCTTCTGAGACAGGTAGTACCACCAGTTGCGGTACATCCAGCCGTCAAAGTCGGTGATCTCCATAGAGGAACCAGCAAGCATGATGAAGTTGCTAACTCCAGTAGGGGTCCAGTCGTAGAAGTCATCCAGTCCAAAAGTGTGACCCTACAGGACTCATTAGTAAAAGGTCATGCATCAACTTGGAGGGTCATACCATCTCGTGAAGCAGAATGTGGACAGAATCAGAGTCAAGGTTGTTCAGCATGTACTCAGATCCAACCTGCTGTCCCCAAGACCATCCGTAACCGCCCTCAAGACCGTCAGTCAACCAGAGAGAGTGGTCGAAATGACGGTTAGCGCCAGCCTTGCAACCACTGTAGTCGCCATCGAGGTGAGCATCACGAGCGCATCCAATATCACACATGGGAATACCATCGGCATCGAGGCCAGTGTAGATATCAAGGCCGTCGGTCGAGCCCTGGAGCAGGCTCTTGTCCTTGACAGCCCAGCCCACGATGTTGACCTTGACGTTTTCGTAGGGGAAGCCGTTATAGCCATAGAGCCACTTGAACCACTTCTGATACTGCTCGTTGTACTTGCTAGCAATCTTGGTTCGCTGGGCAGCAGTCACAGTCTTCTTGGAATCCCATCTGACACAGATGTTGAGGAAACTATTAATGCGTCAGTGACTACCTCCCAAGCTCCTAAACCGTTGGACAATACCCCTTGTTGGCCATGATCTGGTGGAAGCCCCAGTTCTGGTTGTCATCAACGCCCTTGGGTCCGTAGGTAGACTCATAGTGCTTCCAGACCTCCTCAAGAGGAGTCTTCAAGTTCGAAGGCGGGTTCCAGCCCGACTGGCGCTTGACAGGACGGTTGCTGAGGTGGTCGGGAAAGACACGCTTAGATTGGGGGAGGCTCTCAAGGTTCTTCCAGACCGAGGGATCGAGATCGGATTGGGCGGCAGTCGAGGCGACAAGGCCGGCGAGGACAGTGGAGAAAGTAGAGACACGCATGTTGGCAAGGTGGATAGTAGTTTATGAGTTTTGAAAGAATGAATAAGAAGTATAATGAATGTACAAAATTAGAACAAAAAAACTCCGACCTTGGCAGAGTGAACGAATGAAGATGATTGAGCTGAGACAAAAGACAAGCTTCAAGCCTATAAGCTCACGTTATATATATCAAGCAATGCGAGGCAATCCGGGGATTGCGCGGAAAGCTACCATGTTTCAAAGTGAACAGGAGATGGTGGATCTTGAATAAATTAAGGGCGAACCGTCGTGTTGGAAGATGATCGCCAAGGGGTGGAAAAATAATCCCCGGTCTAGACCCCAGCCATGACCAGGTTCCATCAGGCGCCTTAACTCGTGTTTCTGCAAGCATCGTTCCCAGACCCTGGTAAGCTTATCCCTTGATCTGGAATTGACGAAAAGATGAGATGAAAGACTGAATGTGATTGGGGGAACCGTAGTCCGTTCTTTGGTGTCAAACGACGGGATTATTCAATGGTCCACAAAAGCCTACGTAAAAAACGCGCCCTCTGGCGCCCTAATGTAATGGCGCCCTAGTGTAACAATAGGCCGTCTTCTATTCACACTGGCCTCGCAATAGACGAGAACCATTGCAGCCCTGCTGATCTATAGTGCTATGTTAAACTGTCGTCTTATGCCAAGAGCTCAAAGCCGATGGTCAAGTGCATAAAGTTGTGACTATGATCACATCAACTGTTCTTCAACCCTTGGTGTCGCTCGCCAGGCCGGAAGACGCTCGGGAAATGCGGGAAATAGTTAGGTACACAACTACTACCTATGTAATGTTCAGGCGTCCTCATTCTATACATTGGGAACAATGAGTCCCCTAACTGAAAGGTCCGATTGCTCAACTCTTTGATCCACAACCTCGAAGCAGTGTTGACCAGGTGGAATTCCTCCTCTGATATGCAGATTTGTGACCGCCGAGGTATCCGGAGTCGCGGTGGGGAGAAAAGCCACGTCGCATTTGAGACCGTCAACCGCGATAACGAGGCTTTGCTCCTGCTCACAAGAACTAGTGTACTGGATAGCCAATGTCAATGTAGTAGCGGTTGTCTGGGTCTCAAAGGCAACCTTAGAAGTGATAGCGGCGTTCTCGTTATTGTCAAGTTCATACTTGGTATATGGGATGGCACTTCTGGTCTCGCCAGATGGGACATCCAGAACAAAGCTGTCAACATTCTCCAGCGCGACGGCCCGATCATTGATGCTGAGTGGTAGCCACACGTATGTACTACGTGGGAGCGGAGGATACTACCAGCGGTCTCCCATGTACAGCACAGATGACCCCAAATCCAGAACAAAGGTGACTTGTGAGCCGTAGGTGGCTGTTCCAGGCTCAGCAAAGAGCTTCCAAGGCTCCCAAGGTCCAGTCAAAGATGTTGAGGTCGTGTACATGTTGTCATTGAGCTCCCAGCCTACCGTAGAAATTAGAGTTAGACCCACAGACGAGGCGACGACCACTAACCAGTGAGCTGAGACGCAAGCAAATAGTAGGTGCCGTTCCGTTTGATCATGGCGGGGCTCTCCAGGTGTTCTGGGAATAGGTGAAGCATCTTATTGACAGAGAGATAGTCGGTAGATAACTCGTAAAAACAAACTCCATTGGGACGCTGGTCTTTCATGTCAGCAGCAGGCAGATATCACCTAGTAAGAAGACGCACATCTTCGCTCATCAAGTAAGCCTTGTCATCGTCATCGACAAAAACACCAATGTCACGGCTCTCAAAGCCCGGAGGTCGGAAGCTTCCCCTGTACTGAAACCGACCAGTGACGGTATCGCAGGTTGCGACACCCACTTTGGCGTCTTTGTACTCCTGGTCTTCAATATGCATCCACATAACATATTTCTTGGTCAATTTGTTGTAGATGACCTTCGGACGCTCCACAAGACGACCAGGGCCTAGGTCACCAGACCCCTGACGACTCAAAACGGGGCCCTCATACTTCCACTGAACAAGATTAGTGCTGCTGTAGCAGTTAATATTCTAGAAGCATGTGCCTTCAGTCTTGTCCTCGCCGTGCCAGTGCCACGTGGCTCCCACTTTGAGGAAGCCTCCGCCGTGGGCCTGGACGTGGCGTCCGTTGCTGGCTGTCCAAGTAGCCCCTAAGAAATTTTGGATGTCAGCACGTCATCTTGCCTAAGGAGATTCAAGCAATACGAACCTGGGAATACTTGCAGGTTGTTCGTTTCAGCCATGTTCGAAAATTACAGACAAAGTGTTCTTGTTCTCACAGAGAAGTGACAACTTGTGTTACGTAAGCCCCTCCCGCTGATTGGTCGCGCACAGACCTGCCTGTGGTCCGCGCGGTCATGCTTATAAACGGCTTTGTGCCGCTTCCCCTTTATAGAAATCAAGGCTCTTTATTACTCCTCTTTCGTATGCTCGGTCGGTGCAGCAATAGCTGTTAGTCACAGGATGAATATGTCTCGTGCCTTGGCAGAGCGCAAGGGGAAGATTGCAATCTCCCCATCCTCAATGACTTCGGCGCGAGAGATGGAAACTTGATCACCAGACTGGCCGCTGACCTTGATGCGAACCCACCCTGCCAAGTTCTGGCCAAAGTCTGCAAGACGCTTGCCCTTGGGAGAGGTCAAGATTCGAACTGGCTTTCGTTCTTCGGCCCGACGTACTGGGGGAGCATCAGGCGACATTAGAACTCCCTTGATACGAGGCAGCTCAACAACGGCGGCCCAATTCTTGTCACCATTGGCCGCCTCTGTTAAAGGAGAGTCTAGCCTTGAGTCGTATACTTCTCCGTCCTCTATCTGAGAGTCGACCAACGGTCCTGTGCTGGCAGACCACGACAAGTCTGTTGGGGCCTTGACGATGGAACCATCTGCGAGAGTGATGTGCAGAAGTGACAGAAGACCAATCTTGTCTCCCTAGTAGTTTCGTGCCACGCTTGGATCAAAGCTGAAGAGTTGTCCAGAATACCATCCCTCAGCTACAGTGACCTAGATGACATTACGGCCGTAGTGTAACAGCCCGCTGACATCAAAGGTGTTATAGACATGTCGGTGATGGTGAGATTGCAAAGCCGGAGCAAGAACATAATCTCCAACGCGCTGGCCGTGGCTCGCCTATGCCCAAGGCGTCGTGGTGGTGTTCAAAAGTAGCCTTGGATATGAAGACTTCCATTGGTCTCTCGAGTAGTTCTAAGTTGGTGATTTGACTGTCTTGGATAGTAAGCCTCTGCTTTCTTTGACCCGAATTGGGTTTATTTTGTCGTACGAGAAGCGAATCGACTGGCATGACTCAAAGCCTGAATTGACAGCGGAAGAAGAGGGCAGGGCACAATTATCCCATGAGTCTGCTATCCAAGTCCCAAGTCCCAGACGAGGCTACTGCCTCTGATGCAAGAACAGGCCACCATTCGCGGTTGAGGGGTCAGCTTTGGTGCTCAGACTTTGAAAGAAACCAATAGGATGACTACATCACCTTCGCCATGACTGGCTAAAGTCAGTGGACGAGGTTGGATTTACGGATCGAATACGAAAATGTTGAAGCCAACCCGAGAGCATGACGAGACTTGGGATGCACCGCCTGGCTTGGCGCGTTTAGACCATGACTCTCGTATTTACCCGCCCCATGGGGAAATAAGCTACGCATGGGCCGAGCCAAGGAGACCTGGCTAGTCCATTGGTCACGAGAGACACTGCGTCTTCACTAACTCATGGATCATTCAACCTTTCCAAAAACACTTCCCTTTGCAGTGATAGTTCCCATTGGCTTTCGTGGCGCCTACCATGCTCGTGAAGCTGTAAGGACTACTGAATGTGAGCATTCTCAAGATTGGTTCGGATATCTTCGAGTTCTTAATTCGCTGGCACATGTCGGGTGAGTGACAAGTGTTGAAGCTGCATTTTATCCTGCAGTAAACGAAATATGTCTAATCTGTTTCCCTCAGCGGACAAGAATCTGGACTCCTCGCTTCCGCTGCTGACGCCTCTTTGTTCATCCATCCTTCCTTTCGCGGGTGTAAAAATGTAGAGGGTCTCAATCTACTCTAGATGATAGGTTGAACCGCTCCATGGCGCCTTGGCAATGGAGAACTATCGACATAGGTCGGCGTATCTCACTCATCGGTCCGAAGCTTCCGATCTTTTTCTCAGCCGACGTTATGGCGAGTGGTTTTTGCCAGCGTAATTAAACCCTGGTCGAGTGACCTCGAGCTATACGCGGAAGCGCATCAGATTGAACCCAAGTCATGATTCGATATGCTCCAGGAAAGAAGCTAATGCAGCCTGTCGGCCGTTCCCTCGGCGTTTCGCTGCATAATTGGACCGAGGGCCTGGAACTTTCTCTTTGACAACCCCTCGTGCTACTTACGCCCCGCGTGATGATGCGGGGGATTACCGAACTCCTGTCACACTACCATCAAAGTTGTTTTTTCGTTCGTTAGAACGCGGAGAGAGTCTGGGGTTGTCCGATGACTCCATCCAAAGCGCGCCAAGACGCTTCATCCTGTTTTGGGGAAGCTGAACTCAGGGGCCATAAGCTGCAAAGGTGCAGTTTAATGGGCGATTGGGCCGGCTTCACCGGCGCTTCTTTTTAACTCCTCTTTGAGGGGATGAGGGGAGCGGAGTTTTGCATGAATGATGAGGTTGTGCGGAACGGCAAGAGATGTGGTGATGAAGACGATTAATAATATGAAAATTGCTACTATACGATATTTCGTTAACGATACGACAATTCTCACTCGTATGTTTGGAGTTTGATAAAAGTATAATAGACACAAGCAAGACCACATCAATTTCAGTTTGAAACATTCCAAGCAGCTTCTTCGCTTCAATTGTTTTGGCCTTTTCTCATAGACTGTCTCACCTCCTGGGCCCAGCCCTCCACTGTCTGCAACCATGCTGTCCCTCACTACGAGACAGTTATGGTAGAAAACTTCCGTTTCTCTTCAATCAACACTGCTAATACTCCAACAGGTCCTGTTTCTATTCTACTGTCGTCTTACTGGGAACTGTTGACGCTCTTGCTTCGCCCATCGTAGCCAACGGCCCTGACTGCGAGACCAAGAACGGCGCTGTCCTTGTCACCCCCGATTGTATCGATGCTACCTACAAGACGGTTATCATTGACTCTGAGACGGATGTCGCCGCTCCCGTCCCTCATCACAAGATCTCAGGGCACTTTGATTGAACCACCATCGACTTCAACATTTACTTCCCCAAGACCGGATGGGACGGCAGATTCTTCCAGCTCGTGTACCCGACGCAGAATTCGACTGCTGAAGACCGAAGCATAGGATTTGGTGCTGACAGTGGCGGTTATACCAACCACGTTGCCGGAGGAGGTGGCTACCGCGCTGATGCTGCTGTGGCGAAGCTCTCGAGGAAGCTCGCAGCCGATTACTACAAGAAACCCAACACAAAGATTTACGGCTACGTCTATGGGGCAAGCGGCGGCTCCATGGTGACTATTGGTGCCATCGAGAACACCTTTGACGTCTGGCAGGGTGCTCTCGCCATGGTCCAAGCCGTTCCAGTCTCCAACCCCAACAACTTTTGCATGCGGGCATTTGCTGGGCTCGTGTTGGAGGCGCAAAAGGAGAAGCTCATAGCTGCCGCTCGACCTGGCAGTGATTTGAACCCCTTCAAGAACCTTGACTCTATGAGACGAGAGGTTCTTACTGAAGTTACGGAGCTCGGCATTCCCCTTGCAGCTTGGGAAGACTGGGAGGGCGTCACGCAGAACAGGACCAACTTCCTGCGCATATTTAGACTGCTTGTTCCTCCTACCATAGCCTCCTTCGATCCTACATACGTCAACGACTTTTGGACCAAGAATGGCTATCTTGGAACGGAAAAGTCTACTCTTGGTGATTTCTACCGGAAATCAGTATACGAGTATGATGCTGTCGTCCAAAGGGTTGATGTCGATGCCGGCAACGTCCCAGTTTCCATTACCCTCAACAAAGTCCCCTCGAAGCCACCAGCATTCGGCCTCCAGTTCACAATCCAGTCAAAGGATGGCAAGGGGGGTCTTTTCACGGCACAGCTCGACAAGAGCTCCAAGACCGCTATCATTGACCCTGGACAAAACCCCACAATCCTTTCCTCCGTCTCCAAGGGAACCAAGCTCCGTATCGACAACAGGGCATGGCTGGCTGGCTCCTTGTACCATAGATACCAAGTGCCAACCAGGACTGGCTTCTATGGATACGACTATCTCCGCACGGCTGACGGAAAGCCAAAATACCCCCAGCGCAGCACACTCATCGCCGACATCATCTCAAGAGGAGCCAGCGGGGGCGGTTTGTGGACCGGAAACATCACTGGCAAGACAATAGTCCTGGACACCCTCAAGGACTACGACGCCATGCCATGGCATGCGGATTGGTACAAAGAGCAAGTCCGTAACGCGCTTGGCGACCGCTTTGACGACAACTACCGCCTACATTACGCCGAAAACGCCGATCACTACATTGAACCAGTTGAGGTGCCCCAGACCACGCGTCTCGTCAATTACGTCGACATGGCCGAACAGCATCTCCGGGATCTGAGTGCTTGGGTGGAAAAGGGAACAACCCCTCCTACGGGAACTTCATATGGGGTGACGGATGGACAAGTCAAGGTCCCCGCCACTGCTGCGCAGTGCAAGGGCATCCAGCCAGTCGTAGAGCTGACATCCGGCGGAAAGACTTCAGTCACCGTCAGGGTTGGGCAGTCTATCTCCTTCAAGGCTCATATTGAAGTTCCTGCAGGCACTGGATCCGTCACCGCCGTTGACTGGGACTTTGAGGGAACCGGAATATTCGTCAAGGAGGACTTTGGAAAGGCCAAGGGTGTCATGGACGTTACCGTGTCTCAGACCTACAGGAAGCAGGGGACCTACTACGTCGCGGTTCGTGTGGCTTCCAACCGCAAGGGAGATGCCAAGACTCCTTATGCCCAGATTCAGAACCTTGGCCGCATGAAGGTGGTTGTCAACTAGCGACAATGACTCTACCCAGCTCAATTGGTGTTTGAACCTCTCGCAGAGTCAGTCCGTTGGCTCATGGAGGGGCGCTGAGGGGCGGATCATGGCGATCGTGAGACAGTATAGCTCTTTCTCAACAGCTCTTAGGATTCTTCCAAAGCTATGCTTCTCAATATTATATAGTCAATAACAGTATTGATTCTGAAGCTTTGTTGACCCATAACCACATCGATGAAAAACCTTCTCGATATAGAACCCCCATTGTTATTAGTATTAATGATGTCTCCGTCGGGAATGATAGCAAAGAACACAATGCGCCCTTACCTAGACAAAATTAAGTTCCTACCGCGACGGCCATAGAAACTTAACGGTGAAAAGATGACTCGCAATGCAAGATGCCACCTGTCCGTTTCCCACGAGGGTCAAAAAGAAAACCAACAGGACCGACCGTGGATCGAACACGGGACCTAGGGATCTGCAATCCCTCGCTCGTACCGCTGAGCTATCGATCCTTTGTTGGTGTAGAACGCCCTTCGTTAATTTGGTTGGTGACGAGCGAGAGAACCACGAGCCGGGTAGCCTTTGCTCTCCATCACAATGTTTAGCAATGATCCGTCAGGTTCCATACAAGCGATGTTCGAAATATTCCCAAAAGGAATTACCGCAAGTAATGTTTTCCGCGCTTGGGTGCCGATTTTGACAAAATATTTGATCTTTTGAAAGTGTTCTCTATGAAAATGCAAGGCTAATAACTGACAAAACAAACTGCTATGGGTATATTCTTCCTCCTTCATGCTACAAGCTCCTCCCCTTTTCATTCGGGCAAGACTTTTCTCTCGCCTGCGAGAGCCTCTTTGCCTGCTTAATCATGTCCTCCCAGATAGGTGGCCTGCATCGCCTCTCACTTCCGGCAGCCTCGGCATCGACACCAAAGTCAAGCAACGCCTTTTCGCTGCACCACTCTCCAGTCGCCATCAGACCAATGGGCACTTTGCCTTCCGTCTTCTCATCTGCTTCCTCGCCTGCTCTGTCTTGTCCTTCCGGGATCACGAACCCAGCTGGAACTGAAATAGATGGCAGTCCGCAGAAGTTGGCCAGCCACACGTAAGTCATGCTCTCAATTGTGAGGTTGCCATCGCTGACCCCGTACTTCAACTCACTCTCTCCGCCTCGGATTGGGGCGCCAGCACATGCTGTAGTGGGTGTAACGATGAGCATGCCCTGATACATCTGCCACAGGTGAGACAGATGTTGCATCAAAAGACTTCGAAGCTTTTGAGCAAGAAGATAATCTGTAGCCGGCGTCGTACGTCCAACTGCAAGCAAGATTTTTGTCGCAGCTGTGATATCCTTTGTGTCCGGCAAAAGGGAAGCCGCATCGGTCAAGACAGTCATTGCATGCGCAATCTGTCCCTCCTCGGTGAAAGGAATGCTGATGGGCACAACAGTATATCCATGGTCGGTGCAGAGCTTGCCCACTAGGCTTCTAGTCAAGTCCTGAACACCTACTGCCGCACATGAGAACCATGGCTCATAGACTCCAAGAAGTTTTGTCGAAGGCCTGGACGGTTCTCTGCAGAGTTGAGAAAATGGTGAAGAAGGGTGGGGGTCCGCGATAGTCTCGTAGACGGTGGCGAGAGAGTACATGTCGGCTGCCATGGGTCCTTGGACGGAACAGGTCGGGGCCGGGTTGGGTGTGGGGTATGAGGAGAGACGGCCGTGAGTAGGCTTGAGACCAAAGACTGAACAGTATGCGGCTGGGACGCGAAGGCTTCCACCAGCGTCACCACCCAGAGCGATTGGGATCAAGCCAGCACCAACTGCATAACCAGCTCCCGATGAGCTTCCGCCAGCATAATACCCCGGGTTGAAGGGGTTGAGTGGTGTACCATGATTGGGATTGTTACCGGTAGTATCTTGCCAAAGGTTAGAATGGAAATCGCCGTGTGTAATGAGAATGCCGTATACTCACCCATACCAAACTCATGCATAGTGAGCTTCCCCAGAATAATAACACCCGCCTCTTGTAGTTTTCGCACACTCCAGTTGGTGATGGAGCCACTCTTCACAGCTCGTCCGGCGTAGTTCATGTTTGAACCCATCGTCATATCGTAGCCGTCGAGATCGAAATCATCCTTGATTGACGCGGGGACACCATCAAGAGGGCCAAGGGATCGGTTTTGTCGATAGCGAATAGTCGATTCTTCGGCGGCTTTGAGAACCAGGTCCACCTTAGTGTCGATCCATGCTGTTGAATGCTTCCCTTGAGGGCTGATATCACGTCGGATCAATGGTAGCAGGGCGCGGGCAACATCGGTCGGCGTCGCCTGTCCGGACAAGTACATGGCTCGGTAATCGGAAACTGAATAGTATGGGGCCTCGGTCATCGGCTCGGATGGTACAAGTGTTGGCGATGAAGGGGTACCAAGGTCGAACTCGTCATCTGAGGAGGTATTGTCGCATGGAACGGGAATGACTGTTGGGTCGTATCGTGCTTCGTAGCACTCGAGTTCTTGTCGGATATTGCGTAATGAATCGAAGCGGGCATTGTGCCAAACCAACTCCCGGACCAGCCGAACCCATTCAATCCTACTGGAGTTAGGGAGATGGTTGGCAGTGCCACGGCGGTGACTTACACAAAAGCAAATATGACCAACAATGGTCCTCTCAAAACAGGGTTTGCTAACTTTGCTCTTTGCAAGACACTATCAGGCCTACTCAAGTCAGAACATGTCCTCAATGCCGATTGCCTGTTGACTGACCCTTGTGTGGGCTTGGGGTAGTTCAAGAACCCCGTGGGTTCCTTTGGAGTGACTTGGGTGCCCATCATTTTTGTGTGACGGTGTGATCGACAGGGGCGGCGGGGCCAAAGCGGCACTTTGCAGATCGAATTGAAGATGACGCAAGAAAATAAAGAGAAATGATGAATAAAGTCAGCCGCCAACGCTCAGAATGTGATGTGAAATGAAGAGTCAAACGAGCACATGTTGACGGTCTGAAGCAGTGGTTTATAGGAGAGCGGTCAAGCACAGCCAGATACCAAGAGTCCATCGAGATTAAGCCAAGACAACCAATCATGACGAAAATATCCCTTGTTTACCAACAGCACACCACCAAAATGCCTAGTTCATAGCTGTTGCTCTTCTTTCAGATGCATCTTGACCCAGGTTATCGGGTCCAGCACGACACGTTGGTGGGTTTCAGCCAGATTCCAACAAGCCACTATCGACGGGGAAGCTGAAACTGGCAACATGTCCGGCAACGTTTGACGCTGGTAGCGTCGGAGATTTCTTGGACTGGCAGTGGTTGGCTGGCTGTGACTGCAGAGCCGCAGGGCGAAGCGAGAAAGCCACCTCCGTAGCCCTTGTCTCCGGACCCGAATGGGCAGTCGGCGAGGCCGAGAGGGAGCGAAAAGAGGTTGGTGCGATCTGGGGGCTTGCAGCTTTGGTCTGACTGCGGTCTCAGCTGCGCCACTATTCGCACTAACGTTGTGCTAAGATTCTATAACGCTTCGCTTCTGCAGCGGCTTTTCCGTTTTGGACGGTTGGATATCTGGAACGGGACGTTTAATGTGCGAAACGCGCGGCTTGAGATAAACAATTTCTTCCATTGAAGAACTCATGACGTGGATATTATTCTGGCAGAGCAACGTGCGGGTTGGCTTGCCCTTGGGGCTAATGACACGATCGACGATGTTTATCAGATGGGAATCTTATCAGCACGGATCTTTTCGGGAATCAAGCCCAATACCCCGGGTTCCTTAATAACTCGTGCATCAACGCACATTATTTCGGAAAATATGCTCGATTTGTTTGCTAGCTTGGAGGCCTACTCAATACCGACCTCGTGTTTGTTGTTTTTATCTCTTTATCCACTGCATCACTGGCTGGCTGCTGGCCCTTCATGCTCCCTAGCGCGACCAAGCATTCCAATAGTTTCCCACTATAGGCTTGGCGGCCGGTAATAGTGTCTCTGCGTTGTCCAGTCTCGACCGCGAGTTGCATAAGCGAACTACTTGGCCAGTAGACCAGCGGTTGAGCCTCCACCAACAGTTGAACAATGGAGCAAAGGAAGAGGCTGGATCAGCTGAGGTTGGCATTGGATCGGAGATGCGCGCAGGGTCTTCAGCCCTAACAGGCCCAGGCTGGAATGGTCAACCCAAATAGAGCGACTTTGTGGCTTGCGTAGACGGCAGGGATTTCCGTCTTTGGAGAGTTTGTTCCGTTGAATCGGTAACGGCAGGCCCTTGTCGGTTGCTTCGACGCGCGCCACGCGCCTTGTCCAGCAAATGGCGATACGGATAGCACAGATGACGAGGTCATTGGCAGAAAGAATGGGTCTTCTTCGCGCCGGGCCAGATGTCTATATAGAAAGCACCGCTCCCCCACATCAATGGTTACCTCCCAAACCCGTCTGCTCGTCTAGAAGGGCTTCCAGCCCCAGCGAGGGAATGCTAGAATAGCATTTCGCACATGGCTCCCTAGTACTTTACAAAGCAAATAGACTAGCGATTGATGCTTTACAAAAGGAATGGATCAAAGGTCGACTATGGTACAAATGGAATGGGTAAGCGATCGACCAACAATGAAGCCGCCTTGACCAGCGTCCATCCACTTCTCTGATGTACTCTCCTGGTTCGCTTTTTGTGCTCACGAGGGTGTTCTGCCTTCTCTTGGGCAGGATCTGATCCCTCTCGAGACTGTGGTCTCTTGTGAGGTTCTAGTTTCTCTTGAGCAGGCTTTAGCTTCTCCCCATGCGCTTCATTAGTCCAGTCATCATCATTTGGACTGAGGTACCCACTTCAACTCCAACTTGGAAACTCGCTTGGATAGTCTTTCCATCTCATAGGCGAGGGCCTTCGTATTCGTGCAGCAGTACCTCAACTTGCCGCACAGCGCCTTGATGGCTCGTCCGATGCACATAATCCAGTCAACTTTAGCCCACTTGATAGACTTGATATGCAAAAAGGCTGTGCTCTTGTGGAATTTTGTCAAAAGTATATCTGCCTTTTGAGGCAAGCTGATACCCGGCTGCAGATTTTCTCACATGCGGAAAGAGTTTACATCGTTGAGGTCCTTGGCGATTGTTTCGATTGTGTGGTAGAGATCGCGAAGCTGGCGACTTTCTGCCCTGGCTTTTCTTGGTGCTTTCTCCACCGCACTCATACAGACGTAGCCACCTCGTAACGCTGCTGCAAGGGTTATGAGGCTCGCGGCGAGACTCAAAGGATTCGCCATTGAGTGTAGTTGGACACCGAGGTACCAGTTCTTTCAGGGAATGGTTCAAACCCCATTTTTCAACAGGCCCAGTAGTAGCAGACAGCAGGGAGCAGAGGACTGATGAGGGAGAGTTCACATAGATGTTGACTACGAGATGAGCAGTATACCCATATAGACATTGCCTTCCTACCTTCCGCCTCGGTCATGAATTTTCCCGATGCAACTACATGAAGACGCGAAGACACGAAGCTTGCTGCCAGGCCTGTCACCAAATTTCCAGCACCATGAGGAACCAAGACATCACTGGCCCATCAAACAACTGTCTATGCGGGCGTCATACAAATAAGCAGCAGTCGACACCCTCCAGAAGTGCATAGAGAGGCGGATTTTCGTTTGGCTAGTAGTGATCAAGTATGCTCTCAATATTGCATGAAATTTGGTAGAGCTGTCTGAGATCTCAGTCTGGGCAGGGGCTTCAGCAACGGCGGTCTCAGCAGCAGGCATCTCCCCGACAAAGGCAGCAGCAGTGGCGATAACAGACTTGGTGGCGCTGGGGGCGGGAGAAACAGAGTCACGGCCACTGGTGCTCCTAGAGGCCCAGTTGTTCTTCAGAGATATGTAGTGCCACTAGTTGCAGCCATAATTAAGGGCGGCAAGACAGTACAAAATAAATATTGTATTGCGCAAGGTTTAGCTATAGTTTACACTTGAATAGTAAGGAGGTAGAAAGGTAGATAGGACCCGAGGGGGACATTGTAAAGTAGTAGAGGAGCCAGTAACGTACGCTCATCTCCATCGGCTGGCTTCTTTTCTATCTTGAACGTGGACTTCAAGCGTCAAGGAAGTAGAGAAGTGACTCGACCCACTGCTTAGGAAACTGGAAGAGGTGCCCATGGCCGGAGTCGGGGTAGAGGTGAAGTTGAGCGTCTGGCAGCTGCTGCTGCAGCAAAAACGAGTTAATTGTGGGTGCCAAGACGTCAGTCTTGCCGTTGGTCACCAAGACGGGGGCCTTGATGGTCTTGATCTGGTCGAAATATGTCGAGTTTTGAGTGAAGTCTAGAATAGCCTTCAAGTGCGACGAAGTGCCAGGCTCCTGGATTGATGCCGTCCTGTTTTCGCCCTTGACCTGGCGCTCGGAGGCTCGGGTTACCCAGGCGATACCTGCGGCCTCGCTCGTCTCGGATGGATAGAAGAACAGGCTCAAGATGTCCTCAAGAGAGACCTCGGGCTGCCTGGCTTTCTCAAATGTTCCCGAGGCGACCTCCTGCGTACCTGTGCCGTTTCCAATAATCGAGCCGGCCAACACCAGCTTCTCGACGAGGTCAGGATAGTTGATGCCGACGTGCTGAGCAACACCACCACCCATAGAGAAACCAAACACGTTCGCCTTCTTAACACCAATGGCAGCGAGGAAGTCCGCAGCCGTGTCACCCTGTTTGGCGATTGAGTCGGCGACAACACCCTCGCTGTGGCCTACACCGGCATTGTCGAAGAGGATAACCTCCCGGGATTCGGCAATGTAATTGAACAGGAGCGGGTCGGCAATATCCATGCTGGCGCGGAAGTTGGGGAGGAAAACGACCGGGAGAGCACCGGATTTGGCACCGAAACGACGGTAGGCGAGCTTGTCGCCGTTGACCTTGACGTATCGCGTCTTGACGGTCTGGGCCAACTTGGGCGGGGGGTCAACGAGTCCAAGGCGGACATCAGGCCTAGTAATTGTCAACGACGCCTCGGTAGAACAAAACCACACATTGGTGGTGGTTAGGGGTGCGCGGCGCTTACTTGGCGGCGGCAAAGGCCGTTGCCGTTACGGCGTAGAAGAGGCCAGTCAGGAATTTCATGTTGTAGTAATATTGAGAGACTTGGTGATATGAATGAGTGATTCCATTTCCTGCTCATCGGCATCTTTCTCGTGAGTTCTTATACACAACTTCTACTGCCAAACTGATTTATCATCACGACTGATGTTCAAAAGTCCGCTCTAGGAAGTCCGCTCTATCCATTGGCCCCAACTGGCTAGCGTCAATGATGGCCGAGGTTGGTGACGTGATCCGTGCCTTGGAGTGAGTCGTCATTGAGAAGTTGCAAGACAACGAACGGCACTCGTGCGAACGGTTGCCTGGATTAGTGATTAAATAATCTTTCCAGAGTTGCAAGACCACGGCACTTGTGTGCACGGCTGAATTACGTACTGTAGTCTTCACAGACGGACCAACATCATACCGACGGGGCAATTAAACGGGATGCTCGGCAAATTGTTTAATGTAACGTACATGATAAGCATGCGTCGCATGCAAGCATGCGTCGCACTTTTCCCTCTTACACCTAACTTTTCATTTGATCAATTGATTCTTCAACCATTAAATATGTCAGACCTAAATACTGAGGCTAAAACTCTTCTTGCTCTTCAAGCACTTCAGAATAACCCAAAACTAAGCATCCGACGCGCTGCAAACCTCTATAGGATCTCCGAGCATAGGCTACGTCGCCGGCAGAATGGCATTCAATCGCGACACGATTGGATCCCCCAATCGCGTCGACTATCTGATCTTGAGGAACAGATCATTATTCACTTCATTCTCGACCTAGACTTACGAGGATTTCCCCCCCGACTGCGTGGTGTGAAAGAAATGGCTGATCAATTGCTTGCCGACCGCGACGCGCCACCAGTCGGCACGCGTTGGGCTTATAACTTCGTTAGACGACACCCAGAGCTTAAGACGCGTTTTTTTCGGAAATATGACTACCAGAGAGCTAAGTGCGAAGATCCAGCCATTATCCGTAACTGGTTTATGCTTGTGGCGAACACAATCGCGAAGTACGGCATCCGATTAGATGATCTCTACAACGTTGACGAGACTGGCTTTATGATGGGCATGATTCAGAGCGGAATGGTTATCATAGGCACAGAAAGGCGTAGAAAGCCAAAATCGGTGCAGCCTGGAAACCGAGAATGGATTACGGTCATCCAGGCGATTAATGCGGATGGCCAAGCGATCCCGCCGTTCATCATCGGTGCGGGCCAATATCACCTCGCCAACTGGTACCGAGAAAGTAACCTCCCGGGCGATTGGGCTATTGCGACGACCCAAAATGGCTGGACCGATAACGAGACCGGTCTCGAGTGGCTCAGGCACTTTGATCGGTGCATAGCTAAGCGATCAAATAGTCGCTATCGTCTTCTAATCCTCGATGGCCACGAAAGTCACCACTCCATCGAATTCGAGAGATATTGCGAGGAGAACAAGATCATCAGGCTTTGTATGCCACCTTATTCGTCTCATCTGCTTCAGCCACTTGACGTCGGGTGCTTCAGCGTGCTTAAGAATGCTTATGGTCGAGAAATAGAGCTTCTGATCAGATGCTCTATAACCCACGTTTCGAAGACTGAGTTCTTTCTGGCCTTCCACGCCGCATTTTAGGCCACCATGATAGAAAAAAATATCAAGTCAGCCTTCAGAGGAGCCAGGCTTGTTCCTCTTGACCCGGAAAGTATGGTCTCGAAGCTTAATGTGCAGCTACGGACTCCAACGCCGCCTAAGGAGGTGGCTGAACCGTCGACCCCTTGGGTCTCAAAGACCCCAAAGACCGTGCTTAAGGCTCAATCTCAGTCAGATTACCTCGAGAGGCGAGTAAAAAGGCATAAAAGTAGCTCCCCAGAGTCAATTCTAGAAGCTATACGGTCTTCTTCTAAGGGAACAAAGATAGTTATGCATAAGGTTGCCTTACTCGAGGCTAGGGTCAAAGAACTTGAACAGGCAAATGAGATACTAAGCCGGCGCCGGAGGGCAAAAAGGACCCGACTATAGAAAAGAGGGGTAATGACAATGGAGGAAGGAAGGCAAGTAATTGATCAAATGGATGTTGATGCGCAGGTAATGGCTAAATCGTCGAGGAGTGGTGGTCAAGGGAGGTCGGCGCGACCGGGAGTTCGGCATTATGGTGTCTGCGGTAAGCCTGGTCATAATGCAAGAATATGTCAGGTAGTGATTGAGATATCTGGGGAAGAGTATAGCGAGTAATTTTAATTGATGAAATGGTTTATGGTATTTTTATTGCGATTTCTATCTTAAAGGTATAAGAAAAGTGCGACGCATACTTGCATGCGACGCATGCTTATCATGTACGTTAGTGGAAAAACGATCCCTGCCTGATAGATTACCTCCCATTCGTGGAGGTTTAAATTAAGCTTCTAATACATAACCTTATTCATATCACGAGCTACAGTTAGCAATACATACGCGTATACACTTCTCCAACCTACGGATTTCTTTAAAGAAATAAGTACTAGCTTGAATCTTACTATTGCCCTATTAAAATTTGGTCAAATCATCTCGTATGGAGAGGCCTCTTAACTCATCGGGTTATTCTACGCAAGTCGTGACGAATAATTCTCACATTTTAATGTTTATAGGGTTTAACGATATTTAATATTATTCGTCATACGTGAGGCATCAAGTACAGCAACTAGGATTTAGTCTATTAATAACATATCGAAATTCTCTAGTGAAATGGTCTGGCCATCGATATTAAGTAGTAGCCACATGTATATACTTCGTAAGAGCAGTGGATACTCCCAATGATCTCCTATGTTAGTGTTACTTATGGCTCTCTCCTGTCGCGGATGCAAGGAGATCAGTGCAGTCGGCTGTTCTGTCGCAGGCGTTAACCTCAACTGAGAAACAAGGCAATGGTGTACTTGCGGCTAAGTAGGCTGAATGCGAAGCGGGCGAATAATGACGGATAGTTGAGCTCGGGGTAGTCCATGCCAAGTTTTGACGGGCTGAAGGAAGCTGCATGCTTGTTCCGAGACTTTTTATGTCTGTAAGTTGATTGAACCAGAGACCTTTTGACTAACACTTGACCATAATAGACTGCGATATCGTGGGGTGCTGCTGCGAGCTACTTGTTAAGTGCTCCTTGGTAGGAGCATCGGTAGTCTATTAGAAGTTCTAACTAGTGTCCGCTACTATGACGGTTGAGAATCAAAAGCGGAATTTGCTTTCCGTGACCATTCACAGTAATTGAATTGGTGTCGAGATGATTTTGTTGAGTGTAACGACTAAGCTCTCGAAAGGACGTCAAAGAACAGAGCCATCAACATACTCAGTCTAGCTAATATAATAACTTTCTATACTAATTCAAGTTTTTATACCATTTCAGAGGATTCAGGCTAAATGTGCAATTCATCGAGGTTGACTTTAGTGGCCTTTCTAGAAACACAGCAGCAAATACATTGACACCTCTTTCTAGCCCGAGGTGCCTTGAGGAGAGCCTTGAACATCATAGTAGAAAGCACAGCCCAGTGACACGGGAAGTAGGAGTGGTTGGGCCTCAAAATGCCCACTCCTTGTGGCTTCATGGGATATTGAGAGAAATGAGGAGAAGGTGGCACGTAGTCGTGAAAAAAATATAAGACACTGAGTCAACGATCTCTGGTTTCGAACGCATCTCTAAATCTAAAATGTTCAAAGATTTGTGATACTATTTCTCATTTTTATCTTTTATTTAGCTCATACTGGGGTTGTAAAGTGAATACTCTTTATTGACTTAACTGAGCGCAGCCATCCTGGTGTCTGTCCTTCTTGACCGACCATCTCCTCAATAGCGCGCTATACATCCAAGAAAAGGCAATGTGACTATTCTATGTATGTAGATATCGGTGCTAATAAGACCCCGACGTAACCTTACGAGACCACACCACATTTCATGGCGTGAGCAGCGCAAGCTCGCAGGGGCAAGAGACTCGGGGCTTTGCAAGAAGGCTCACATGATGCTATAGTCCTAGACAACCGAGGCATCGTTATTCAATACCGGCCTTTTTTGTATCTATGTGTTCCATCCCGTGTTTCTTGCGGGTGACCTGATCCCTTTGTTACTTTGATAAGTCAGCATTTGTGTCACATATCGCACCTGACCACCAATTGACTTTCAATGACGTATTGGTGATCCAATCAACCCGGCAACCAGAGAACACAGAAGTGGTCAAATTCCTCCCAGCTAAGTGAAGAGGCACCCAAACTTACCAAACTCATGCGTATCCTATTCGTCTCCCTCTTATCCTCAATCGCTCCGACAAACATGTCAGGAACAGCGCCGTCGGATCCCTCGCCGGGGAGCCATGCCAGGGGTGTGGAGCAGACACCATTGGATGCCAATCAACATGGACAAGCTCAGTACGTGATTAGCGCAAAGGTTCCCCACCCTATAGCAACGATGACCTGACAGGTAAACAGAAACATTATCGACGAGACCAAGGACACATACGGACCAACAACCGTGGATGCGAGCATCGGCTACATGATCGATGCTGGCGATGGAGATGCTGGTCTTTCAAATCGCCTTGACGACATGTCAAATCAGCCTAAGGTGAAAGGGGGAAGTGCTGGGACTGAACGCAAGGCTGCGACGTTGGATAAGCAGGGCTTCAAGGTGGGAGAGAAGGCCGATCTTCACGACTTGGCGCAACAGAAGCAACCATAACATCGTCCTAGTCACGTCTATTCTCTGAGAAGCTCAATAAACAGGAGTTACGTTTTCACAGATACTATCTCAATGATCATCTGGGTTAGTCACACCCACTGAGCCTAAAACTCCATGGTCTTGATAGCCCTTGCGAAGTAAGCCGAGGTATAGGGTGAGTGGGAAAGATGATGGAGAGGACTGTTGGCGACCGCCTCGAATCGGGACGCTATTCTTAAATTTGGACATAGCTTCTCTATGGCAACGGCTAAGGTGGAGCAGGTCTGTTGTTGTGAGTGTCCGAGGCAACATTGGATCCCTCTTCACCCCGTGGGGGTCGGCTAGTCAGCCAAATGACCATCATCTCTTGGTATCCCACTCCACTGGGTGAATCACTTCTCCATAAACATGGTACGGGGGAAATGGAGATCGTTTAGTCAAGACCCCTACGGTGTGACGAATATCCTTTACAGGAATTCTGCAACAAAGATGCTCATCTCTATAGACGGCTTATGAGTGGCGAGAGAGAAGTGTTCCCATCTTTTAACATTACTGATCCTTGCACCTTGTTTATGCGGAAGGGCGGGCCAGATTGAATATGGGGTTCACGGGTAATCCTCCTTCTTCAGACCCCTACCCTGGATGAATCATAAATCCCTCAGCTTCGGATCCGTCCCAATTTCAGTCAGCCATGCCTCAGCTGATGAACGTGTGGTGCACCTACATACATGCAGATGTAGCGTGCTTCTAGAAAACACTCTGCAGAAACGGTTGGGGAGGGCATTCCGTAATCTGCCGTACTTCCGGTAAATGGGCGTGCTCGAGACTTGGTCTTCCTTGGCTTGAGCCTCTTGAGAAAATAAACTCTGAACTAAGCATGCCACCATCCCCACACATCTCCGCCGAGGGACCATAGACCGAGGCTCGCTTCCGTCTGGGAGGTGGATTCGCGTCTCTTGGCGTCTGGCGGTAAAGAGGTTCCGCTGCGGGTGCGGGGAAAGGGGGAGAACCTCCGGGCGGAAGTCCGTGATCAGCGTCCGCCCTCCCATCTTGATCTGGGACCGCTTACGTTTTGTTTTGCCCGACATAGAACTTGGTGATATACGTCGAGTGAACTTGTAGCTTGGTGAGGGCTTCGGAGGGACTTGGAGCAGTCTAATAGACATAGCACAGCAGTAACACAACGAAAACGCAAAGTGAGCACTCCATAAGCTCTTGTTGTTGACGGCGGGTTGTTGGCCACCTTAGCATCCGACTCTGCTCGAAGGGTGCATCCTTTTTGCTTGGCATATCCATATTGTCAATCTCATACCCTTGAAGGTCTCATGCACTCTCCACTTGTTTTCCCCTCTTTCTCCACCGTCGTCTGTGGTCACTGCGTCTCATCAAATGGAATGGCTTGAAGTCAGCATTTTGCGCTGAAGTGATGTGTAGGAATTCACCAAGATATTTATGTTGTGTGGCTCTAATTCCCTCGTAAACTCTCTAGTCATTGCTACGACGATCATAGAAGACATGACTCTCCTTCACTTTCGTCATCAACAAACAATAGTAGGCACCATGATTCCTTAGACTTGGCAATACAACTTGATGGCGTGATAGTACCTTGGCATACGTGTCGGTCTTAGTTCTCGCCACCGGCGGCCTCACTTCTAATACCGCAAGCCTTGATTTTTGGAGATCTTTCTCCAATTATGGCCTTGCTCTCCCGTCGCCAAGCGGCTACTCCCTGTTGGAGGCCGGTACAAGGTCGCTTCGGCATCCTTGCCTCGGGGAGTCCGGGCGCTTAGGGTCGTAAGATACCGCCTTTTTCGCTTCCGCTTGCCTCGCCAGACCTCCATAGTGTCTCCCCATAGGCAACACCACCATCACAGTCCGCACGGTGAGAGCTATGGGTTGTCGCACCGCGACGGAGCCAAGCAGCTTGGCTGACGCGATGGATAGGACTCATCCCGGTTTCTCCCAGTTTAGAGTCGTGACACCATTTTTCTCTGTGACGTGCACATTGTGATCTGTAAACGACGTCTTTACCCCGCAAGATGTCATCTCTTGGTGGTTTCTTGGCAGGGGGCTTCCCCATGGGCGCAAAAGGTCTTTTATATCAAGCGTTTATGTAACTGCCGAGAGCTGGAAAGAAATAGCCGCCGGCGGAGAAATTCAAGACCGCTAGCGTACGGCGTAACCTCCATCAAGGTGAGGTCGGCTGTCGTCGGTGAGTGCCTGTCATCGGTGAGTGGACAGGCAGCCGCGGGTGAGGCGCCGGGAGAGCAAGGGGCCTGCGCGAGCTGCTGGGGTAAAGAATTAATTCCCGCATTCTCCAAATATGCAACGAGACATTTACGATCATGTGGGTGGCTTGACCAACTTGGTATGGTCCAAGAATCTGCCGAAGCAACGTCCGAGGAAAAAGCCACCGTTCGATACAACACCAAAGAAGTTGGAGTTGTGCTGTGTGTGTCTGTCAGAGAGATGACATGCTTCCCCGCTTATCTGTGCAAATTTTTGGCTCTTCCCTTGGCTTTGGCTTGGCCTCCGCCTCTAGAACCTTGGCGCTTCCATCGTGGGGTAACAACACGAGACGTGAGTCGTACGCCAAGTGCAGTTGTTCCGGATCCGCAGTCTCAAGCGGGTGACCCCGTGCTGAGATTGCGGAGAAGGCTTTGTCCTTGCCCCTCATATTGGTTGGATCTAGGGGTCCTCTTGTCTTCTCCCTTGGCTCCCCTTGGCTGGAGGCCAAGAATCTTACCACCTTCCATCATGGGGCAAGGAGCGACAGATCCTCCACAGTCTGACGAGAGGACCCTTGTAGAGCGTATTGCGGAGAAGACTTCATCCAACAATACTACCACGGGATAGCTATAAAGAAGAAAGTATGTCTCATCCTGCTACATGATTCAGCACCGCACATCCTGCTGCGAACCCTCCCTCCCTCCTCCTCAGTCTTTGCCTTCAAGGCCTTCTTCTCCCACAATGACCGAAATCAAAACAACCTCTGGGGCTGATCCCAATGGTGAGAAGGAGGAGAACGGTGCTACTCTCACCCAAGTCCCTTCGATTACCAAGGCCGAGACCGGGGTCATCGCCGACATCAACCATGTGGCCCGCCTTGGCATGGAAAACACCAAGGAGCTAGAGAAGAGGATCGTCCGCAAGCTCGACATGTGGATGCTTCCCCAGCTCTGGATCCTCTACATGTTCAACTACCTCAACCGGAACAACATCGCCCAGGCCCGTCTCAACAGCTTCAATGAGGATCTCAACCTCAAGGATGGAGACTACCAGACTGCCGTTGCCATCTTGACTGTTGGCTACATGGTTGCCCAGCTGCCATCCAACATGTTGATCACCCGAGTTCGACCTTCCATCTACCTCCCTGCGGCTGCCTTCATCTGGTCTGCCATCTCAGCCTTGACTGTCGTCTGCACGAGCGCCGGCGGCCTCTGGGCTGTCCAGTTTGTTCTTGGCATTGTCGAGGCACCCCTCTTCCCTGGTGTATGTTCAATATGCTGTCAACTTGTGATGACTTACTAATCTCTTTGTCCATAGGCCGTCTTCCTCATGTCCTGCTGGTACACCCGAAGAGAATTCGCCCTTCGTGTCGCCCTTCTCTACTCAGGTCTGGTCCTCGCCCAAGCCTTCTCGGGACTAATTGCAGCTGGAGTCTTTGCTGGCCTCGATGGACCTATGGGTCTTGCTGGATGGAAGTGGCTGTTCATCCTCGAGGGTGCTGCTAGTGGCTTCTTCGCCATCACTGCCTACTTTGTGCTGCCCAACTATCCCGACTCGACCTCTGGTGGTGCCATGTGGTACATGACGGCCGATATGCGCAAGGTCGCCGCCGCCCGGATCCTCGATGACAGAGTCGAGTTCTCTGACAAGTCTACTGTCTGGCACGGACTTAAGCTTGCTGTCACGGATCTCAAGCTGTACATGTTCCTCTTCCTGAACATTTTCATCACCTCTTCATACGGCTTCAACAACTTCTTCCCCACAATTGTCAACGGACTTGGTATGTGGCAAAAATCTTATATCATCTACTATATCTGACAGAAATAGGTTTCGGAAGCCGAGTTCAGGCTTTGCTCATGACTGCTCCCCCCCTACGTATGGGGAACCCTTTGCACCTTTTTCGTCGCCTGGAACTCGGATCGCCGTCGTGAACGTGGTTTCCACATCATCATCCCCCTGTCTTGCTCAGTTGCTGGCTTCGTTGTCACTGTTGCGACTGGCAATGCCTCGGTCCGATATGCCATGACCTTCCTCTACGCAGCCGGTTGCTTCTCTGCAAACACCCTGCAGTACACCTGGGCCGTGTCGACTCTTGGTCAGACTCCCGAGAAGCGAGCTGCTGGTGGTGCCATTGTCAACATCTTTGGCCACCTCGGCAACGTCATCTCCCCTTACTTCTTCCCTGATAAGGATGCGCCCCGTTACACCATGGCCATGATCCTTCAAATTGTCTTTGCTGGTCTTGGTATCGCTGTGGCCAGTGTGGTCAAGTGGCACCTGACCAGGAAGAACAAGAAGCTCCGTGAGGAGGCTGAACGCCTGGGCATTGACTACAACCCTTTCACGACTTAAACAGATGCTATGGGTTGTGCTAAGATTGACCGATACTATCCACAGGTGTGATCCAGTTGAGAAGCGCCCAAGGATGAGATGGGACAATAGCTAGGTTATTAAGGCAGTTAGCGTGTCTTGAATTCCAAATTGATTACAGTTATGACTTGACTTCTGCGAACTTGAAGTACCGTGACTGTTTGGGATTTTCAGAAGCTCTGTACTCAAAGTGGCGACAATCTTTGAAGACATCCCACCTAAGTCCACCAGGCGGATTAACTCTAAGCCGCTTCCGGGCCCTCCTCACTTCATCTGAACCTTGAACCATTCCTTCTAACTCACGCTTCGTCAACTGTCCGTTGTCGAGTCAAGCTACCTCGGTTAAGAAGCACCATCTCGCCGCAGTTCTATCTGATTCGTGGGCGCGAGTAGTCTAGTCAACCAACCAACCAGAATGCGTAAACAAAGAACGCATTCCCGAAACCGCAGCCCCTGCAAGGCTTGCCAGGCAGCGAAACGCAAGGTAATATGGGAGACCTACTACACCCCAGCCCAAAGATACTCCCCACTGATTCTTTGTTTAGTGCGATCAAGGAAGGCCGCAGTGCTCGCGTTGTCGCCAGCACAACCTGCCCTGCGAGCCTTCTGTCCAGGCTAGATGGAGAATAGAGACCCTCCAAAACACTCGTGTTCAGGCCATTCCTGGTCCATCTACATTGCGGTTTGACTCGCCTGTCCCATCGCGCTCGGAAAATTTTCCCCATGACAAGGACAAAGGCACCAATAGCTGTGATACTATGGACGAGAGAGTTCAACCTGATACCTTCCATGTGGGGGCTGGCAGGGAAAATGAAGCACTCTGCTTAGATGATGATACATCTTTGGCTGGCCTACATGACTCTGATCCCAGCGTCTCGCTGTCGGATCCAACACCGCCCTTCAACGGCTTTCCTTGGCCCAGCTTCGGAAGGGAAGGGCTTCCTACACTTCTGTTTCCTGGCTTCTCCTGCGACGAGTCAAACTTGGATATCCCTGGCAGCCCCTTCACTCTGTCTGGCCTGGGCACTGAAAACGCACCCGCCGATGGTAGCATCATCCCTGAAATATTACGAGAGACAGAGGGATGCAACCGGCCCTCCCAGACACATGACAGTGCCGAGATTGGCGGGTCCAGCAGTTTATCCTCTACTTTAAGACTCGTCATTGATTCGACAGGCTCCCCTGAATTAGGCAACTCTAATTGCGAAGCATACTTCAGTTCCTTGTGGCAGTTCTTTGTCGGACAGATAGCACCCTCCATCACCCCTTTCGGAAGCCACCAGGACAACCCCTTCTTCAGATTTCTCGTGCCAGATGCTCAAAGAAGCCCCCCTCTTCTAACTGCCGTTCTGTACCTGTCCCAGATAATTATGACAAGAGTTCGAGGGGCCCCTTTCCGCATCGAAGCGGGCATTCTAGAAGACCAGGCGACCGGAGTTCAGCAGAGGATAGAAGACGACGATGCATTCTGCGCTCTTACATCGGGGGAGCAGCTTACAGATCAAACCGCTCGCACTCTGTTGAAGCTTTCGACAGTTCTCGTCTTCTGCATGGCATTCCTTGCCAAGCAAGATGCAACCAAGCTTATTCTTCACCTGGAGCACGCTGCTACGCTTTGCCAAGAATTGTTCAGGGAACTCGCAGAGGACGAAGGTTTCCTATATCTTGCTAAACTGCTGGGATTTATGCAAATTAGTTTGCTCTTCAGCACACATGCCAGTAGCGTCAACGGCCCGGATTATCTGAGCGCGGCCCTGGAGTTCCACGACCGTCATAGCGACGCCCTTCGAGAGATTGACGGATGTGTGGATCACCAAGATCACTTTAGAGACTTGGACATGTTCTCTGGCCTGTCGGCCTCGATGGCGAGCATCATGTACACCTTGGGGACGCTGTTGAAACGAAAAGCCGCGGGTCAGGGTCGGACACAGGCGTTGGACGGAGACTATCTTAAAGGGTTCGAATCTGACGTCGACGGATTGGAGGCACGCCTAAGACGACATCTGGCGTTGATCAACAAACGCCAGAAACTTGGTTCGAGCAACACTTTTGAGAATCCTAACAAAGTCTCATTGACGAGATGTCTGAATTCCTTCAACGAGGCATTATTCTGGAGTGCCTGGACCATCTTTTCAACGAACCTCAGACCTGATTCCTCCATCCTTCATCATGGCATCCTCGACTCGTCAGAACGTATCCTCGATGCGTGTGCAGAAATTCCAGCAAAGAGCGGCATGGCGTCATTGATACTATTCCCCCTGGTAACTGGTGGGGTGAGCACCAAGAAAAAGGTTTACCACGAGTTTGTGCTAAACCGCCTGAAAGGTCTTGAAAACTGCGGGTTGACCGATACGGAGGGCTTATGCGAGGAGCTCAAGGCTTGGTGGGACTCGGAGCGGTCATCCAGTAACGAGACTGCTCTTATCTTGTCCAAATTTATCTTTTAAAATGCCAATGGAGGAATATTCGAGCTTTGTCTTACATAGCCGTTAAGCCCGCAAAGCAGGCAGCTCCCTGGGGTAATCACTTGAAGCAACCAATTACACCCAGACACCTCATTTCTACAGCGTAAACTGGCAAACAAACAATGTAGTATGTGACGGTGGGCAGAGGGCGAGGATATCCCCAGTGTCGTAGGCAAGTTAGGGCGTCGGCGTGAGTGGTAGTCATTCGTTCACACCAGTCTGATCGATAGGCACGAGGATATATCGGTACAGGTGAAATTCGTCGATATGGGTAGGTGGGTGACAGACAGGTAGCGCCGCCCTGGACAACTGCAGCATTAAGAACGTCCTATAATTACCAGGCTGGGACCTTTTTGAAGCCTTGAAGAAGTCTCACGAGTGTCTATTCTAATGCAATAATATAGAACATGATAGTATACAATACGATAGTGCTTCCGCCATGCTTCACTCGAGGTGAACGGGAACGTTGATCATCCACTGGAGAATCTCATAAACAAGTTCAGACACGAGGATACCTGTGGTCTCTGCCGTATTATCATATGCGGGGGTAAACTCCACCACATCCGAGCCTACGATCCTGACGCCGGCCTTGGAAAGACCATCGAGGATTCGTAATAACTCCCTTGACGTCCAACCACCTGGCTCAATAGTTCCGGTAGCAGGGGTAAAGGCTATGACGATGCATGGGTTAGAGAAGGCTGAATGAGGGGAGATAATACAAGCATCTGTCATATGCAAGAGCTTACCTGGGTCCAAGACATCAATGTCAATACTGAGGTAGACGTACTCATCGCCGACAGTCTTGACGATCTTGTTGACGATATCTTCAACGCTGCTGGAATCGAGTTCCCGAGCACGAATGTACGCGAAGCCGCACCTGGCGTCGTTCTCGAGGTCATACTTTTCGTCAAAGAGCTTCGACCGTGAACCAAGGTGCATGTTGGACTTGGTGGACAAAAGCCCTTCCTCATGCAGAATATGAAACATTGACCCGTGAGTCACCTCTGCGTACTTGGTGAGGCCGCCACCGAGCTGTTTTGGATCCCATGAATCCAGATGTGAATCGAAGTGTAGAACGGCGACACGACCCCAAGTCTTGTACAGAGCGCGGATTGCCGGAAGGCTGATTGTGTGATCTCCGCCGATGCTGATGATCCTGGGGACACTTCCCTTGTCGGTATTGTGCACCTTTCGCGCGGCGATGGCTTCCCAACCTTTCTGGAGCTCGTGGATTGCTTGCAATTTATCGAAGGGGGTATTCTTGATGTCTCCGCAGTCGACGACGGACGCCCAGTCTCGGAAGGGGTTAACACCATGGTCCATGCTGTTGGACTGGCTAAGCATGGCAAACTTTACATTGATGAGAAACACACCTGTAGCCCATGGATGGTGATAGTCTCCTAGAGCCGGTTCTGGCTGCTGCAGGACCGAAACGAGCCCCAGGGCGATATGTCACACCGAGGTCGAACGGAGCACCAACGATGCCTATGTCAAAGGTGCCATCGCTGGTCGGGGAGAAGCAGTTGGTCTTGTTGAGATGGGCAAAGTAGGCAATGCCTTCAAAAGGTATGTCGTCCTGGAAATCATCGTAGACATGTTGCTCCGGGTCGTCGATGCTGGCAAACAAGGCTGGGCGATGGCTGAAAATGGACCTCTGGATGAAATCAGATGTGCTTTGACGCATGGGCTTCTGTGGCTGGCCCGACGCCAACCCTGTCAGGAGGGCTACAGCAACACACTGGACAACTGGCGCAGACCTCATACTGGCTGTCGACGTGGACGGGGAATAGATTGACCTAGTGTAGAGGACATGGCTTATGTCGGTGCTCGGATGGTTTATCATTAACCAAGGGTGATTGCATGTAAGACGGCTAAGCTACCAAAATGAGTTTAGCGCAAGTTCCGCGGCGAGGGATGGTAACGAAGCCGTATTGGGGCATATAACCGCAAATCTACATAGCCGCAGCCGCCGCCAACTCTGTTCCGTTTTAACTGCCATATCCGTATCAACTCTAACACGAGCTATTATGCAAGAGAAACGCCCGGGAGAAAGCCGAATGTGCCACATGCTCGGTCCGACTTCCGCTGGTGAGCTAGTTGGTCGTGGCAGATTGTGAGGTTAGGACGCCGCCGCCCGCAACCCCCAGTCCGTCTCCGTAGACTACAGTTGCAGCACCAGATAACGGGAACCAGCTCCATTCGTCATGATGGGCCAAACCATCTTTTGATGCGGGGGAACAGGGGTGATATCAGTTACATCGCAGTATACAGTAGCCCATCACCTTTATCTTTTGTGGAAAGGTGGATGGCTTCAACCGGACTGACTTGGCCAATCCGAGTGAACGCAAAAGAAGCACCAAAGTTTAGATCGGCCCATGACATCCGGCGCTTGAGGGAGATGACTGGGCATAAACAAGCTCCTTTCCGCAGACAGCTCCAAGCTCGTAAAAGTCTCCTACCTTAAGTTACATCTTTACCATTGATTATACTAGACATTATGAACACCAAACCGACAGATCGAAATACCACCAACAGTGGACCATGTGATAAACGCGCTGGCCTTGATACAGATGACCAAATCTTGGCACACCTCGGCCATGAGCAGGAGCTTCGCCGCGAGCTCTCTGTCTTTACACTGGCTGCTCTTTGTTCCTGCCTCATGGCGAGCTGGGAAGCCCTGGCAACCGTAATTGCTACTGCTCTCACAAACGGCGGACCACCATGTTTGTTTTACAATTAGTATAGTGCCTCAAATCTCTGCCTTGAGAATGTTATCAACCTAACTCTTCCACAGCGTCATTAGCTTTGCTTGTACAGTCTGCATCGCTCTTTCGTTAGCCGAGATAGCATCCATGTATCCGACGGCAGGCGGTGGGTGTATCTTGACGATTGTCACCAGATGAGCCCTGTGCTAACATGCGTTTCCAGGACAGTATCACTGGGTGGCCGCCCTCAGCATGTCCTCGAGGAGATCTGCTCCTGCTTTTGCGACTGGCTGGGTTTCAGTTGGAGGACAACTTGTCTTTTCCGCATCCGCCGCATTCGCGGCCGGGCTTCAGATCCAAGGATTGATAGTCCTGAACAACAGTGATTATACGCCATCTCGATGGCAAGGTATGCTCCTCTACTGGGCAGTATTGGCATATTCTTGCGTCACGAATGTGTGGGGGATCAAGTCATTACCTCATACCAACATATCAGCTGGTAGGGCTTTGACACTGCTTCTGAATCAATGGGATCCTAGCAGCTGATAGACACCAGGAGTCATTCATGCTGTCGCGTTCGTCGGCACTGTTATCGCGCTCTTGGTCCTCTCGGACAAGAATCCTTCCTCGTTCGTCTTTGCCAACTTCCAGAACAGCAGCGGCTGGGCGAACGATGGCGTGTCATGGCTGGTGGGCTTGTTGAGTGCCGTCTATCCGTTTCTAGGGTTAGTTCTTGAGCTTCTATTTGATGCATTCATGATGAGTATTGACTTTCCAGGTACGATGCAGCTTGCCATATGGCGGAGGAGCTACCTTCAGCCAGTCGAAACGTGCCCCTAGCTATGATGGGGACCGTGGTGGTCAACGGGATCATGGGCCTGGTCTACTGCATTGTGATCCTGTACTCGACTGGATCTCTCGAATCTCTCCTGGCCACGCCAACTGGCTTCCCGTTCATGCAGATCTATCTCACAGCCACGAAATCTCGAGTTGGAGGCACGATACTTTCCGTCGTGATACCCATCATCGCAGCAGCTGCCAGTGCTGCTGGCCTCACGTCGACTTCAAGAACGCTCTGGGCCTTTGCCCGTGACAAGGCAACACCCTTTGATCGATGCCTTGGCAAAGTGGACAAGAGGCTCCAGATCCCCGCGAATGCCGTGTTTGTCACAGCAGCCATCCAGGCTGCCCTGGGACTAATCTATCTCGGCAGCGCTACCGCTTTCAACGCGTTGCTCTCCATGGCTGTCATCGGCATGTATCTATCATACCTGCTACCGATACTTTACATGATAGGCTATGGCCGACGGCCTAATATGAGCAAGGTCGACCGATACTTCAGGCTTCCAAACTCCCTGGGTGTGGTGGTGAATGCCGTCTCATGTGCTTGGATTGTTCTGGTCATCATTTTCAGCACGTTCCCCCCGGTTCTACCAGTCACGGCTCAAACGATGAATTACTCTTCTGTAGTTTTCACTGGCTGGCTTCTATTTGGCGCTGTATACTACTGGCTGTATGGGAGGCACAAGTTTGAGGTTCCAATGTCGGATGTGTTGATCATCTCGGCGGCTGAGGGCTGAGGAATTAAGCCAATGGAAGCAGACAGGGTAGGGGATGGAGGGGCCAATAGTCATGTTTCATATGGTTTTTGCTGTGATTTGGTGTTTTCTCATAAATCCATTTGTCCTTTCTAGTATCTTGCGCATTCTACTCGACCAGTATCTCGAGATATAACTTGAATATCTATATGCTGATGTTTACTTTTCTTTCCAAAGCCGACTTTTAGTAACTGGCACTTACTGCACGTACTTCAGTCACCAGAGCCAATGGCCAGGCTCCTTCTAGAAGAAAAACCCAATATGTCAACAACAACAGCAGAAGTAATATGTGGCCAAAAAGCCGCAAATACGTTTAAGGAGGTGGGCCTATAGGGTGGCGCTGAGAAACGCGGGCGCAAACCACGTCCACGACTTTACTTAACTAGCGGCCGCCGGCCGGACCGGGGGGGCTTGGGCCGGCGCTGAGCGGCTAGATGTCCCAAAGCGGTAGTATAGCAGGGCCAACCGATGAAGACCTGCCATGGCCGAAGCGCCGGTTAGCATGCTCAGACATGCGTGAGCCCTTTGACCCCTTCCCACCGAGTCATGCCGTAGGGCACGGCTGGTTCCAACTCTTTGTTGCTACTTTTGCCTACTTCTCCTGAAGGATAGGCTGGCTGGTCACGCCTTCTATCCGCAGTTTGACCACTTTGCAATCTTCTATCAAGCTCGATTATCAATCTTTCAGCTGCGCACTCCAGGCCTCCACCAGCCATGCTATCGCCACTGTCTACCGTTGGCCAGCATACAAAAGAGCCACAGCAAAGAAAGACGAGCACTGCCGGAGAGTCTCCCACGCCGTCACGTTGCAGTCCACGATCGAAGCCGGCAGCGGCATTTGATGCCATCCGACGAGTCCGCCAAGCGTGCACCGCTTGCCGGTATGCTCCCTCGCACCCGGTGGTTGCGTTGCATCAGGACGCTGGTGATCAGGACTTGGACTGACATTGAGAATAGTAACAGAAAGGTCAAATGCTCAGGAGATCGCCCCGAATGTTTTAAGTGCCGTCGAACGAACCTCACCTGCCAGTACGGAGACCAAGCCAAGTCGGACACCCTTCAGCCGACCTCGACAACACGATTGTCGCTTGAGAACTCTCTGGCACCGGAGCGAATGCTGCAACTGACACTTCAGACAGCCGAGGTAAAAGGGCCTCCGCCTTGAATTGCACAACTGGAATTGAAGGATGCCGCTGCTAGCCATATGCATCTTGCTAATCGATACTGCCAGCCTGGCCTCCTAGAGAGGATTGGCCTCATTGAATCCGAGATTGCTCGATTGAAAAGTCAGAGGGTCTCGTGTCGTCAGTATGTTTCGACTCTGACAGCAACCTCAAAGAATCTTTGTTTCTTATCTACTAACCGCCCTAGCCAAAGCGTCCAACACGGTGGTATTCTGGCACCTTCTACAAGCCAGGCTTGGAACATTGACGCAGGGTCTGGTGATGCAGTTGTGTCTACACCGTCAAACTCCAGGTATGAAGCCGCAAACCTCTCGCCTTCTCCATAACTCTATTCCGCTGGACTCATGCTAACCAGCCGTATTCCTATATCAAGGCCTTCTACTGCCCTCCCGCCCCCTGAAACTTTACGATCTCTTGTTGACGTGTACTTCCGGCATGTGCATAACCAACCTTACTCCTACTTCCAAGAAGCAAATTTTCGACAGAAGCTCGCCTTGGGCCTATTACCCAAGTGTCTCATCATGGCCATTATAGCGTCTGCCTTGAGGTTTTCCAACGACACCTATTATGAAGACTCCATTCAAGAGGCTATCGAGTCCTATGCAAAGGAATCTTGGGTGTATATCCTCAAACAGCACATGACGAACGACAATTCCCCAGACATTCACGTCGTCCAAGCAGCAAGCATCTTGGCCATAATAGATTTTACCGGTGAGTTTGCCTGTTACCTGCGATATATGTTAAACATACCGGTTGCTGATTCTTTCGACTTGTCAACAGCTGGACGAACAAGCTCTGGTTGGTTGAAGATCGGCCTGGCCGTCCGCATTTCACAAGACCTGCAACTCATGCAAGAGCCAGATAATTCTCTCCCACCAGCTGAACAGGAGGAGCGGAGAAGAGTATTCTGGTCAGTCTTCCTTCTGGACCGTCTTGTATCTTGCGGCGAGTCTCGCCCTCTGGCCATCCAAGAAGAAGATTGCCATGTTCAGCTCCCTTGCGACGAGGAGACATTTCAAGCCGGTGTCTGGAAGAAGACAGCCACGCTGAAGCAGGTGCTGACCTGGAAGACGGGTGATCAAGTCGAAGGCCTCTGCAGCAACTTTGCTCTCGTTATCCTGGCCGCCACAGCCCTGGGACGATGTGCAAAACACGTTTTGCAGGATCGGGAGATGGACAATGTCCGACCCTACGACTACAAACCTTTGCCACTGGACCCAGACTGTCTTCTGATGTTGGTTGACCACCACCTCCAGATGCAAGGACCTAGCTTGGACACCGCCCTATCCAAATACAGGAAGCTTGACGGCATGCTTGATGATCAGGTTGTCGGGCACATAGTGTTTGCCCGTGTTGTATTCCATCTCTGTCATTGCCTTCTGAACCACCCCCTCCTGATCCGACTTCGCCTGCAAAGATTAAAGGTCAGGATCTCCCCAGTAGTCTTTGCTCGAGCCGTGCAAGCCAGCTGCGACCACGCCTGCGAGCTGGTGACTCTACTAGACAGCGAGGTCTTGGCCGGCTCTCACACTCATCCATCCTTTTACGCGTACTCGATATGTGTATCTGGAAGCCTCCTTGCCATGGTAGTACACGCGAAACATAGCAGGGGGGAAGCTTGTGATCCCTGCCTGGTGCAAGGGAGCCATCGAGCTCTACGTGCGCTTGAAGAGTTTGGGCGCTTTTGGGATCATGCAGTGAAGATGGTTTGTCTCTCCAACTCTGTACTTAATTGCTTTCACAACCCAAAGGATCCATGCCCCCCCTCATCCTTCTGCCACTGGCTTCAAGCTAAACACTCTGATCTCTTTGAGCTAACTCCGCCTTGAAAAGCGTGATAGAATCCTCTGGCTCGACTCGTACGTGCAGAGCTTCGCCACACTCCTCGACCCAACAACCGATTACAACCCGGAACCAGCAACGGCGTCAATGATGCGGGTGATGGTGGATTATGGCGCAATGTGCAAGAGCCTGGGGGTAGTTGACGGCATCAAGGAAACGCCAACTCCCAACACATCACGCATGCTGTCAATGCTTGATTTCGATATGGGCTTTGTCCACTTGGGCGAGAACTATGGAGGGCTTAGTGAAGACAGTTTTTCATTGCTTGAGGCCCGATGGCAGCCGAGGGACAGACTTGGCTCTCTCTAAACTAGTCACGGACGATTTAGTCTCTTCCATAGGGAATACTGTATTCTTCTGGAGGTTGCAGTGCTTGTATTCAAAGGGTGACTTGTATATCTAGACTTGAGCCACAGAACGACTCGGTTTCAGTGAAGAGTACGTTGGTGGTCAAGCTTCTTAGCATACGCCTTGTGCGAAATTACTCATAATAAGGACAAAGCTCCTCGGTTACCTCACAATCTCCATGTCTTGACGGTTATGCGGGCTTGTAGGATACCCAGGTCCCCCCGTGCACTGGACCTAATCCAACAATGTAGCTTGCTACATTCCGGCCAAGATTTGTCAAAATTGATGGCGGGTACCTGAATTATCTCTTTCACTTTGTGAATTTCATTTGTGCATCCGGTTTTATTAAGATCTTACCCTGAGAACCCGTAGTTCCCACCAGCTCTGGCCGGCCTCTTAGTCCAGTTCATGTCTGTTATTTCTAGTACCAACAATTCCCTCCCCATCCTAGAGTCAGCTTGACTCAGCTAGAGTAGCTAGAATCGCAAGACGTTTACTCTGAAGCTCTGACATTTTGGGTCGAAGGGTGAAGGGGACTAGAGCACTATAACCTAATTTTGGGCGAAGACAAAACACAAAAGGGTCACCCAGAGTGGGAAGAATCTACTGGACACACAAAAGAGAGAGGAGCACAACTTCTCGGCAACGTCTCTTGAATTTCCGCCCCTATTCTTATTCTCATATAGCCAAGGTGGACTTGCCATTCAAAAGCCTCCATCCCACTGTTGATCAAGCTCAATCTCTCCATATAGCGGAAGCTCTTCCAATACTTCCCTGACAATCTTGAAGCCCTTGTACAGGTTCGCGTCACTAATCGTCAGAGACACGCCCATGCGGACGCGGCCACCCGGTGCAGGGTACACAAGCAGCCCCTTGGTCGCGCATAGCAGTGTGAACCTGCGTGGCGTGATCTTTTCATCGCGCTGTGCGTATGACTCGTCAAAGAAGAGGTTCATGTCTGCACCAAATGCGGAGGCGTACTTCAGGTAAGGAAACTTCCACGTTGACGTCTCCTTGACCCACTTGTCATGGATCTCCTGGGCTCGCTGGTCAAGCTTCAGTTGTTCCCAGACGTCGAGCGAAGCATTGACGACGGCACATGCCATCGACGACATGGCGAATGTGCTGAGTGAGTGATACGGCTTGAAATTTGTCATGACCTCGTCATATCCTAGAACAAACGAGGTGGGATAAGCGCCGCTGGAGATGGACTTGCCCATGATGATCAAATCAGGCTTGTTCTCGGCGCCTAGCCAGTCTGAGCAGAGAGTTTTGCCCGTCTTGCAAGACCCCATCCGAACTTCATCGGCAATGTAGAGGATGTTGTACGTCTTGCATAGCTGGCGGACCTTGATGCAGAAGTCAATCTCATCCTGCATGGATCTATCCTACCGGTGTTAGTGGGGGATTATCGGTGATACACAAGATTGCCCACCTCGAGGTGCCATGCAGAGGTTCCATGATGACGCCGGCGATGCGCTCATGAAACTTTTCAAATACTTCGGCGTAGTCCTCGGCATGTAGGTATCGAAGAACCTTTCCAGTCAGTGGATTGACATTGGTTAAGTTGCTGCTAAAGGTTCCGTATACTGGGTAGCTTTCGTCAGCCACGAGGTTGCTTCATTCAATAGCGGGAACGAGCACCGACATTCCCATCCAGCTTCGCGCTCCATGAGAGGCCAGACTCCAGAAGTGGTGCCGTGGTAGTTATCCGAAGTTCCCAGGACAAGGACATCGGCGGGCTTGATCTTCTTAGTGCTGATGCCCCATCCGCGAGCCAGCTTGCACGCTGTGTCCGCCGCCTCGGCGCCAGATGTCATGGCTGTCACCTTGTCGTAGCCAAATTTCTCGCATAGTCGTTTAGCCAGGTGCGGCCATGATGCCGACATGCCGGCAATGTTGGCCAGAGTAACTATCTACTGTGAGCCTGGGCTCGTTTCGAGCAGTTGTGCAAGCTTACTGTGTTGGGCAGACTCGACCTGGGCCTCAACGATACGGGGGTGACACTGTCCTAAGTTGCTGGCGCTGAAGCCACAGATAAAGTCGATAAGCTGGTTGCCTTCCGAGTCCTTGAAACTATGGTGAGCGTGCGCAAACATCAACAGGGATCCACATACTGTCAGATAGGAACCCTTGCCGGACTCAAAGTAAAGAGGCAGCGAGTTGATGCCGCCGACGCTGTACTGCTGAGTCATGTGAAACAGCTCTCGGCCAGTATCAGTCACCTTGAGGGTGCGCTTGGAGGCCATGTTCTCTCTGCTAGGCATGATGATAGGGCTGAGTAATGGCAATGGCGAAATGATTGGTGATGGAGAGTGTAGGTGGATGGCTTCCGGTGGGTAACTAATGAACTCAACATGTTGATCAAGATCATTTATAACCGACGAATGCTTCCTCAGAGTCGCCGGAGCGGCTGGTCCGAGATTTCCGGCAGGGCACAGCCTCTGAACGGACCTGATCCGCCCGGAGGAGGGCGTGTAGAGATGCCTCGATAGCGGTGGCTATACTTCCGAAAGCGGTAGTGTAGCCGCACTTCGGCGACCCGGCAGCCGCCATCCCACGACCTCAAATCATGGGCCACTAAATGAATGGAGATATGCCGCATCCCGCCCGTAAAAGGGCTTGTCCGTAGCCGGAGCCCTGATCGGACATGTCGGATAGGCCACGGACCGAGTTCCCTCGACAAAAGAGTCTGGCGACTTGTCGTCCTTCGCCACCACGGAGTCACGCGCAAGACCTATCTCCCCCTCGTTGCATTGTCCACATGATAACTGTCTTGTCACTTTCTTGACTATCAGTCAACCCAAGAGACTTTTGATGTCTTTCATGTTGCTGTGAGCTCAGTCCAGCAGTTCTTCCCAGTTGGTGACACTACGGTTTGCAACATGGCGCAACTAGACAACGCATGTAAGTCGACAACATCTTTCTCCATATTGACGACGAACCTGACGAGAAGCAGCTTCACGCACTCTAAGTGCCGCCCATGTTTCGCGGCGGGAACCGAACGAGCAGACGAGTCTCTTACCGCCCGGAGAGAATGACTTCCCTTTACAACCTGTCACCCGCCTCAGCCCCCAGGCAAGGCGCTGCCTTGTCGAATGCTGGGTATTGCTCCGACTTTCCTTGCCGGTCATCACATCCTATATCCTCCAGAACTCGCTTCAGACAATCTCCATCATCATCGTTGGAAGGTCCAGACCCGAAGATCTGTCAGTCGCAGCCTTTGCCTACATGTTTGGTACCTGCTCTGGATGGCTGATTGGCCAGGGAGGCTCAACTGCTCTCGACACGCTTGCATCGGCAGCTTTCACAGGAAGTTCCAACAAGCATCAGCCTGGAATCCTTCTGCAACGCTCCTTTGTTGTCTTGACTCTGTTCTACCTTCCCGTGGCTGTCGTCTGGGTCTATTCCGAGTCGCTCTTTAGACTGCTGGGCCAGGACGCTCGCCTTTCACACGATTCTGCCAAGTTCCTCACCTGCCTTATTCCTGGCAGTCTCGGATACGTCTACTTTGAGATCATGAAGAAGTATCTGCAGGCCCAAGGCATTATCAAGCCAGCAACCTACATCATGCTTTTTGTATCTCCACTTAGCGCACTTCTCAACCATCTGTTCATCAATACACTCGAAATCGGCTTGATGGGGGCTCCATTAGCCACTGGGATATGCTATTGGCTCTCCTTCATCCTTCTCACTCTATATGCCAGGTTCGTCCAGGGATACGAGTGCTGGGGTGGCTGGACCTGGGCGTGTCTAAGGAACTTGGGCGTATTTGCTCGGATGGCGGCACTTGGCATTGTCCAACTCGGCACAGAGTTCTGGGCATTCGAGATCATCGCCCTGATTGCAGGACGCTTGGGAGAACTGCCCCTGGCCGGGCAGAGCGTTCTCATGACGGCCGACCAAGTCCTTGTGACTATTCCCTTCGGAATTGGTGTTGCCACCAGTGTCCGAGTCGGCAACGCTCTTGGCTCAAAGGATAAAAAGAGCGCTGAACGGCATGCGTACACCTCCATCATCTTGAGTGTCACAATGGCCAGCATCATCCTGCTGATCCTGATCCTTTCTCGCAACCACTTCGCCAAGCTTTTTACAGCTGATCCCGAGACTGTGTACTACGTCTCTCACGTCCTGCCATGGGTTGCTTTGTTCCAGATTGCCGACGCCATCAATGGCTCTTGTGGCGGCGTCCTCCGGGGCGTGGGCAAGCAACACATCGGAGCAGCAGCCAACCTCGCAAGTTACTACGCTATCGCTCTCCCTTTAGGAGCCTGTATGGCCTTCAAAGGTCTAGAGCTCTCGGGCCTGTGGATGGGTCAGTGCATAGGAATGGGACTTGTGGCTTCTCTTGAACTGTTCTTTGTCCTTTGTACCGATTGGGACGAGGAGATCACAAAGGCCCTACTCAGGATCGAAGAACAGGGATCAGGGCAGGCAGCCGAGCAACAACATATGGTCTAGTGGCGTTAAGATCTCTCGGGTTTGCCACAAATAGACGGGAGTAGGCGAATGGGGAAGTATAAAATGGGCAGTCTTTTTCCTTCCCTTTCTTAACATTTACCACACTTAGAGATCAAAGCATCTTAGTAACTATCCTGAGAATCTCAAAAATAGACAGCGGGCACTATAGAACCATGGAAACCCAATCTTTGACCCTAATAGGTCACCAAGTTCGCATCACCATAGCTGGCAAAGTGAAACGGGCGACCCGGGGAAAACTAGGTGTCCTTCATTCAAGACCCTGGCTTTATCGTGTTGAACGACCTATAATAAGTTTTGTTTAAAGTGAAAGCTATTATAGATATAGCATAACTTTAGGGGAAGGGGTTCAGAAAGTAAGAGAAATGCTTACCGTCTAATTTCCTTTAGAGGCAATCTCATGTCGCGACGCGTATTTCCAGAATAGGAGATAATCACCACGTCTCAAGCCATTGACCCGAATTCCCCCTATCATCGACATGATTCTCGCTGACGAAGCATTTTGGCCCAAAATGATTCGCCACCGGTGAGAGCGTGACTCCGCCGTGATAGTTGGAGATAATCACAGCCATCCCCTCCATTGTCACAACGAGGGAACATTTTAAACATTCGCCATTCCTACATGATAATTTGTGACTCTAAATCATCAATTGGAGCATCATGACAGATTCCAAATTTCCAGAGAGACACCCCAAGCTGCATGCGGCTATCGCTCAGCGTCCATTCCCAGGCTTCCCCTTCGTCCCCGAAAACCGCGCAGCACGACGTCAGCACCTGGATAGCTTGAAGCATATGCTTCCAGTGCCTGATCCGATACCGGAGGTCATGGAAGACACGATTCTGATAGAAGCACGAGATGGGTGCAGAATTCCCACAAAGTATTATCGGCCAGCTGCCGGTGGGGAGAAGAGGCCACTTATGGTGCTCTTCCACGAAGGTGGATGGGTTATGGGCGACGTTGCGGATGAAGACTCCAACGCCAGACACTTTGCGAGAGATCTCGGCATAGTCTGCCTCAATGTGGAGTACCGATTGGCACCTGAACATCCCTTCCCTACTGGCGTTCTCGATTGTTGGGATGCTCTCAAGTGGGCTGCTGCCAATGCTTCTGAGGTCGGGGCAGACCCAGCCAAGGGCTTCCTAGTGGGCGGATCGTCTGCTGGCTCAAACATTGCAGCGTCATTGGTTCATGTTTCTATCAAGGAACAGCTACAGCCTCCCATCACCGGCCAATGGCTCTGTGTACCTTACCTTCTTCCACCTGAAATTGTCCCCGACAAGTACCGACAGGACTATACCAGCATGTGGACCAACCGATCCGACCCTGTATTGGGACCGCTTCTTGAGGGTCCTGAAGATTCCACAGCCGGCAGCTTCATCGAAACGCTACTCAAGGTAGACGTTCACTCACCTCTCTTCTCACCATTTGCGAAAGAGTGGTATCCGCCTACAGCCGAAACGAAGCATAAGGTACCCAAGACCTTCTTCCAGGTCGCGGGACTGGATCCTCTCCGAGATCATGCCCTTATCTATAAGCGGGCTTTGGAAGAAGAGTGGGAGGCTCCCACCCGGCTTGAGTTATACGAAGGGTATGGACACATGTTCTGGACCAACTGGCCTGAGCTGGATAGGTGTCAAGATTATTGGAAGGACATGATTAAGGGTATCGAGTGGTTATTGAACGCCTAGGGGCTCAGATTTTACATCGGAACTGGGTATCTCTATTTATGTGCTTGATCTTACCAATCTCGATTAACCATAGAATGCCTACAAGACCCATGCTACACTCAGCATGGAATCTCTGCACTTTGTTTCCGTTCTCCCCTTGATACAATCTTTCCGTGCCCCATTTGATACTCCAGGCTAACTTTCGTGTTTCTTGCCACCTCTGACAGTTTCCCAGAAACTGCCGCCTCCTTCAGCCTTTCTCTAAACTCTCCGTCAGGAGAGTACGCCAGCGTAGCCAAGGCGCTATCCTTCCAAACAGGGCGCTTCAGGCTACTGGATTCCCAGATAGCCAACCCCGCAAACATGAACCCCACAAGGAGCGCCGCTGTAGGATAAGCCAAGTACGCCCATCGAACCTTCGTGATGACGATTGACCTCGTTTCCTCGCCCTTCACTGGTGACGATTTAGACTTGCGATCGCGCATCCACTTTGTCACGCTTGATGCCACGTTTGTGATCGTTCCTGGAATATCGGTTGATTCGCCCAGCGCAAACATGAATCCCGGTGGTCCGTCACCAGGGAGGGACGGATAGACGAGGACCTGATTCTCCCAGTCGCACTCGGTGCCGTTCCTGCTTCTGGCGCAAAATCCCTCCTTCAGACTCTCGATAAGAGACACAACTGTCGTTTGGGAGATGTTGAATGCTTGTTGCGTAAGATTTGCGGAGCGAACGCGAAAGTCCTTGTCGGGGATATAGATCTGAAGATCCGGCACAATGACATATCCAGGGGCCAAATCCAGAGAGTTGTTTTTGTACTTCATGTACTCCTTCTGGGCCCCTTCGCTGTCGGTATATGAGTCGACGGTCTTGTTCGCCCAGGAAGCAAGCACCTTTTCTTTCAAAATGCCTTGCTCGACTACAGACTCATATTGGTTGACGCAGAAGTAGAGACCGCATTCTTTTGCCGTAACTGGGGTATCTTCCCACGTGGTTTTGTTGTCTTGCCAAGTCTCATTCGCCTCAAAATACTGAATAGCAAGGGCTAGTGTGTTAGAGTCGCGGAAGAACAATGTCTTCCCGGGGTTTGTCGTGGCCGTCGTCGTGAGGTAGGTATCAGGATATGCCGAATTTTCATCTTCAGACACTCTCCTCGTCTTTCCGTTGTAGTTTGATATCTTCAGGTTAATTCCTGGCACCGTGTACTTTGTGTAGTCCAGCGTCTTCCCAACCTGACGCATGTTGGCCTCGGGGATGGTGTTGCTGATGTCTGGAAGCTCTTCGCCCTTCCCGAGGATCCATCCGCTTGAGCTGATCCCTTTGGGTACCTTGATGACGCCTGTCGTTTTCTTGACATATTGAGAAATATCCTGGCACTTGGAGCAGAGGGCCAGCGAAGTGTAGTTAGTCCATGTGCAATTTCCTGTCCTGCACGAGAACGTTGGCGAGAGACTATCCGCTGTGACAAGATAGGAGAACCCGTTCCAAAGACTAGCCGTCATTCCCATGTCGACGCGTACCCTCCGGCCAACAGTCGCCTGATAGAGCAGCTTTTTACCGTTTGAGCCGGTGAACGGGACGTTGAGAAGGGCGATTTGGTTTGTGCCAGTCCAGCTTCCTGCATCCAGGACAGAACAGCTCCCGATGGTTGGCTCAGCTTCATTCAGTTCGTTCAAGTTAACTCTGATCGTTTGGTCTTTGAAAGTCAGGATGGCCTGGAGGAAAGGTTCGAATGCTATCAGGATAAGTGCTGCTAGGGCACCCAGGGAAGCCCAGTGGCTACGGGTCAAGTCAGTTCCACGACTTAATGCGGAACAACCAAGGCAAACAGAGAAGATGATACTTACGGGCGTCGTACCATGGACACAAGAAGTCGACCACTCCCCCAAGGTCCTCTGCTTGCAGCATCGAACCGATCAAAGTCAACCAGCGGTTCAGCAAAGTTCCCAACCCAATTCCACTTGCATTGCGAAAGACACATGCTAACGACGAATGCTAGGGAAGCCTTTGAAATGGTACCAAGGATCGAAATGACGGCGTTCAAAGACAGTGGAAACTTGGTCCATTTTGAGATGGGCTCGCGGTCGTATACAAATAGTAGAGTGATCAGGCAAGCAAACGATAACAGACTCAGGAGAAGCGACCCGAGTTCCAATGACCACACGGAAAAAACCACACGGAATTTGTTGGTCTTGCCCTTTGCCGAGCCAAGTGCGGTGGCTGGGTGCGTCGGCAGAAGTGGCGAGATTGGCGCGTCTCGATCATCGGGCGAGACCGGTTGCACTGCAGGCCTTGGAGTCTTGGGCAATAGCTCATATGACCCTTGTTCTGCCATGGCGACAGTCTGTCAATGAGCAACAATAGTTGCTTTGGAGGAGGAAAGACGGCGTTTTCACAAGCCTCGAGGAAATGTCAAGTGGCAGTTGTGGGGATATTTATGCATCACGCGAAGTCTAGGCAGGCAGGGTCTGTGAGCTGGCAGCAGCTGCTAGCTATGTTTAGAAAGAGGCTGAGCCGTGGCACAACCTTGAACACAGGTCAGTAACCAATTTTTTGTCTCCATCAACTCTGGCAGAAGATATGAGACTTATTTATTCCTAATATCTCTTGTAATTAGTTAATACGAGACATTAAATTGTGTTCAAAAGTCTTGAGAACTGGATGGGTTGCAGGGATATGCCTTCATCACGCCACTGGAGATTAATCAAGATCTGAAACGCCAGCGCACGAGACCACAAATCTTACTGCGCCCTGTGCCACTTGAGCCGAAGGTCCCGAGGCGGTAGGTAGCTAAATCCTGCTGAAGGATTGGTGGCGCAGAAACAATCCATAAGCGGATGGCTGCAGCTGTTTGCTAGCACTCTATTGTCAGCCTCGGCTAGCAGTCTTCTTAAACCTACACAGAGTCGTTTGAGTTGCCCGTTCCCTCATCGTGTTGACAGCGCTTCATATCAACCTTCATTGGCCAAATGGATGATTTTCCCGTCAATTGTGCTTCGCCAAATTGGGTCACCTTTGCGAAGGCATCAAAATTACCGCATGCGGTAATGGCCGGGCTATATTTAGCCAATACCCTATCACAAGCGAGAACTTGATTTAGAACCGAACAGCCTCACGAGGTGATAAGTTAGATATCAACTTTGACTTGCTAACTACCCTTTTCACGGCTTATATAAGAGGGCGGGACTTGAATAAATTGTACGAACACTTCAGTAAGCAGCTTATGGATGAATTCGTGGCATCTTTCGAGCTTTATTTTATTAACATTTCTTACTGCCTCCCTCTATCACCCTAGTTAATTCTGTCCTGGACTTCATTGTGAGCCGATTTATCGGCCCAAGTAATCGAATAACCGATTGTGATCTTAGCTTCTTCTACAAGCTATATTATTTTCAGCACCTTTCGTATCGGAACAACCAGTGAGGGGGACAAAACAGGTTTCAACGCCCCGTTTCTATCAACTAATTGGATTTCGTGATTTATTCTCGGAACCTAAAATCAGGTAAGTTTGCAGTAACGTTTTCCTTACTACATAGTTGAGCTTATGTGCGGAGGTAACAGGCTAGAATCGCTCTTGTAGCGTTGTAGTCTTAGGATCTCGTCTCAAAGGGCTCGAGGTTCACAGTCTTCCTCAACGGAACGTCGTTATTGCTTTTGATTCTATCCGAGAACTATCAATGCTAGACTTGGAAGTTTTAGTGAAGCACGAACGAGTAGCGTGGTCGATAAAGATAACGAAGAATGCGCTTTTTTTTTCTCTTTACGTCTATCATAGAACTCCTTGCTAACATGAAAATTGATCTATGACCATCTATTCATCCTTGTCAATCCCCAGGCATGATCTCGGTAATGTTGCTCTTGGCCAGTTCATTAGTCGCATCCAGAACCTCGATGAATCGCTCCTTGGCAGCAGCATTCTTTTCATCCTCTAGTTTCGCCTTGCCCATGTGCTCCATAGTCACACAGATAAGCGACTCCATAAGTCGCAGAGCCAAAGCCCCTGCATATCCATGCTGATAGAAGGCCGGCGTCTCGTTAACCTCGAGCAGCCAGGCGCTGCCATTGGAGTCAATGAGAAAGTCAATGGCAAAGAGCTCAAAGCACTTATCCAGGGGTGTGAACTTGTCCGCCATGGTATGAGCTGCCGCGCGGAACAGCTCAGCAGAAATCTCACATGCCTGGTTGAATATGCTGTTCTTCCAATTGCCAGGGAGCAGGTCGTCAGAGATTTCCCAAAACTCTCTCATCGATTCCTTGCTCGTAAACTCGTCCTCATCTTGCAGCGCCGTGTTGGTCAGAGACGACTTGAGACTCGGGTTCTTCCAGGGAGGTTCGTAATCCTGCAGCGCCAACAAGGCGAGCATCTCTCGGAAGACATGGACCTTGAGGCGTCCAATTGAAAGGACATAGGCTCGGACATGCCACTTTCTGCCATCGAGCGGTGGGATCGACACAATGTACTGCTGAGCGACAAACTCGCGCATCCAGGCCGACGGGATACGTTCGTGCTCGTCAATGACCAATGGGGGTTCCTTGATTCTGGGCTGCTCCGTTGCATCAACAGATAGCTTTCCAGTGGCCGTGATCAGGGCATCCAGGGAGCTAAGGCCAGGAATCGATAGGCTAGGCGTAAATTCGGGCTCATCGTCGCCTTGAGGCTTTGTGTTGACGGACTGAGCATCCTCGTCCGTATCCTCCTCTTCCTCCTCAGAAATGTTGGCAGCAAGTTCGAGGTTGCCGGCAAGCTCTTCGATGGTGCTGAAGATACGGATTCCATGACCGCAGTCAATCATTGCCGGTTTAAGAATCCACCACTCGCGTTCTGCTGTGTCCTTCTGCTCATTGTCCTCGAGCGAATACAGCAGTGTGAGATCGTCAGCAGCAGCCAGGGAGTCATCAACGTACTCGCTGTAGTCGAGAGAAAGTCGAACAGTGGCGGGCACATGACCCTTGAGGATGCTTTCTGGCCTCTTGGTGGTCCAGTAATCCACGACCCTGGCCAGATGGTCCTTCCGGGCGAGTGCATCGCTGTTGGGGTAGGCGTTGAGAAGTCCATTGCTAGCCTTGTTCAAGGCGGCAAAGTGTCGATTCATGTGCCATCCATCGCACAGTTGAAACACTGTGTCCGCGTCCTCGGGGAAAGATGCAAAGTTGTCGTAAAAGGCAGCGTCGGGCACGTGGCGGCGGATGTATGCCTCGACGTGCTTGTTAAGCCACGAGTTGGCTCCCTGTATGTATACATGCATTGTTTCAGACCGAAACTCTTGGCTTCGCTACTTCAGCGTATGACGTATCCTTCTTCTGGAGGGAGAGCAGCTTGACGAGGAATGGGGAGGCGAGTAATTCTAGGTTCCATATGGCCGGTGATTTACAAGGCTATGGCACCAACCAGTGCAAGACAAGGAGACGGATCTGAAGGCCTGCGAAAGCACAAAGGAATAACCGGCCGACGAGCTCTTTATACGACTCCTTCGACAGTTGGCAACAATTAATCCCAGCAGGGACGCCAAGCAAAGCCATGGCACCAATTACCTAACAATGGCCCACAGCTGTAATTATTTTGTGGCGACTCTATTGGACATGTTGTTTACAAACGTAAGCGGGACGTCCAAGTTCATGATCTTGAGTCTCTACCCAACGCAAATGCATGATCTGCGTTACCCTCACCGGTTCTTTTTTCAGGGGCTGAGTCAGGGTTTTCCAGGACCTCGGGCATCATGATCCCTGCTTACTTCATTTTTTTTTTTTTTTTTTTAAATGAGAAAAAAAATTTTCTCTCTTTTTCATTCGAGTTGAGGACATTTCGGGATCGATTCCGTTGCTGAGAGGCGAGTTTGGGGTAGCGGCCGGGGACCCCGGCATGGCCTAAATCGCATCGCGTCAGCTTGAGGGATGAAAACTGGAGAAATAGCCTGAGTGCTTTAACCATCAGCTAGGACAATGACGTTGAATCCCAAAAGCCGGGGAAGTCGTGTGCTTTCACTGGCACCTGGTCATTTTGGGCTTGTTCGTCAGCAGTGTTCCCCCCCAAGTTGATGGCAGCCGAGAGAAGATTATCAGGGGCTTCAGGCCTTGGCACCAATCGCATTACTTTGACATAAATTTTTGATGCTTCCTTGTTTCGCTTCCATGCATGCAAGCCGGTATGTGTGGTGCTTGGCCGAGCCCATCACCTGATCTGCAAACCACATCTCAGGCCGAGTCAACGACCATACCGATGCGCCTGAAGTATTTCTCATTTGTACACATCAGAGCATTTTAATTTGTACAGTTATGAACACTTGCTTCAACCGGGCAGTCGCGTTTCCTAAGCGGACAAAATCTCCTTCTCGATAGCCTCGCCCAAGCTCTGTGTATTTCCCTTTCCTCCCATGTCCGCCGTCATAACCTCCTTGTCAGACCGAGCGAGAACACTCTCAATAGCCTTCAACATGACATCCGCAGCGTCATTGAAGCCAAAATGTGAGAGCATCATCTGGCCCGCCCAGATCATGCCGATCGGATTCGCGATCCCCTTGCCAAAGATGTCCGGGGCACTCCCATGCACCGGCTCGAACAAACTGGGGAATTTTCCGGTGGGATTAATGTTTGCAGAGGGTGCAACTCCGATGGTTCCGGTGCAAGCGGGTCCCAAGTCTGATAGGATATCTCCAAAGAGATTGCTCCCAACCACAACGTCAAAGATCTGAGGACGTTGCACAAAGTGCGCCGTGAGAATATCGATGTGGTACTTGTCGACAGCAACATCGGGGTAATTCTTTTGCATCTCGCGCACGCGAGCATCCCAATAAGGCATGGTGATACTGATGCCGTTGCTCTTGGTAGCGCTCGTCAACTTCTTGCGCGGGCGGCTTTGAGCGAGGTCAAAAGCATATCGAAGAACTCGATCCACGCCAACTCGAGTCATGACGGTCTCTTGAACGACCGTCTCCCTGTCTGTTCCCTCAAACATGACTCCTCCGATGCTGCTGTACTCTCCTTCCGTGTTTTCCCGCACGATCCAGAAGTCAATGTCACCTGGCTTGCGACCAGCAAGTGGAGAAGGGATTCCAGGCATGAGGCGGCAAGGACGCAAGTTGATGTACTGGTCAAACTCGCGACGAAACTTGAGTAGACTTCCCCAGAGGCTGATATTGTCGGGCACCTGGTCCGGCATTCCCACAGCTCCAAAGTAGATGGCATCGAACTTGGCGAGGGTCTCCTTCCAATCGTCGGGCAGCATGGAGCCATGTTTCTCGTAGTAATCGCAGCTAGCAAAGTCAAACTCTTCAAATTCGAGAAACAGGTTGAACTTTTGGGCCGCGGCTTGGAGACATCGCACTCCGTACGGCATTACCTCGATGCCGATGCCGTCCCCGGGTATGACGGCGATTTTGAGCGATTTTCCAGCCATTGTAATAGTTGAGAGACAGAAGGTGTAGTTTGAAGATAGCAAGACTGACTATCAAGCGATAGACGAAGACGTTAAATATGACCGTTTGTCGGAGCTGAGGTGAGGGGCCTTCGGCAAAATAAAAGGCCGCCTGCAGGTCGTCCCCATTAGTGACGTGCAGCCTCGGAACCCTGAATCCGACATCCGAATCAAAGGGTTGACAGAGTCGAACCTGATTCTTTCAGCTTACAGGTGCTTTTTAGTCGAAGTTGAGGTGTTTCTGAGAATGTTGGGTTTGTGCTAGAGATGATTCGAGAGGCGAAGCTCTCAAGGAGAAATAGTATCAATCGGAGGAAAAGATCCCCACATCGCTATCAGTCCTCTATCTCTAACTAACTACTTGAAGAATTTTAGAATAGCAGACACAACTTCTTCAGGCGCGTGTTCTGGGATGTAGTGCCCAGACTCAACACTATAGCCCTCGACTGACACGCCAGGCTCAGTGACATCTTTCCACTCCTTGACAGCATCAAAACACTTCTCAATGACTCCATGCTTGCCCCAAAGCACAAGCAAAGGGCTTCGAATCCTACGCCCCTGCTCCAAATCCGCCCGGGCCTCATCCAGATCCAACGTTGAGCTCGCTCGATAATCATTGCACATGGCGTGAACGGTCGCCTCATCTCCCAGGCTCTTGGCATAAAAGTCGAAACAGTCCGGATCAAAGAACTTCAACCCATCTTTCTGTCGTCCTCCCATAAACAGCTCCGCAAATTGCCTCGACCGACCAGCGATCATCATCTCGGGAAGAGGCGCATCCTGGATGAGGAAAAACCAGTGAAAGTACGCTTTGGCGAAGTCGAAGTCGGTCTTCGTGAACATGGCAAGCGTCGGACAGATATCGAGCAGAATAACTTTGCGCACTCGGTCCGGGTAATCGACGCATAGCTTATGGGCCACTCTCGCTCCTCGATCGTGGGCACAGACGTAGAAGTCGGTAAAACTCAAAGAGTCCATCACGTCGATGCAGTCACGAGCCATGGCGCTCTTAGCGTATGCCGACACATCTCCCGGCTTGGATGACTGTCCGTAACCGCGGATGTCTATGAGAATGAGGGTGTACTTGTCGAGGAGCTGAGGCGCAACGCGATGCCAGATGTGAAGGGTCTGGGGAAAGCCGTGGAGTAACAGCAACGGAGGCTTTGACGACGACGAGTCACCGCTCCTTAACCCGTTGATAGTGACACTATCGTTGGACGTTTTGACGTCAAAAGATTGGAATCCTTCAAACATGGTGGGTAAATTACAATTTCTGAGTTGTTAACGTTGAGTTTGGGCTGTTTGGCTGAGCTTTAAGTGCGGAGACCTCGGTCCATGACGCCCTTTAGGAGACATCTCCAACCGGGACCCGAACCTTGGAACTTATTAAGCTTTCTGCACCAATCAAGTCTCTTCACAGGTTATTCGGCTCAACTTTGTTCGGCTCAACCTTTATACGCCCATATGCGTCTGCGGGGTTTCTTTTAGCCGATGACTCTATTCAGAGATTATGTCCGAGACATTTACATTTCCCTCGGTGTTCCTAACTGGGTATGCATTCGGGAGGATAGCTTGGCCTGGCGCCAAAACGAATGTGAAAGGAAAATCTGATCAGAGTTCGGAGTTTCATGTTTGAGTATTCAGGTTCGTTTCCATCTAAATGGAGCGCCGACGGACTCAGAAGAGGTTCCCTGTGAACCCTGAAATTCCCGAGACCTCGCGATCCTTCCGATCATCGCAGACGGGTAAATCATGACAGTCTGAGAGCAAGGTGGGCTTGCGTCTTGATAATGACATGGCCGACAGCCGAGCCTTGTTACTATCTTAGCCAGTTGGAGTTTTGCTCTTAACTGTGTGCTTCAATTTTCTGCCAAAATATGCTGTGATCCTAAGTTATCACCCCAAGGGAACCAGACTGATACTTGATTCATTGTTGATTCGACTTTATACTGTGGGGATACAACCGTCATCTTCAGGAAGCAGTCCTGTTCATAATCACTCCTGAAGGATCTTTGGTCTCGGAATCACCCCATGTGGCATCCCATCCGTTGGCTTCCAAATAAGCCTTCCATGCCTCATCATCGTCCTCCAGGCGTCGCGACACGTCAGGGATGACAAAGTATGCAACAATAGCGCCCAGTACGGCAAATGCGGATCCAATCAGGAAAGCCACCTGGTTGCCCTTGGAAGGGTCGTCGGTGTATGAGTTGAGGATGGCTGTGAAGACCTGTGTTCCGATGGCAGCACCGGCCTTGGACCACGCGGCTATGAAACCCAGCATCTGGCCACGGATAGAGGTAGGGAAGCATTCAGAGGCAGCCAGGACAACGGTACTACATTCGGGTTAGCTAGAAAACGAGCATGGAGCCTCAGGGTTGTCATACCTGCCGGGGCCAACTTCGCCGAGCGTCAGGAAGATGCCATACAAGACAACAAAAAGGGGGAAGATGCTCTGAATCTGCTCCTCAGCTCCACCGAGAACAAAGCCAAGACAAGCCTGAAGAGTGAAGCCCAATGCCATGGTCTTGCGGCGGCCAATCTTATCAGATAGGTAGCCTCCAATAAAGGGGCCCGGGATATAGAAGCAGTTGATGACGACGCCCCATCCCAAGTTCTTGACGATGCTGTCACCAACGTTGGCTCGAGACATGATGGTCGAGCTAAAGATGCCAAAGGGAATTGAGATCCAATTGTAAAGAAACCAACAGGTTGCCACGCCGATCAAGGGACGGTAATATCTCTTGAGCGCAAGCCAGTACGGCACACGCTGCTTGCGCATCGATGACTTTCGGTACGCCGTGGCAACCGACATGCGCATGCGGAACCAGAAGATGACAAGAGGAGGAAATGCGCCAAGTGCAAAGGTGGTTCGCCAGACGATGGCGTACTTGCTCTCCTTTTGCTGCACGCAGAGGAGCAAGAGCAGAGGCGTGAGACCGGCCCAGACGTAGCCCAGGGACGCCGACAGATCAGCAAGCATGGCAAACATGAAGCCTCGATGCTTACGGTACTGGGCGCTCTCATCGGTTGCCTCTGCGGCACCGGCACCAGACACCGGGTACTCGCCGCCGGCGCCAACACCAGCGACACCACGAGCAACGATGAGCATCCAGAAGAGACCGACATCGGTACCGCCACTCGCACCAGCTGACAGAGCAATTCCAAGCACCAGAAGAATTGTAGTAGCGACAGCGCCGGTCTTGCGACCGAACTGATCGACAATGAGACCGAAGAAGAGCATGCCAATGATCATGCCGATCAGAAAGGCATTACTGAGACGCGTAGAGATGGAACTCGTCAGAGCGTCCGGATACAGGATCTTCATGATAAGCTGGACATTTCCAATCACGGCAGCATTACTATCACGAGCACATAGGTAAGCACAGAACGATAGAAAGGGGGAACAGAGAATCAAGCAACAAGAGCATCGTGGAGTAGGCTCCTTACTATCCGTCAGAGCCGATTGCTAGACCCGAAAAGAGCACCATCAGCCAGACAGAGAGCCTGCTGTAGTAGGTCTTTTCAGGGCCGTCTACGACAGTGCCGACCTCGACCTCGGCTCCGATGTCTGAGGCATGCTTCTTGTCGTCAGGGTGGTTGTCGACGATATCTGGATGCGGCTCAACGGCCAGGCTTTGAACCTGAGCAGTCATTTTGGAAGTCGCCTCGGGTAAGATTATGGAGGAAACAGATGCAGATCCCAACAGGCGCAGGAAGAGTCTACTTCTTAACACTTTTGTTATCAGTGTTGGCCGGGGGCCATCGGCTAACTGTTGGCCGACACTGATGATCCTTCGCCTCGACTTCCTTCTTGCGGCGACGGTCCCCGGCCGGGGGTGGGGAATGGCAGCCGGTTTTGTATCTGACGCTGGGGGCACCAATCACAGAGCCTGAAAAGAGTGGGTGAAGTTACAACGGTCCCCAGTTAGTACGTCAGTTCAATACGTTGAGCTCCGGCCTATCTCAAGTCGGCCTATCAGTGGGGCCGGCGCTATAACTGGCCCCGAGACACGATACCTATCTCTCACTCAGGCACACTCGGAGAGGCTTTCCCTTGTCATCGACACTCGACCGCGTCAAGATGGGTTCTCCGGGAACATACAACGATTCAGCCACGGTACTACTGTACCGCAAACACCACCAGACCAACCTCAGATCGAGACTGTCGTGGTGTTTAGCCGCAGCCGCCCTGATTTGCACAGCTCTCCTCTTCACCAAAACCCTCCCTTGCCAGCACAGGAGCTCTCACGCGCATGGCACTCTCGACGTCGAAAAGGTGCAGCAATGTGCAATTGACAATCTCAAAGCTGATCTTTCGTTCCTCGACAATGCCAAGCCAATCGAAGCTCAAGAATTCCTAGAGCGCCGGGACAAGCTGGCAAGGGCGCTGGCCACGAACGGCGTCGACGCTTTCGTCCTGGAGCCTGGCTACACATTTCAGTACTATGGCAACATCTCTCAGGTGGACTGGGAGCCTTGGGAGCCCGAGGAGCGCCCCTTCTTGATGCTTGTCCTCCCCGAGACTTTGGCAGACGGCCAAGTCAAGGCCAAGACAGCCTTCCTGTCGCCCAGCTTCGAGGAGGGTCGTGTCCGCATGCTCGGCATTCCTTCTCATGATGAAGAGCTAAACATTGTAATCTGGGAGGAGCACTGGAACCCCTACGAGACTCTTCTCAAGTCGCGACTATTCAAGGGCAAGACAGGAATCAAGCTCATGATGGATGAGGAGATACGAGACTACATCACCCGCGGGCTGGAATCTGTCGGCTTCGAGACAGTCGGTCTTACACCCGAGGCTGAACTTGTCAGGCAGCAGAAGAGTGCGGCCGAAGTTGAGCTACTTCGAGCCGTCAACACGGGTACCGTTGTTGCCGTGAGGGCGATGCGTCCTTGTCTGGTTCCTGGCTTGACCGAGGACCAAGTGACGACGATCCTCGACAACGCACTACTCTCCATCGGCTTCAGCCTCTTCTTCAACATTGTTCTCTTTGAGGAGCACGGCGCTCTGCCGCACGGAGGCTTTGTCACCGGAGGCAAGAAGCTCACTTATCATAGCATGATCGTCATCGACGTCGGTGCCCATTACTTGGGCTACTCGTCCGACATCTGCCGCAGCTTCCTCGTCGACCGGCCAGAGAAGGATGTCGAAATCGCCGAGGATCCTCTCCGTGATGAAAAGGAAAAGGTTTGGCAAATCGTGCTCGACGCCCAAACGGCCGCTGCCAAGGCTTTCCAACCAAACAACACGGCAGCCAGCGTCGATATTGCGGCCCGTACGGTCATCGAGAACGCCGGTTACGGCTATGGCTTTACCCACCGCTTGGGTCACGGCATCGGCATCAAGGCTCACGAGTCGCCGTATCTGAACAAGTTCAACAAGCAGGCGCTTCTGCAGCCAGGCATGACTTTTACCAACGAGCCGGGCATCTACCTCGAGGGAAAGTTTGGCGTGCGCCACGAGGACATTTACTTGGTCAAGGAAGATGGGGATGCCGAGTTGTTGACGGGAACAAGAGCGACTGGCTTGCGAGAGCCTTGAAAGCACGTGGATTTGTCGATGGCCTAGTGAGTGTCCTTTGGTGGATAAAATGCGACTATCGCAAAACTATAGACTGTGACAGCAAAAAACCTTTGATTGTGCTCATAAACCATTACGCTACGTGCCGCTTCAGTTGTCTTGATACTAGTTTTCCCCAACTCAACTCCCAAAACGCCTTGTCCCGGCCAGCGACGATGACTATTTCAAAGTTTCCTCCCTGTTTGCTTCGACTCAAATTTCTTAGCTGCGAGTTTTCGAATCCTCGTTCACTCGCTACTCAACAAACAAGCTTGTTTGTATTCTACCACGAAGGGCTGTTTAAGTTGTCGTCGCCATGGCTGTCTCAGATCGTGTCCATCCAGCTTGATCTCTTCATCACTTCGTACGAGATACCCGCTTCGTTCGTTTCTAGTGCCATTACTTGGGGTACCCCATTAAGCCATAACTCCTTCAGTTTGGACCATTATTCAGTATTTTCGTCTTTAAAATCACTACATCTTGTTTTGTTTACTAGAAAATCACCTAATACCTAACGGCTATAGACGGAACTCAGGGTGGAGTCATCGGCGGCGAGGCGAGCGGGGACGTGAGGAGACGTTTCAAGATTCGGAGTTGTAATTAATCTTGAAAAGAGCTACAAATGTTGTAAAAGATCTCATTTCAAAATAATTCCGATTAAGCTCTACTCCTGTATCTATCCGGGCTCTCTATGATTGCGTCACGGGATTCCGGAACAAAAAAGCCCGTCCCCAGGTCCAAAAGAGGACACCCACCGTCATCCCCGATCTGATAGCCGTCTTATGCCGGGCATGTCCATCTGAGCCAATAACCACAGGTTTCTGGAAATGCAAAAGAGCTTGGATCCCGGTGTCGGAGGGAGACGAGGGTGGTATATATTGCTCCAATCCAGCCTAACCACGTCCCAAGCGCCATCATCGGCTATGAGTCAAGCAACACGACGGCACGCCAGTCTTATAACTACACAGCTTCCGCCCTCAGGCTAGCCCAATACTGATTCAATATGGTCCGTATCGAGCGATTCAGGTCTACCTGGGGCGTTGAGCCGGGTGAGAATTTCGAGGCCTGGAAGCCACTGTTTGTGGAGTGGAAGAAACTCGGTTACGGTAAGTCAACAATATCGCGGCTTGCGACGCCTAAAGACTTTCCACCGGCCTTGCGAGTTACATGTCTGAGTTCTTAATTCGAGATTGACAGACGGTGTGGAGATGGTTCCTTATGGCTTGAACGAGGATCAACGGCGGGAGGTGCGGAAACTCTGCGATGACCTAGGTTTGAAGATCAGCATCACGTGCGTCTCCCAAAAGCTAGCTGATAATTATTCCATCGATTGACATTCATAGAATCTTCTCTGCGTGGCATCGATATCGTGGGCCGCGACCGCGCAACCTCGCGCCTGATGTTCATCTCGAGGGATATCGGGAGGAGCTTCGGCGAGCGCAAGTACTTGACCCGGTCAAGATTAACGCGCAGTCTGGGGCGTGAGTCGTCATGGTGGACAAAAAGTGGCTGTAAACTGACGAGGCATCAATAAAGGGACTTTTGGTCGTGGGAACGGACTGCTTACTTCTTCGAGAGGACTCTTCCGATCGACAAGGAATTGGGCTTCGAAGGAAGAGTCTGCCACGAAACGCATCGAAACCGGGGGCTATTCAACCCATATGTGACAGACTATGTGCTTCAGAGGGTGCCAGAGTGCGTGCCCTCACACCTTTCTTGTCAGTTTGTCGCACCAATTCACTCACCTTGGCAGGCTTCGTATTACGGGCGACTTCTCACACTGGATTGTTGGTTGCGAGAGGCTGCTCGACGTCAGCGAGGAGGACCAGGAGCTATTGGACAGAGTCATCCCTCATGTCGGTGCACCACCACGTTGACCGAGGAACCTCTGACGCGTTTTACAGGTGTATCACATCCATACGCGCATTGGCACGACACAGTCCACCCAGTGCCCAGAGCCACTGAACCCGGTCTTCGCAGCTGAACGTGCTTTCTTCGAGAAACTCTGGATCCGAATCGTCAAGTCGAGGACACAGAGAGACCCTGACAGCGTAATAACATTTGTTCCAGAATATGGGTAAGGCAAGAGACAATCAGATCATGTTACATCGACTAAGATTGCCCAGGCTCTTCCCCTATCATCCCTTCGGGTCGGTACGGACCAGTGCAGATGTCGCCGACAGCGAGGGTCCGCGCCTGCAAAAGTTATTTGAGGATAGCCTTGGCGAATGAATGCGTCTAGAATATGGAGAGTCCGGGTGGCTATTCCTAGGAGAGAATAGCCAGATCGACCCAGGAGGCTAGGGGTGCCCACGGGTCTGGTGGATTGGTTCATGCGATGTCGCAGGGAGCGGAGATGCCGCTGTTCAGCTTTAAAGGCGGGATGGCAAATAATACATGATAAGATATCAACTTGCAAGGATGTGGCATCCACAAGGGAGTGTCAATCTTTGGAGCCTGTTTTCACTCCAGGTGTAGGGTAACGAGGCTTCATCAGGCCGTTGTCCTCCTCGAGCCACGTCAATGTGAAGATAAGCATGTGAATTGTGATAAAAATGAGAAGTAGTGAGCAGACAGGCTTTTTGAATCACATCTCAAGTCTAGAAGGTCTCACTTGGAGGGGAATTGTCGCGTTGTGGTGTTGCTGGGTGAAAGTGTTGATGAAACAATAATGAGCTACCATCTCAAACATCTCAGATGTAAGCATAAGAAGCTTCACAGGACAAACATCATCGAGATTAAATGTCTACAACCCAGATCTCCATGGAAATAAAATCAAAACGCCATCGAAAATTGGCTCTCATGGTGGCGGAAGTGAGTCCTACTTGCAACTATCGATCGACACGATCAGCGACTGTCTTGGTGATGGCCTCAACACCAACGGCCCAAGATCTACACACAATGACAGCACCCGCTGGCCACTGCGATGTGAATGGCCACTGCAGCAATCATCTCTCATATTGGATATGCGACAAGGGTTAGACGAGTGCCAATCCTGCGCTACAACACCCCAAGACGGCTGTAATCACCAACAACCAGTGGACCTGTTGGCTGATCAATCAACTCGCCGCTACGGCGTGGCCTCTCGACTCGTCGCACGGCTATCCCGCTATAGCTCATGCATAACGCACGTCATGAATTAGATACAGGTGGAGCAGAACAAATCAAGGGGATCTGTCGACGGTCGTGCCGCTGCTAGGGGTGTCATGCGAGGTCAGCTCGGCTGGCGTCTGGGGCGCATCGCTGCACCCAATGTAGGCGCCGCCTCTGGTCCCCGTGGGTGCAAGGAACGGCCAAGACAAAATGGACCATCTGAAAGGGTGACAGTCACATAACGAACGGCCAAGACGGCGAGCGATCCGATGGCATCCCAGCACAGTGGTGTTCCCGATGTTAGCGAACTTGGCAGCTTGGCGTACGGCAACCATTGCCGACTTTGATAACAATCTCGAGATGAACCTCAAGACTGTGGCAATGAATTGTTAAACTGTCTGATTGTGACAATCGTTCAAGAATGTGAGCGAGACGTTGACCAAGTCAAAGCTCTAGACAAAGTGGGGGGAGCAACCGTTTCCGCTCCCTCACGACAACGATTGAGAATAACCAACGCGTGATCAAAGCTTATTTACCTCAATCAATCGTACTCGGTATACGAGAAGAGGTTCGTCAAGTGGGCGGCTTCGTTGTGGCGGTTCCTCGGTGAAAGGCCTCGCCTCTGAATGGACTCGTGGGAGTGCGCCTTGGAGGAACGCGAGGATCAAATGGAGGATTCACGTGCTTGCGCACAAAAAAGTGGCGAGACTTTTTTCCCCAATCTTTCGACCTAGGCTTCTCCAGCTATTGCTTGTCCGGGGATCTGGACGAACGGTTCATCTTCCTATAAGATCGCAGCAATGCCCCATGTGGCCGTTACAAGTGGCCATTGCCTCCCTGCTGTTTGGGCGACCGAGCTCGAGGGAACTTTTCAAAAAACCCCGTCTCACCGGAGGCATGGCTAGAAGGGGCCAACGGAGCGCCTAAACAGGGTAAGCTTAACCCCAGCTGGTGCCCGGAGTCGGACGGAGCCCGGCCAGCGCGAGCCCTGGGGCCTGCTAACCGAGTTTGGAGACCGACGGTGGATCTCTCTTGATGGTGTTTGGTAACGGCGTGGGCAGTCTAGATTTTTTTTTCACAGAGGTCTTGTCTTGTCTTGTGTGTGTGTGCGTGTGCCAAGATGCCAAGCCAGAAGATGGAGATTTGGGCACGCACGAAACAATGTACGTGCGAAACCTACGTACGAGTTTCTAGATGATGGATGGAGTTTCTTGGTCAACTAGGAAAAAATATGACAAAAAAGGACCAGGCAAAGACCACCGACTGAGCAATGTCTTGCCCCACGTGTCCATCATTGATCGTGTGTGTGTCCCTCCTCTTTGACTTTAAGCATAGTTTTTGCCTCGCATCATCAATCATGCCTAAATTGAAGCTCTTCGGGGAGCTTGAGCTAAAAACGAGCGCTGTATCCTCACGCACGCGACGCTCTCTCTCGCTGAGCAGGGACTGCGGCTCCTCGGATCAAGCACAACTTCTGGGCGATCGACAAGACTTGACCAAGACGGCTCCACGCGACTTGGCAGATGGGAGTGTCTGCCTGGAAGCCTCGCCATTGGATCTCGACCCTGGTGATGGCGTCTGATGGCGGACGCCGTGGCGAAGCCACACCCACACCCCCCCTGCACAGCTTCCGACGAGCACTGACCCAATCACGAAGCGTCTTTAGCTTCAGATCTTGCCCACGTGGGGTGTTGAACGAATCTCATAGGGTTATGCTTAAATGTACCACCCGGGGAGCACACTGACAGGGGAACGCCCAATGCGGCAAACCAGCACGCTTCGCACTGCTGCGTGGCTTCGGCGCTGGGTGTCTACACCAAGTAATCGGTAGCCAGATCGTCTCACCGAGGGCACTTTGTCTCTGCTGCAGTGTCCTTCTCGACTGCGGGTAGCGTCCGAGGTGGGGGTGATATCGACAGTCCTGCAGGCAAAGCTCCAGTGCCCCCGAGAGTTTAAAAGAAGCTGTCTGAGACCCTCGATTTATCCTCTTCTTCTTGCTCGAGCATCCCTTTCTTCTCCATCCACCATCAGCAGCACACCCTCATTCGACTGCTTGGCTTCCTTCTTCCTTCTTTCCCGAACAAAAAAGCCAAACCAGTCAAGATGGTGCTCGAGGCTTACACCTACGTCTTTGCCCTAGGCACTTGCTTCGCCCTGCTCGAGGCCTACAACAACGGTGCCAGTAAGTAGCTCCCCTCTACTTCCCCTCCTCTCACCCTGGCGCCTATGACGCATCACACCCATCGACACAATTCACTAACATCTTTCCCCTCCAGACGATGTCGCCAACGCTTGGGCTACCAGCGTCTCATCGCGCTCGGTTACCTACCGAGGCGCCATGATCCTCTGCTGTATCTTCGAACTCCTCGGTGCCCTCACAGTCGGCGCCCGAACCGCCTCGACCATCAAGAACGGTATCATCCCCATGGAGGCCTTCCGTGACAACGCCGGTGTCCAGCTCCTTGCCTTCGCCTGTGCCTCCGCCGGTGCCTCTATCTGGGTTATGTGGTGCACCCGACACAACGCCCACGTCTCTTCGACATACTCTCTCATTTCCTCGCTCGCTGGTGTTGGTATCGCTACTGTCGGTGCTAGCAAGGTCCAATGGGGCTGGAACGGCGGCCAGGGTCTCGGTGCCATCTTTGCCGGTCTCGGTATGGCTCCCGCCATCGCCGGCTGCTTCGGTGCCATCATCTTCATGCTTGTTAAGCTTGTTGTCCACGTCCGCAAGAACCCTGTCCCCTGGGCTGTCTGGACCTCTCCCTTCTTCTTCCTGATCGCCGGTACCATCTGCACGCTCTCTATCGTCTACAAGGGTTCTCCCCGCCTTGGTCTCACTGAGAAGCCCGCTTGGTACATCGCTTCCGTCACCCTGGGTGTCGGCTTTGGTCTTTTCATCCTGTCCGCCATCTTCTTCGTCCCCTTCGTCCACGCCGTCGTCATCAAGCGCGACTACACCCTCCGCTGGTGGGATGCCTGGCAAGGACCCCTCCTGTTCAAGCGCCCTTCTCCTCCTGATGCTGAGAACGCCCGTGTCCCCAACTACGCCGTCATCCAGCACGATGCCGAGGACGACCAGGCTTCCAACCAGGACTCCGAGACCCAGTACGACCCCAAGAAGGGCAGCAACGACGATGAGATCTCCCCCGTCCACCCCGCTCACGAGGTCACCAACGAGAAGCACACCCTCAACCTTGCCGAGTCTACTCAGGAGGGCTACCAGCGAATGCTCCGTGAGAACACTGAGAAGCACCACGCCAAGCTCCGCAAGTCCCGTGGTCCTCTTGGCTGGGCTATGCGCACTCTCCACGCCAACCCCATCGGTGCCGGTTCCATCCACGAGACTCACAACCTGATCGCCATCGTCAAGCGCATCCCCGCCCAGATCGTCGTCGCTCTCCTCTACGGTGCCCACTACGACATCCACACTGCTCAGATCGGTATCGAGGGTACTCCCGAGGGTAAGCGCATGGCTCGCGTCTACGCCAAGGCCCCCAAGTACTCCAACGAGGTCGAGTACCTGTACTCTTTCGTCCAGATCATCACTGCCTGCACTGCTTCCTTCGCTCACGGTGCCAACGATGTCGGTAACGCCGTCGGTGTCTGGGCCGGTATGTACGCTGCTTGGCACTCTGGCAAGCCTGCCGAGAAGAAGGCCGATGTCCCTCTCTGGCAGATTGGTATTGTCGCCGCCACCATTTGCATTGGTTTCATCACCTACGGATACAACATCATGAAGGGTAAGCATCATTCCACTACATACTCAAAACAGCCACTAACAGAAAATAGTTATGGGTAACAAGATCACCTACCACTCCCCCAGCCGTGGCTCCTCCATGGAGATGGGTGCTGCCATCACCGTCCTCGTCTTCTCCCAGTACAAGCTCCCCGTCTCCACCTCCATGTGCATCACTGGTGCCACCGTTGGTGTCGGTCTCTGCAACGGCAGCCTGAGCGCCGTCAACTGGAAGCGAGTCTTCCTTTTGGTCTTCTCCTGGATCATGACCATCCCCATCGCTGGTCTCATCGGTGGCTGCCTCATGGGTCTGGCCCTCAACGCCCCTCACTTTTAAACCCACACTCTATCTTCAACCTATTTGAGCTTGAAGCTCGGTCTCTCTTTTAGAACGCCACGGAGAAGTGGCACAGTACACATGATATGAAATTAGAAAAGCGGGCTTGATATGCATAGAAAGATACCGAGGTCGGAATTTGTTGCCAGTATTTACTTTAAGACCTTTAATTGACGGAGTTGAAACCCCGAACTACATTGCCTGAAGATTCTGTGATGTGACAATTCACAACCAATGCGACCACAGAGCAAGATCTTGGCGTCGCGATCGGCTTGGATTTTAAATAGTAGATCTCGACAACGCCATTCAACAAGACAGCCATAAAATAGGCATAAAAGCAGCGGTCAGCTGATCGGCGAGCTGGTTTAGATACCCAGCGCCGTATATAGTGCTGCAAACACCGTGTAGTTGGTACGTTGGCACCTCCTCGAGGCTGCACACGACATCCTACCATAGTAGGATCATCCCCATGTCTCCTAAATCACCGATTATCCGTTCCTGAACCACGCAGCACCACAAAATCTTGGCCTTTCCTTCCATGCAGAATATCGTCCTTGGCAAGCCACCCAAACCCTTGCCCCGGGTATCGTAGTGTCACCCTCACACCCCCTCGAGGTTGCATCTTGGCGACCTCCCACCGGTTCCTTGGCATCAGCTTGGCACAGTGAAATGTATCTTCCAAGACTCTCCCCTGGACTGACACACGTGAGCCTTGCAGGGAGGGGAAAGGTCATGGTTTAGTAGGCCAAGAGTTTCTGTCGAACGATCACCCCTAACCCGACATGGCATACGCACACGTGCTCGCCTTTGCCAGATGTTCAGCCCTAAGATGAATAGAACGTTGTATTTTTTTGAAAGACGAGCTTAGACTACTCATATAACTTTCGTATGCGTGCTAGTTGTTGACCTATCTCATAGTCCCTGAAGCGATTAGGCAGAGACCAAACGAACTCTGCCAGTCTTGCCAAGAAAGCGACCCTCACCCCATAAGACTGGCATGATCCTTCCGGAAAAGGGGTAAATCATTCTTACAAGTCATTTGTTTGGGAAATCCCATAAATCTTCACCGAACACATCCAAAGATCCTTGCAATTGGGCGTTCGCCTGAGGGGAAAGCCTAAGTCAGTCCATATACTACTCGCCACACTTACATGATGAAACCGACAACCATTGGATTGCCCAGTCACATCCGACACATCCGAAACTTCAAGTCTAAGGGTACAGTCAACGTGTCTATGCGACCTTGGTTACGCTGTACATCGGTAGTTCCGTATGCTTAGAGCAATTCCAGCCTTCAACAATTCTTCTCGTCCGCACCAAAAATTGCCAAAAAGCATAACGAGAGACCAAGACACTGAATGAGATAAGTATTAGGCAAAACCCCTTGGGTGCAGATGTCTCAAACTAGTGTGGTGCATTTTTGGTGGGTTGACGATGCTATCTTGCGTCACTACTGCTATTACCAAACACAAGAAACGTACGCGACAAATCACTTTTAGATACCAAGATGTTTATTTGTCTCTTCTGTTGGCACCCGAGATGAACATACTTGTATCAGCTAGGGTCTTTGGAACCTTTTAGCGCGCAACATACCTCCAGACTTAACAGAGGATTTCTTCTTTTACTAAAAGAGCCTTGCCAGAGGAATTAGACAAGCAGATCCTTTGAGTCTTCCCAGTCCTATCCTTCAAGGGACATATATAGCCTCAACAGGAGCGCCCTGTGCACCCTGGATAATCTGTGGGGGCCATGTCAAATCCTCATGCCACTCCGTCTCATAAGAATATTCTCCGCTGCCAACAACAACGTCAATCCCGGGCAGAACTACCCGCGCCTCGCCGTTTGGTGGAATAGATACACTCGTCCTCATGACTTTGGATTCACATCTCCAAAACACACTGTACGGCCCTATGGGTGAGTCGTACGTGGCCCGAGCCCATCGGATTGTACCACCAGGCCGTGGACGGATGATGGCGGACTCCCAACCAGGTGAGACTGAAGACAGGCCAGCCACGTATGCATGAAGAAAGTGGCATACGGCCCCGAGAGCATAGTGATTGAAAGATGTCATTTGGCCAGGGTTGATGGACCCGTCGGGGAGCATGGAGTTCCAGCGCTCCCACTGCATAGCACGGTCAGGAAACAATGGCGGCATGTTTGCGGCAAGAGATGGTACTTACAATTGTGGTTGCGCCCATGGTGATTGGATACAGCCAGCTAGGACAGCCGCGTTCCTGCAACATCCTGTATGCCGTGCCCATCATGTCGACATTGGCCAAGGTAGGTAGGATATGCGGCGTGCCCACAAACCCTGTGTTGATCTTGAAGGCCTCCCATCTGGTCAGCCAGTCAAGTCTGGACCGCGCAGTCTGTGTTTCAACCTCGCTATCCAGAAGGTTAAAATGGAGAGCTAGGACGTAGCTCGTCTGCGTGTCTGACGAAAGCCGTCCCCTGGGCGAAATGTACTCGTCTCGGAAAAGCTTGCGTAACCTCTGCGCGGCGTCTCGGTAGCGCTGCGCGTCTTCAACCTCGCCCAACCGACCAGCGACTTTGGAAGCAACTTCGGTGGCATGAACCAAGTAGGCGTTGGCAACCAAGTACGGGTCAGTGGGTGTGTGCCCGGGAAGAGCAGGTGGAGACCGAGGGTCCAGCCAATCGCCGAACTGAGGCATCTCAGTGGAATAAAACCCCCGCGTGTCACGAGGGATCCCCTTGTCGAGCCACAGTTTCATACTCTCCCATTGCTTCCGTAAATGCTGTTCGTCTCCGAAAAACTGGTATAGATCCCACGGTGTGATGATTACAGTGTCACTCCAAGCCGCCATAGCCTGCTTTTCATTATGCTTGGGAGGCATAGGGATGCAGGGAACAACGTTAGGAACGACCCCTCCTAGGTCCTTCTGATCGGCCTCGACGTCCTGGAGCCAGCCCCCGATGAAGGCCGCCGTATCGTAAAGAAAACTTGCGGTGGGGGTGAAGACCTGAATATCGCCTGTCCACCCCAGCCGCTCGTCGCGTTGGGGGCAATCCGTAGGGACGGAGATAAAGTTTGCCCGCATCGACCATATAGTGTTTTCGTGAAGCCTGTTGAGATTATCGTGGGAGGATTCAAATGTTCCAGTCCTGCGAAGATCTGAAGAAACCACAATGGCTGTGAAATCGGAGAGGTTGCAGGCCTCGTAGTCCGTCACTTCCGCATATCTGCATCGAACCGTTAGAAGGATCCAATACAATGGGTTATCTGTAAAATCTCACCTAAAGCCATAGAAGGTAAATTTCGGTTCATACCCGCGCGTCTGACCTCCTAGGTGTATCACGGTGCTCGCCTTGGCTGTTCTCAGGGGTCTCGTTCCTAGTTCACCATGTTCCATGACCTCTGCATGTCGAATGGTAACAGTTCCTGTCCCAGGGATGTCGATATTGACCCTCAGCCAGCCAGCCAGATTCTGCCCAAAGTCTAGGACCTTCTTTCCGCTCGATGTTGTGATGATTCTTTGCGGCTGCAGCTCCAGGACACGACGAACAGGAGGCGCTTCAGGCGCTATCAAAACGGCTCCTGGAAACGGAAGAACCTCAGCACTAGGGTAAAGCTTGCCGGAAGATGCCTGAGGAGTGGACCATAACGGGTCATGTTGTCTGCTGTCATAGACTTCGCCGTTGTATATCTCGGAGCTGAGGACAGGACCGTCGACGAGGACCTCCCACGTGTGGTCAGTTCGGCAAATGACCTGGCCATTCGCTTCAAGCTGACCCAGAAATCCCAATCGGTCCCCCCATATGTTGGAGACTCCTGGGCGCCCGAGCCTTCCAGCAAACCAGCCTTCACCTAGATACACTCCGATCGTATTGTGTCCTGGAAGCAAATATCTGGTAACGTCATACGTCTGGTAGTGTAGTCGGTGTCGATATGACTGCCACCCGGGAGAAAGCACTTGATCGCCAACCACCTGGCCGTTGATTTCCACTTGATAGATACCGTGGGCGGTGGCATACAAACGAGCAGGGCCGCCGTCGTATGCAAAGGCCTTCCTCATGCGAAATGGCGGCTTAGGCTTGTCGGCATCTTGAGGTGGGCCACTTATCAAGCTTGCCTCCCAATCGCCTCGCTTCAAGAGGGCAGCCTCGACTGTAAGCTCCGCCCAGCCGGTATGCACTCCGTTTGTACCAGTGGCTCGTACACTGACGTGGACGGCTTCTCTTGAAACCAACGCCGAGGACGGCCACGGCACAAGTGAAGATTTAGACGAATCAATTCGGAAAGACTTTGTTCTTCCTCGCTGTTTGATGACAATCTCATAAGATGACTGCTTCCAGTCGCGCACAGTGGTTGCGGAGAATCGCCACGACAGTCTGGGGGCAGGATGGAATATCCCGAACCCGTCTTGATAGTGTTCCGCCTTTAGCTCGGCGATGGTGATTTCTTTCGTGCATGACGGGGAGTCTTGACTGAGGTCTCCCATGATTGTGGACTGGAAGGACAAGACAACAAGGCTATGGGTAATGTCGAGGCCGTTGACGGCAGAAAAGAAGGACAAAAAAAGGGGGCAATGAAAGGATAGGAAATGGTCTGAATAATCTCCGAGACTCAAGTTCAAGCGTAGCCTGCTTTATAGTTGTGGGTATGGGGGACCTATCTGAATACTGCAGACGTCATTAAAAACGGGATTGAATCTCGGAGAGTCGACGCCAGACTCATACCTGGAACTTGCGGTCCTATTGCGGGGGAAAGGGGACCGAGCTGAATACGGAGCCCCATAGAAACCCCGACTCCGTCCCTCGGTAATCGAGAGCGGAGGTCGGAGCGGAGGCGTGGGGATGCAGAGGAATTGTGGGTCCGGGGTCCTCGACCAGGCCGTCGGAATCACGCGTACGCACTCCAGGAACTCAGCCTCTCAAGCATGCCAGTTGGGGATGTAGAATTCATGGTCATGATCTAGTACCCTGCATTAGTCGCATGGTGAGTAGCCCCGGCATCTCCTACGAGATGTCTTGACATCTACAAGGCGCTTCGGCTGGAGATGGATGAATATGATCCGGGCACCCCTGAACTCTCTCCCTCGTGTAAGAAATTCACCGTAGTTTTTCTTAATCATGCTTTAGGCTACCAATGGCAATAGTAATACAATGAGTTTGTGCAACGTTCAGACTGAGCCCCCAGGGCTAACCGTCGTAGGATTACACCAATTTTGAGCATCTTGAATCAAGGCACTAGGAAACTCCAGTCCCTCACTGGCTTTAGAATCCAGCCTAGATAGAATGTCGAGCAAGGCGCTAAAGAGCACTTCGGCCTGTGTCCTGATGGTTGCGTTATCTGAGTTGTGGAGAAGTTCGAGCAATATGGCGCCTACGCGCCTAACCTTGTCCACCTACCAGAATGCATTAGCTATGGGAGATGAATCAGAGAAAAAGACTTCACAGGCCGCCGTCTCTCCTTGTGCCGCGATGCATATGAATGGAGTGCCCTGCAGGTCATCTAGGAAATCCCGTATGATCTCAAGCTTTCGACTTGCCCAAGAGAGTGGGTTCTCGCTGAGTCCAATTACCATCAGAAGGTCGTGGTCGATGCATGTTTGCAATATTAGCAGTCTCATGCAGTGGAAGATTGTCATTATATTGCTCCACTGAGCCCAGAAACAGGTCGTTTTGTAGGCCCGAACGCTTTCGTAAACATCTGGATTTTTGTCTCCGTCTGGCCGTCGAACCCACGGTGGCACTTCATTGACCAGCGCTGTAAATTTGAGATATCTTTCAATCAGGGAATCCATCTCTTGATCGATTCTATCCGAACTTATCGTCGATGGCGAGTTCGTCTCGGCGTGTCGTGTGTGACTGGCAATATCGGTTATAAGGCTAGCTGCCGCTGCTGAGATTCTCCGTCGAAGGTGGAATCCAACAAAGATGCGAGATTCGAGATCGGCTTGATTCACCTCTCGGGAAGAATCGAGAAATGGCACCACCTCATCACCTCTCTCTTGAAGGGTGATGCCGCCGCATATCCGCTCGTCAATGATGGGTGGCCGAGTTTTGAAAGCGACTTGAGTTTTTTCAGCGAGGTATAGATGCCAGAAGTTGATGCGAAGGAGCTGAGACTCGATCTGGGAAGGGCGGGAAATAGAGGTCTCATCGAACAAACGCATTCTCTGCGCAAGACAGCAAGCCTCTGTGTGGTAGTGCCAGGAGGCACCCACCTTTCCAGTAGTGTTTTGGGCGTAGGATGAATGCCACATTCGAATCGTGAGTGAGGTCGAATCAGGATGCTCGAGATCATAGGCTTCGTAGACCCTCAGCATTGGCTTGGAGGCTTCGAAGAATATATCAGACAACGATTTCGGATTTCGGAAAAGGCTCTCAGGGACAACCGAGATAATATGGGCACATAGCGCCGTGATGAGGGTGAAGCGCCTCAACAGCTCCATGAGCGTAAGGGTTTCGAGGCCAGGACTCTCCGTAGAGGGACAGTCTGGGAGTTCGTCTCCAAGAAGAAGAATACCGGCTCTGAGTGTTAGTTCATAGGCGATCGGGGTGTTGGGAAAGAGGAATTACATGAACAAATCGATACATTCGTGTGCCACTTGCTCTATGTTGCCAGAAAGACCATGTAATGAGTTGAATCGGGACATGAGGCGTCTTCTGATATGGAGAAACTCGTCCCAGAAGATGATCCCCGGTGTGGATGTGACGGAGCAAGGCGAATCGACGAATGTACGAATCACTGCAGGAACGGAGCTCATCCTCGCCCTCGTAGGACTGCCCCCGAGCCCGTCGTCCCGTACAGACACTGGCGCGAAGAGCAACGGATCGTCACCAGAATCTCCATGTCCCTGGTTATCCACGCAGGGCCGTCTTTGCGGAAGGGTCTCGGGGGCATCTGTGGGGCGTTTTGCAACCCGTGGACCGCGTCGTCGAAGGATAGTTCGGCGCTCGCAAGGGATGCCGGAACGGCTGCACCGAGAGCAAGGATCTGCGCCGTTGCATTTTACTTTGCGTCTCTTGCAGTGATCGCATGCATGTGAGCTGACCATTGTCCGGGTGACAAAAGTGATGGGAAATGCCTCATGGAAGAGTCCGAGACGCGGTGGGTAAATCGTGTTGAAGCTGGAATCGTGCGAGTAACTGCAGTAGCAACAAACCGAACTACCGAGGAGCGGGGGACGGGGTAACTGTGGGGCCAACAACCAAGAACCACAATTGTTCCGCCCTGTAGCTTACAGTCTTGGTGTAAGTTCTGCCCAATGATGCTCTGAGCAAGACACGGCCAGTATCACACTACTTGCGCCACAAGTTCGCTTACGAGTTAAAAGCCTAACTCAACCATATGTATCCCAAGTCAGGGGATCACTTTCCCCACGTTGTAGCCATTTCCCCGGGACATAAAGTAGGTAAGTAATGTTTGGGGTTGCGGGGAAGTGTATGGAGCATCCGAATGGTCTAGAATCTTAGCTGGTCTTGAGGTCATTGGAGGCATGGTTTAAAAGACTCGGATGCTTCCTCCTTCCCACCGAGATTGTCTTCAGGCAGAGTCTTCATCTCATTCGAGTAGTTCCACTCAGCTTTTCTCCCAGCCAGAGCCCTCGTTGCGTTCAACACCCTGACCGTCACAATGACAACTGGCATACTGGATAACGACAATGACATATACACCAAGCCTGGCAGCTCCGTGGGCTGCGTTGAGAGGCACGAGGGCGTTGCCCTTAAGTCGAGTCACGACAAACTTGGCCTACGAGCTTCCGCATGGAGATTTCGAAAGGTAGCGTACTCACAACCCCCTGCCTGGCTTGCCTGAGCTTACTCTGTTGCAGGCTGTTCTTGTTTGCAATCTTCTTTGTATTGCTGCTGCCTGTGATGGCTTCCAAATCAATCTCAATGGTGAGTTCCCAGCATCCTGACTTGTTGAACGAACGGCCTGGACAGATCTAACCACCCACTAGGAAATATTATTGCCAACCAAGGGTTTATTAACCATGTCGGATTCCAGAATGATAAAGGAGAATATGCACTGAAAGCTCAGTATACAGCTCTCTGGGGCGCTCTGCAGTCTCTGGGTCAGATCATCGGCATGCTCTCACTCAATCCTGTTTCAGACAGGATTGGACGCAAGCAGACATTGTATGTTCTCTGGGTGATGCTAGCAGCGGTAAGTCTCCGATCAGATGAGAATCCCAAAGCACAGAAAAGTTGGTATTCTAATATTGTCATTTTATCTAGTCTATTGCTATCGAAACCGTCGTTCGTGACTGGAAGGATTGGGCGGGAGCCAAACTTCTAGCTGGAGCCGGGATTGGTGCACTCCAGGCGACATTGCCCGTCTACATCACAGAATGGTCTCCTGTCAATATCCGAGGCGCCATGGTACTCACTTATGGATTCTGGAACACCATCGGCAACTTCCTGGCCCCCATGATTCTCACAATCATGCATGCCGTCGACCCACTGGATTACAAAACTCCCATCTTGACTCAGTGGGGCTTCCTAGGCCTGATGTTGCCAATATTCATTTGGCTTCCAGAGACCCCCGGTAAGAGACTATGCCTTTCATTGTTTGGTTCCTGTGAAGCTAACTGATTTGTAGCCTACTATGCGGAGAGGGATCAAGACGAGCTAGGCAAGAAGACACTGAAGCGTGTCAACGGTCGCGTGCAAGATTACGACGTCGAGACAGAGTACGCTATCATCAAAAACACGATACTTGAGGAAAGGAACCTACGAGAGGAACATGGGCTGAACGACAAGTCTTTTGCCGACATCGTCACAACCTATTTGGCTTGCTTCAAGGGCTCTAATGCTCGCAGGACCCTTGGCGCCGCTCTGCCAGCCTGTGCCCAGCAACTGACCGGTCTTTCTTTCTTAAACACCTACGCAAGCTTATTCTTTAAGCAGAGTGGCTTTGACAACGCTTTCCTCATATCCACCATTTTGAGTAAGCTTCTTGCAACCGCCTCCCAGAACTTGACTAACCTGATCCCTTTGCAGCTATTATCCAGCTTGTCTCCGCGTTGGCCTTGATCCTCATTTCCGACAAGGCGGGTCGAAGAAGTCCTACGTTTGTCTCTGTTATCGGCTGCTCGTTGAGCATGATGGTAGTCGGAATCCTCGGCTTCGTAAACAAGACGACACCGATTCAAAACCTCCTCATCTTTGTTGCTTGCGTTTGGGCCTTCTTTAATAAAGCTCGTAGGTCATGTCCAAATGTTTCAGTCTTCTCATTTGTTAACCTTATTCCACTAGTTGGCAGCATCGGATGGGCTTTTGTTGGCGAAGTAGCGTCGCAAAAGCTCCGCGCTCGTACTGCCGGCGTGGCAGCAGCATCGTCGGTTGTTTTTGGTCTCACCTTCAACACCACAGTTCCTCTCATGCGTAAGTTGGCGTGTCTTTATGAATAAGGGAAAAACATTGCTAATTGATTGAACCAGTGGACACCAATGGTGCTGACTGGAACTATAAAACAGCATGGCTGTTTTTCGGCACTGGATTGGTGACTACTCTTGTTGTCTACTTTTATGTGCCTGAGCCTTCACAGCGGAATCCAGCCGAGATGGATGAAATGTATGAGAAACATGTCCCTGCTCGAAAGATGCGCAAGTACGTTACCGATGTGCAGAGAGCTGCCCACGTTAACGACCACCCGACTGCGTAATCACTTCGAACCATACACGATAAAAAGGCCTGGTGTGTTGAATGGGGTGGATGAGAGGAGGTTATTGGGTGCTTAGATTGTAGCGTATGGAGGATGGTGAGGGCATGGGTCTGAGATAATCTTCTTATACTCACCGAGATAAAGGAGAGAGCAGGGAATTGCCCACGCTCAGAGGATAGACCAGGAAAGAGGAGCACAGTGTCTGAAGGAAAATGCTATCTTTTTTTTTTTACACATCGCAGACCCTGGTGTCTTCTGCATTGTTTGGCCTCATCCCATTGATCAAGTGGATCCGATCACTTCCGAATCAGGTAGTCCTCCACTTGCCTCATTGGGATCCTGGAGATTTGTTTCAAAAGATGTTAGGGAGTCACATGGTCTAGGCCTTTGAAGAAATTGCCTCAGTGAAAGTTACAGGCATTTGTTGCATGGCCTGCACTCATTAACGGCTATGCGGCAATGGCTGAAAATACCTAATGCACCTCAACCCTTCGCAATGGGGAAAGGATGGCCATGCTGGTCGCATTTATCGGACAGCGAAAGGCACGGCGCTGAGACCTAGACCTTGTCCCGACGGCTGATTGGTGTCGTGAAATTGAACATCAAAATGAAGACCTGTGCCAGCACACTGGTTATTAGGACTTAGGTTTAAAGTCTGGGTAACCACTGCCCATGACCAGAAACACCTTGACAATCAAGCTGCTAATAAGAACAAAGTTGAGAGGCCAAACGCAAAGTTGTAGAACCATATCTGTGTCTTTTGCCGGTCACGGCTCTCAGGACCGTTCCCAATTCATGCAAGAGAGCGTTCGATGCGTGTTGACTGAACAGCGCAGAGGAGAGCAGGCAATGCGGCCTAATGACTGCCCGTCTTACTTTGCCTTTAATTTATGCTTGGTTTCTGAAACAGACTTCCTCGACTTGTAGGGTGGGGATCTTGCAGGGGTCTTGACAGGGCTGATGTCGACCCCAGCATATAAGAGGGCATCACCTGGTGCTTCCATGGCAGTGTGGCATGATTACTAGACACAAGTTATTGTTGTAAAAATGCGGCTAACACTGTCTCTCCTCGCTGTAGGCGCTTCAGCTCTACAATCTGGAACTTGCGATTATAGCAAGAACAACTGGTATGATGGCGAGACATCTTGCATCAACCCCGATCAGACGGCTTCAGTCGACTTCACCTGGCCTCCACTATTCCCCAAAGGGGCCAAGTTTGTGTATGCGGTTGACGGGATCAATGGCACCGATATTTCTGACATTGAACCTTTGATGGACCCCAACAAGGTCAAAGACCGAAAGGCGACATTGGTGGGATGGTGGCTCGAGTACGACTCGATATCGCTGAACAATACTGATCTTCTCATGCTCACCGAGATGAATGTGTTCTTTACCAACACCACAAACAAGATCGGAGGGGGGCACAATGGATGCGAAGGACTCCTGGGAACAAAATGCCTTGAGAAGATCAACAGCACCCTTCGCGAACTGTGGGATGACGATCAGCAATTTGGAGCGCCCTTGCTCAACCTAGACGATGAAGCGGATTCAATTCTCGAGGTTTGCCCCAAGGACTTTTTCTCGACCTGGGAGAAGCTGCAGCCCCGAATGGACACACTCAATCAAAACACGGACTTTAACACGATGCGTAAGTTGTCTTGCTCCATTGCTTTAGCCTTCAAACGCTGACATCACTGTCTAGTGCTCGCATCCGAAGCCCCACCAAAAGCCAGGCCATGGGACCAACACAATACCGATGCTGCCTTGCCCTCTGGAAACAAGTCATTCACCTACTCAAGAACCATGTATGACAAGAGAGAACTTACATTCCAAGAGCGAAAGGCGGCTGTGGCAATCTTGATGCGCTATCCCGCACGAGACAGTGAAACAAACGATGCGGTGCGGAATACAACCACCGATGACATTAGTGTTGAGTTTGTCTGCACCAAGCTGAAGGAGACAAGCTCCGATGACAGCAATGAAGATGACGACAAGACTAGCAGTCAAGATTCTGATGACAAGGATGCTGCTGGTAGTGTCCACGTGCCAGGGGTTGTTCTCTCGGCCATGGTTCTCGGCGTGTTGCTATGGGAGATGGTTTAAGATTGCACGACTAACAATTTCGAGGAAGATGTTCGAGGGGTTAGATGGATATATAGTAGTACGGATGCTACAATAATTATCCCATTTTATCAATACTATCCTGTTACCCTTAAAACTGTCTGACCATAGTCGGCGGCCTCTTCCATGTGAAGATAAGGGCAAATCGGCTCGAACCCTCTAGTGATCTCCTTAATGTTTTACGTCCCTCTCACACGAGTCCATCATAACAGACGCCGGCAATATTGGTCATTTATTGCCGAGACGACAAAGATGACGGTAGAACTTGCTTGAAAACTCAGCCGCTAGGCAATCTCATTGAGCCTCATGTAAGGGTAAGTGCCAGAAAAGCACATAATCAGCGGCATATAGTATCATAGACTGTCCTAAGCAGGCATAAAAACCACTAGGTGACCATTGCAAGATTATTATGCAATCCAGTCAGTTGTGTTATCGTTCCCAGCTGGCAGATAGCACGTGGGTCATGAAACAACGAGATACCTACATGAAGGCCTTAACTTATCCTCTCCTAATGATGGCTGAGGAGACATAATAAAAATGGTAAAAGAGATCTGAAGGATCCTTTTTCCATTGTAGAGCCATGTTCAATAGTTAAAATATCGTGTTCAGATTTATTTACAAAATTTGAGAGGGCTTCGATTCTTTGTCCGTTCTCGTAGGTCGGTGATTTTCTGACTTACGTAAATAGGATGTATAGGGAGGCGTAAATGCAATGAGTGACGCACATGAAAAAGATCGTCACCATTGAGCTCGCCCGAACATTGTCGATCTCACTTCCTGAATATTGATGATTACCTGTAGTACGTCCCTTCACGCTTGGGCGATCGATATTTTCAAAACACACGCGCGACATGTTCATTGGGGCAAAAGCCCATTTGACCACAGTACCGTGAAGGTATCTTGGCGTCTTGTGTCATCCACTGATCTCCCTCTTGTATCTGATTATGCTTCTTGGCGTTCCTCGGGTAACGATAAGAATTGAAAGGTTGGCCGGGAGCGGCAGAGGCCGTCCGTAGCTCCGGCAATTCCCAAAGCTTCCCCTCTTTTTTCGATGCTCGCCAGGACGGATGTGTTAAAGATCTGCGGCAGCTGAAAGTGAGACAAAGCTCGTGAAAGACATGTTGACGTCCTGAAGCTTTGGATTGGGCCACCTGCTTAAGACATGTCTTGGAGGCTTTGGGGTGTAGCGAATTAATTTTCTGATGGCAAGAAAATCAGCTTGTTGCGTGATTTAGGTCTGGCTTGGTACTGAGAGATTTGTATCAATGACGGGTATAAAGAGGGAAGAAGGCCCCGAGATGGTCTCATTCAAATCATCACCTTCCAAACAATTTCGATCAAAAACAACTTACTAGTTCCTGCTTTTACTATCAACATGGCCAACCGCGTGGTACGGCATTACGACTTTTGCCTTCGTTTAAGCTGGGTCTGACTGTATTCGCAGAAAGTTCGCTATACCTACAACAGTATTGAAGACTTTGAACAATTCAACCAGCAACTGAGGGAGTAGGTGTTACTCAATAGTATCGTCAATTTTGTCTAACATGTTTCCCTACACAGAATCATCCAGAAGGACACTGGCGAGGAGGCATGGATCGAAACCAGGTCGCTGCCTCCCATTGGGTTTTCCCCGTAAGTACATTGGCGTCCAGCCTTGGCCAGGTTCGTGGGCTAACCGGAGACTACATACAGACCCCTCAGTGCTGAGGGTATTCAAAAGCTGAAGGGACTTTCTGGCGTGAGATTCGAAGAAATTCCGGACGACGAATGATTTAGTCAACCGAAGTAACCCGTAGCGTAGGAGATGAATACTGTGAGGAAATGACAGGTTGAACTATGCGCAATGATTCTTGTGACTGCGTTCGTTTATGATTTTGTGATGATTGCGGCGTCTCAAGCAATCGACTTTTAATTCTGGCATGCGTCAATAACCTTTTTTCTTTCGTGATTATGGCGGAAGTTCTCTTTTACAGACGTCGCTGAGAACATGTGATTCACACCATGGTCCACCATGGACTCGAGTCCTGGAGGCATTGAGCCGAAACCAATTCCCATTTCCAACGTTCTATGAGTCGAGTCATTATTACTTGACGGAAGTCTTTTTCCAGCAATTGCACGCCACGTAGTCTGTCGAGCCTTTGAAAAACAAGTGGTAGTCAGTTGATCCTTGAGATCCATCAAGTGATCCAACCGTTCCGTATGGCATGGTTGAGTCGTCCCGCAATCGCATTTACCCCTGCCTCTGTTTCACGGCTTCGAGTAACTCATCCAATGCTCTCTTATCAGCCTCCTCGTTGTTGCTAGCTGGATTCAACGTGGCATCCTCGGCCGCCATCTGCTCCTCCCTCTCATCATCCAATTCATTTTCGGGCCAGGCCTCTGAAAATTCCAGTAACTCACCGTCACTCTCTGCCTCGATCCACGGACTCGGCAAGATCCATTCACTAAACGCAATATACCGCTGGGGCGAAACTCCCTTGTTGAAAGCCTTGGAGTCTTTATCGACGACCCCATATGTCTGGTCGTAGAGACGAAAGTCGACGAGATTGGATAGGCTAGTTCGGATAGAGTCAAAGACAGTCTCCCAGGTGCCAGAAAAGGTAAAGACTCTGGCATTATCGGCTTCGTGGCCAAAAGCACCACGGGGCCAACTCTTCCAGTCGTTTGTCCGCAGGCCCCATTTTTCTATGCTCTCTTCTTCGACGAGGAGGTGCGAGGCGATGCGAACGTCTTTTAGGTATAGGCTCTTTAATGTCTTTTGAGCGTAGACCCAGTCCATGTGATCATGGTGCCCAATTACAAAGTTTTCCAATGTCAAAGACTCGAGTTTAGGGAACAAAAGATTGCAGCCGTCGAACTGGCCTGGGACGGTACCCCATTCTTGGTCGAACTTCATGGTGAGGGCAGTGAGATTATGAGCGATGGGTGCAAGCAGCTCTGTCTGCAAAAAGGGCTCCTGTGATTGGTCAGTATCTATTATTTATCTCTGGACTTCTGCTCAGATCTCACAAAAGACTGACGTTCGTCTTTGTAGACGTCACGATCAGGACCATGCTCGTTATACTCGGTCGCTATGGACAGGTGTAGCGCCTTGACATCCCTCATGACATTCCTAAAGGCATTCGACTTTGTGAAATTCGGGATTGGGAGATTCTGCAAGTTCTCGATGGTGAGAGATCGGACAGCGGAATTCTTGGGATTGGCGGCTCGCTTGTCCAAAGCTCTAAAGACGGCTTTGAGCGTGTTGATGCGCGATTCGGCCTCTTCGACACGATCCGAGAATGGATGTTCATTGGTGATTCCTTGACATCGATCGCTGAATCGAAGTTCAACAGCTTCCAGATGTGGGAGCTCGGTGATGCGGTTAACGGCTGTCTCAAAGGCAGGATATTGGCCGTCTTTCTCTTCCCAGCGCTGCCAGACCTTGTAGTCTCGCCTTAATGCAAGATTATCGGGAGTAGAATGAATGATGGCGTGATGGACTTGTTGTGCAGCGTTCTGCAGGTTGAGAGAATGATGCCATGATTCGAAATCTTCACCTTTTGGCTTGGTGTGCGCAAGAGTCAAGCTCTTGCAGAGCGGCATTGCCAAGGTTGTGAGCGCCCTCAGATTTACGGATATGGGTTGGATGCCCGACATGTGTCAAGAGCTGTGAGTTTTTAGGTCTGTAAAAATAGAACTGTGAAAAATCCGAGCGAGGCAACAGGATTTGTAGGCAGCAGTTTAAGCTCTGACCACGGTGTTGTGTTGGTTCTGGCTGAAACAGGGATGTCCCGAGTTTGCGCCGGACTCGGTGTCAGAGGAAAGAGTCTGTGGGTTGAATTGACCAACCCATACAATCAAATGCGCAATACCTACATCCCGGCTTGTGAATGTGCAATGACAGTAATTTGTTGGAAATATTAGACGCTCTCTCAAGCTGATGAGAATAGGAAAGGCATCGTCTGCTGCGTCTAAGATGTCGCGAATAAATGGAACGTAGTGGAAGCTGTCAAGTGCAATCAATATTAGTGATATTCTCCATCTTGCTGTCAACGACGAATGGTGGTGCCCGATTAGCTACTGGTTGACATGTTGACGGAGGCAATATCAGAACACAAGCTCTCTATTATCCTAACCATAGCTTCATTGCCTTTCCTTCTATCAAGTCACTGGTTAGAAGATTGCGACTCCGTTCGGTGGGCTAGCAACACCTCCAGGCACCTATGTTGCCAAATTAGCAATCCTTCTCCCTATCTAGATACTTCTCTGACACGTACCTTTAGCGGCATGCTGGAGAAGAAAAAGGACCATCGGCCACGTTTCTGACACTCCTGACTCAACTGTTCTAGATCAAAGAGCTCGCCGATTGGCATCCCCCATCCAGCTAGGAGCCACTCGTGCAGCCAAAAGTCTTGGTTCTGACAGGGCCATGCCTCCATGGACGGATGATCACCCGCCACAGCCGCAAAGGACTGGTCCCATAACCATCGTAGTGTCTCCTCCGAGGACTGGATACCGATGGCTGGTGGTGTTTTGTAATCTGCCAGTGTCTTGCATTCGTCGTCGGACAACTTGTCGTAGGCGCGCGTCCAGCCTGTTCGGATAAAGAGGATATCACCCTCTTCAAAGGTGGTGCCCTGGCTGCTGGCGACTTCTTTGAGTGTTGAAACTGTTATCGAGTTTGTCTCGAAAGCTTTGATCTCAATGTTCTTGGCATCTGCCCATGCTGCGTAGTCTAATAAAACTCCGCGACCGACGATGCCGCCTCGTTCGACCCATGCTACGTCAATCAGTCAGTGTCTCTTTGAGGTTGGTTCGCCCTCGTACCTTGAATCCCGTTGACAGTTGTTGAGAGAATATCATCAAGCGTCTTTCCGTTAAACCACAACTTCTCCTTCTGGTACGCATAGTGACGGAACCCATCCCACTGCGAGCTGCTTTGAGTATTAAATGTCAAAGTGTCGTCATTGACAGCGCGCGGGGCCTTGTTCTTGATATTATGCTCAAAAGGCGCCCGACCAAAACAGGGTCTGGACATTCGATTCAGAGGCCAGTCGGTAGACACTCGCACACCATCTCGAATTTCTGCCGCTGCCTTTGCCGTCTTCTCGGGGGTCAGGAGGTTAAGCATTCCGCACTCGTCTTTGTCACCAAAGAGACCCCAGGCATTGCCATGTGGGCCATCTTTTCTCAACGGCAAGGAATCGAAAGATGGTTTGGTCGGCATTACGCGTATACTGAATGTTGCTTGTGCTTTGATGTTCAAATGGAGAGCTTCCAATTTGGGCTGGATTATGAATCAATTGTAACCCCGCCTTTTGAGGGGAAGATGCGTATCATCCGATGGTTGATCTAGGAAAAGCAGGCTCCGATGATAGGACAGGAAAATGCTCCGTCTTGGCATATCCGATGCCCATTTCCGACCAGCTAACCAGTTTAATCACCGTTAACTCGTCCGTTTCCCCTCAACCTCGGCGTAATGCGAATCTGTGTTCGGCGTCTAAAAGGCCGAACCCCTCTCCCTCTAATGATGTAACCCCCCTCAGTAGAGTGACATCCCCACGCTGTCACAAAAAGTATTTCATTAGCAAGGTTTAGCAAGTAACGCGTGTATTGGTGCGCATGTTTATTGCACTCCTAGTCGGGCGACACGGTGCCTTCTGATTCGTGGAAGCTCTCGTGTCCCTGGCCAGGTCGACTTGGTCAAGGCTTCAACTATATGCCTCCATAGTCCCCAGATCTGCAAATGCAACATAGATGATTGCCGCCCCAATGGCTCTTCTGTCTTTAACGTTTATGAGTGGGCCGGCAATACGACCTCTCGTGATCATCGGCGGGTAGCAGGCATCTCCGCATAATACGACTCTGAGGAAGACTAATCATTTGGATACGGAGAGTTATTAAAGTCCCATTTCCGCTGGTCTGCGATTAATCTAATCTATCTGGTTCACGGGCATCTATCAATCTACTCACCCTATCATGGTCTTGATCAAACCCGCCGCCCTTTATGCGGGCGTAGCAACCATTCTCCCCTTTGTCCATGCAGCAGTCGATGTATCTGCCAAAGCCTTCGATCTGAGTGAGGTGACTCTCACCGACAGTCGTTGGATGGACAACCAGAATCGGACCTTGACCTACCTTCTTTCCGTTGATCCCGATCGTCTACTTTATGTCTTCCGCTCCAACCATGGCCTAGACACTAAAGGCGCTCAGAAGAACGGAGGCTGGGATGCACCAGACTTTCCATTCCGCAGTCACATCCAAGGCCACTTCCTCACAGCCTGGTCGCAATGTTACGCCACTCTCCGTAATGAGGAGTGCGGCTCCAGAGCTACCTACTTTGCCAAAGAACTTGGCAAATGCCAAGCAAACAACGAAAAGGCCGGCTTCACCGAGGGATATCTCTCTGGTTTCCCAGAGTCCGAGATCACTGCCGTTGAGAAGAGGACTCTGAACAATGGCAATGTTCCTTACTACGCCATCCACAAGACCCTTGCTGGACTCCTCGATGTGCATCGTCTTGTTGGCGATGAAGATGCCAAGGACGTCATGCTCGCTCTGGCTGGCTGGGTCGACACACGCACCAAGAAGTTGACCTACGATCAAATGCAAGCCATGATGCAGACCGAGTTTGGCGGCATGAACGAAGTCCTGGCTGACATTGCTTACTATACTGGAGACAAGAAGTGGCTCGAGGTCGCTCAGCGCTTCGACCACGCTACCATATTCGACCCTCTGGAGAAAGGCCAAGACAAGTTGGCAGGTCTACACGCCAACACCCAAGTGCCCAAGTGGATTGGTGCCATCCGCGAGTACAAGGTCTCTGGTCTTCAAAAGTACCTCGACATCGGCCGTAATGCCTGGGACTTGACTGTCCACAAGCACACCTATGCTATCGGTGGCAACAGTCAGGCCGAACACTTCCGAGCGCCTGATGCCATCGCCGAGTATCTCGACAATGACACTTGCGAGGCCTGCAACACGTACAACATGCTCAAGTTGACACGGGAGCTTTGGGTCATGGATCCCAGTGACGCCTCGTTCTTTGACTTTTACGAGAATGCTCTGATGAACCATCTTTTGGGACAGCAGAACCCGGAAGATCATCATGGACACGTCACGTACTTTACTCCTCTCAACCCCGGTGGCCGTCGAGGCGTTGGTCCTGCGTGGGGCGGTGGTACATGGAGCACCGACTACGATTCTTTTTGGTGTTGTCAAGGATCTGGTATCGAGACCAACACCAAGTTGATGGACTCGATTTACTTCCACGATGACGAAACGCTTTATGTCAACTTGTTTACTCCTTCACAACTTGACTGGTCTGATCGCAAGATTTCAGTCACTCAGAGCACGGACTTTCCTGAGAGAGACACCACCACGTTGAAGGTCGGTAGCCAGGGTCAGAACAACGAGTGGACCATGGCTATTCGGATTCCTTCGTGGACCTCCAAGGCTTCAATCAAGATCAACGGCGAAGGAGTCAAAGGAGTTGACATCGAGTCCGGCAAGTACGCCATTATCAAGCGGAAGTGGTCTTCCGGTGACGCCGTCACGGTGACACTTCCGATGAGCCTACGAACTATTGCAGCCAACGACGATGCAGCCACGGCAGCAATTGCTTTTGGACCTGTTATTCTATCGGCCAACTATGGTGACTCAAAGCTTGACGCGGTGCCGGAAATTGATCTGGGAACTGTGAAGCGACAGGGCGAGGGGTTGAAGTTTGAAGCCACTGCGGATGGAGAAACTGTTAGCTTGAGCCCGTTTTACGATGCTCAGGGGTTCAACTACAACGTGTATTGGAAGGTCAAGGGCGAGTTGTCTTGAGTGTTCGAATGCGAGCGTAGTTAGGAGTTGGTTGATGCGCATGCTGTGTCCTTTTAAAGTCAGAGCCCAGCAAGAGATTCATCGCTGATAATGGTTCACATATGTTCCTGTGAGATAGCCCAAAGTGAGAACGGCGCGATTAAACAGACAGTGACTATAATGAGGCTTCCACTATCAAGGCAGCTAGCCTACCCTAGGTAGGCTTGAGAGCCATTAGCTTTTGCCCAGGGACAAAGAAGAGGGCGCAAAGAAGCACCCTGTGCCCCAATATTAGACCGTAGAATCCTATTAAGAAGCTAGCAACTATGCAGTTGTGTATGGGTCCGGCTTGAGACCAAGGCGGTAGGATAATAGAACGGGAGGCGTGCGACCCCGAAAGGGCCTCCTCGACGCCGCCGATCCAAGTCCGAGGTTCCATTAATAACGAGCACGAACCCACTGGTCTCCTCTAGCACGAGGCTTCGGTAGTTTTCTCCGTTCATTCACCTGCTTTCCATCCCCTGTGAAACAGAACAATGAGCCTCTCGATACGTTGCCGAGAGGCTGCCGCCCTGAGTGACACTCTCACCCTTTCGAAGGTTGTGCGTGACCTGTGGGATCCCATCACCAACCCCAAGGGCTTTGTCAACCTTGGAGTTGCCGAGAATACTCTCACTCAAGACATATTGTCCCGCCACATCCATGAGAATATTCAATTGCCAAGGTCAACGTTTACATACGGCGATGGAACTGTCGGGACCAAGCGCTTGAGGCAGGTCACTGCGCAGTTCCTCACCAAGCTCCTCAAACCGATGAAGTCGCTCGAATTGAGACATACATCAGTCACCAACGGATGCAACTCAGCTATCGAACATCTCTCCTGGGCTTATGCCAACTCCGGCGAGGCGTTTCTTCTTGGTAAACCTCATTGGGAACCTTTGGCCCGATCTTACCTTGAGGTTCGGTGCTCAACTTCTGCCGGTACCCTTTCACGATGTCGATCCCATCGGAGATGAATGCACTCAGAAATACGAGCATGTTATTCTTGACGCTCAGTCAAGGGGCCAAAAGGTCGCAGGCCTTGTCACCGTCGCCACGGCGAAGAGCGGAGTTAGGCAAGTACCAGCTTGGAAAGAAAGGGAGGCACCACTACTAACAACACACGGGGAGAATAATCCCAATCAACATCAAACTCATTTCCAATCCACGTCGTTGGCTTACGGTCAGCCAGATGTCCTGCACCTGCCGGGTTCATATCTGGCCGTTCATTGAACCATTTAACCTGGCGAAAGATCTCGTCCCCAACGTACCTGCCTCTCTGAAAAGACTGGATCCGTCATTGAGTCAACTTCTGTTCTGAGGACATAACTAGAAACCTGTGCCTACCTTGATCTCTGCTTCTTCAAGACTTCGTTCTGTGGAAAGAAAACAGCCAAATCGTGTTCGTTGATCGAGAAACACCCCACTGCTGATGGTTTGTCCGGCTTCAAAAGGCTTTATGTGCACAGTGAGCCTGAGAGATCTAAAGACGGCAAAAATGGCGGCATCGACGCCTTTAAGGGTGCGCAGATAGCGCCCGTAGTACTCTGTACCAACAAATGTCTCGGGGTACTGGTACGCGCACCAGTACCCGATAACCCCGCCGTACCTAAGTAGATGTGGGCATGAGAGCATGGCTTTAGTCCTTTCATAGATAGCGGAGTGTGCTGAACCTGGTGTTTTGACTTGAGGTTGGGTAAGCCCGCCAAGGTAGTCGGCAACCCAGAGTTCGTAAGTGAGCGTGACGCGATGTCCGGCTGTAACTGGTAGAACCTCATGCTCGCAATCGCTGTAGAAATCAATCCATCGAATTCTCGGAGGATAGTCCCATTGAGGTTGGTCGAGGCCTACAGTCTCCTTTCCCTTCGAGACAACGCGCAATTGGCCGCCTAATTGCGACATGCCATCAGCGGGCCTTGAAACATACTGGTGCCATCTGGAATGGACGCTACTTACCTTCATACTTCGTTGGCAGTGCTACCACGAGCGAACCAAAGTGAGTGTGCCCACGGGGAGTATCGACGTGCGGTTTGAACATGCCTGATGGGGCGGAATACACGTTCAGCTTATAGAGCTTGGCCAGAACACCCCACCGATCCACGGCTTGTTGCTTTCCCGCTCTGACGATGCTGGGAAGGAGTTTACGGCCAATGGCGCCCACAATGCCACAGTCGTAAGGGTTAAAATTGGTTGCAAAGCTGCTGGCTTCCATCGCCCCGGCCTTGCGGATCTTTTCATCCAACACATCTTCGCCGTCGCGTCCGAAAGTGGCGGGTCGGCAATCTTCCACCAACTCATCCAGACTATTTTCCCAAGGCTTTGGGGTGGTGTAGCGGCCGGTGAGAGTAAGGCGCTTGCCTACTTTGCCCTTATGCCAGAATATGGCAGGCTCGGGGCATGTTGGCTTTTCTGCCTTGTCAAAACTCTTAGGCTTGGTGTAGCTGATGTCGAGGGATCCGCTGCAGGAGAATCCGGCAGTAATATCGTACCGCGTGATTGCATCTTGGAGCTGGGTGAGTAGTATCTCCCCGGAGGTTTGGTTCTGACAAAGCTGCACATCAGTCATGGTGGTTTGTTTAGGTGCGAGAGGGGCGTATGCCAGAGTAATCGACTCTTTAGACTAGACCTTAAAGTGCATGGTTTAATATACTAATGAGGATGGAAGAATCCCTATGCATCCCGGACTTTAGAAGTTGACCTGATCTTGACTCCACAGATTGCCGGCCTCCGGCAGTCAACCTGCAGCTCATCATGACGTCAAAAACTTCTCGTTCCCTGCTTTAATTCCCCCTTGAGCAGGAAATGGACAACAGCATGTCTTGCGTTAATTTTACTCCTTGAGCTGCGGGAGGCCGACCACCCCTGTTTGTCCATTACTTTACGGCAGTATTCTCGTGATTAGCTTTCGCTTGTCAGCGGCCTTACGACCAATAATCGTTGCCGTTTCCCATTTCATTCGCGCTGCAACCATCGGCTCAATTAATAACCCTTTGCAAAGTTAATATATATGACGACCAGTCGGCCTCCCGCAGAAACGGTGGGCCTCCTACAGCTCAAAACTAGGTCCATTAGGAGACGGTTACATTGGCGGAATCATTGTTGGTGTCAGGCATTGATTGGTCCACTCACACACAGGCCGCCACAAGACGTTGTCGTGGGGTAACTAACAAAAGACATGACTAGATCTAACGGTAAGCACTCGCTGCATGTTTGCGACTGGAAATATTCTAACCATATATAAATTAGATTTTACAGCTAATATGCCCCCTATGAGATACTAAATGTACGCGAGTGAGAGAAGCGATAGAGGTTCCTCGACCAAAGTTTAATACAGATATTAGGGCGATAAAGGGGTTTAACAGCATTGATAACAAGCAATAGCACGGTGCTTGCTATGCTCCAAATTTTAAAAGACTTGGTTTTGATACTTCCCAGCCTGCTATTTCCCAGACACAAAGGACAGATTGCTCAGCCCAGAGCCCCTTATAAGACTGGGTTTTAATACAGACCAATAATGATTAGGCCAGCCACCACAGCAGCCGACAAGACAGGTGCTGCTTGCTGAAGGCCAGTGTTCCCATCATCATCACTTCCCTGATCATTATCATCTCTGTCATCATCGGAGTTGCGTCTATCCCCGTCACTGCCGCTATCCTCATTGTCGTCATCGTCATCGTTGTCCCCATCGTTGTTCGACCCAGAACCCCCCGTAATCTCAGCAGCGAGATTACTACACACACTCGACCCAATAGGAATAATCTCTGAAACCAGCGGCTCATCACTGCATGCTGTCCACACCTGTCGGTAATCGGGGATCTGGTCACTCTGCCACTCGGTGTAGCTAGATGCCCATGCTGTAAAAGCGCTGGCCGAGTCGCGCTCCGTGATGGTTGGGATCTTACAAGGGTCTTCGGTGTTATACATGCGACCCAGTGCAAAGGCCATAGCAATGTTGGAGATGGACCTGTCGGGGACGGGGACGTCAGTCGCGTCGGCGGCGAACGATGATATAACGGTCGCGCATGCTGTGCCGATGCCGAGGCTCTCCAACGGCGGTTCCGAGATGACGCCGGTCTCGGTTGGGATTCGAGTCTGGGCGGCGGCCTGCAGGGCGGCGCTTGCGACGAGGAGAAGCTTAAACGTATGCATTTCCCGTTGAGCAGTATGTATAGTTGACAAATTTCAACAGTTCTTGTCAGCTGTGTGGAACGAATGGCTGGCGGTTAGAACATGCACGTCTGACAACGACTGATCGCCCTCTTTATGGGCATTGGACACTTAGTCGCCAAGACGTGGAGAAGAAAGTATTCATTCCCTGTCGGGCAGGAATACACTATAACAGGGCGCAGGGCCAAGTCAATAGCCAAGAGATCACTGGACTTGAGGCAATAAATGTCCAATCCGAGTTGTTGCTTTCTGCCAATTGCAACCATGCCAATGCTTGGTGAACAGCTGTGGAGGCTTAACCCGCGGTGAGAAGGTTGCCAAGAGCGTAATCTCGGGGTAAAATCTCTCCATTTGTCATTTCTCCAACTTAAATAAAGGCTCAAAGTGAAGGTAGCCCTGCATGGCCCTGGTTTGTCTCTCCTTGGCGAGGCCCGTCCCCGAACACAAGATGAGGGGTTGAGGAGAAGCACTGACGACGGTGGGAACTCTTCATAACTCCTAGATCTTAAGCTAACATATACCTCTCCCTAATCCCCTCAAACGAGAGACCAGCATCGTACACAATACCTTCTATATAACACTCACCTACTAACCAATCACCATTAGAGTTAATAACGAAGGGTACTAACAAGCCATGCAAGACGACGATCTCCTGGCCGATGGAGGCGTCTTGAAGCGCGAGCCCGGCATATTTTCGCCTCGTGACGCGGAAGCGTGCGCGAGAGAGCCTCTCTCTTGCTTGCTCAGCATCTTAATCATTAACTCCGTCCAAGCTGCTGATGAAGCCTTCATAAGCGGCCATGCCATTAGTCTTGTTCAAGTTGTCGTGGCGGGCTCCCCCCAACGGGAATACGGAATTTCAGGTTGGAAATGCTTTCACCGGTCGGTTACGCGGTAAGGCCAGCGATGGATTGATGTAGAGCGTTGAGATAGGTGACGGCATCGTGAGTTCTTTCGCGAAGTATTTCGAGTGGACTGACAAGATCACGCCGTGGACCTGGAACTCTTGGCCATCACATACAACAACAGCATCAGAGGCAGTATCAGCATTTTAGTAGCTGAGAAAAGTGTAATAGGGCGCAACTTCTACTTAGGCGGCCTGCCATACTCTTTCAGCGAGGAGAGAAATGTCTCGACCGCTTGAGGTGCCATTGTGAGACGTGACGGGGGGTCTGGATAAGCAGTGGGTTGAATAGCAGCTTCCTCGGCTTTCAAATAATCAATGAGAGGCGGTGGAAGCGGGAGAGGAAGCAATGATTTGTTGCCCAGCTTCTTCATATCCGTGGACAGATCAAAGGTGATTCGACGGACTTCCAAAAGACAGGGCGTATCATACAAGAGAAATAAAAAAGGTTAAAATTTTCCTCAAGTTTGATCGGTCCTAATGGCCCTTTGAATATCTTGAACTGCCAGTTTGCAGCAAGAGATGAAGGTTTAGTCGGCCTCATGGTTCGATCCCGACTCTACATCATGTGTACCGAGCCAGAAGAGACCCGTCAGGGCATCACCATTGTGCGCCCTGCCCTCCGCTGACCAGACCGGCTCGCCGCTAACCGCCTACAGGACCCCGAGGTTGTGGCCGCCGAGGACAATGATTCCGCCACTGACGCGGAGAGGTAAGGGTGCTCCTCCCTTGCATAATTGATCCTGCTGATTGCGGCGCTTCAGTACCAGCTCGTCCACAGCGTCGGTGTCATTAACCATCTTCGAGTACCGAAAGATTCAGGGCCGGACCTATCAGAGCTCCAACACGACTCATTACTAGTGAGGACGGATTCGCGCCTGGATGCTTGATCCTGGCTTACCGTCCACCCAGGGCTCCCAATGACGACAAGCACGTCGAGGCCTTTGACGTCGCGTAAGTCTCACTGGAATAGCGACTAGGCGATTATTACTAGCGTTGATTCCTGTAGACATGAATAGCTGACAATGATGCTTGACGACAAGCCGTACGAGGCTCCCATCGGAGACAACCCTCAGGTGAGAGAATATCGTCTGTCCGCAAAGCAGTGCATGCACTCACCATCACATAGCGCATCCTGGACATCGGAACCGGTATAGGAATCTGGGCTATGTTAGTGACTTCTTATCGGTCTGGTAACTCTGCTGAGATATGGGAAACAATCTGGGCGGCCGGCGCTACCCTAGGCTTGAGCCCAATTGAGTACTCTCATGAGGATGAAGGGAAAGCAGAAGTAGGTTTTTCACCTCTAGTCGATTAAGTAATCGCTTTAGAAAAAGCGATAATTACCTATGCGGAGTGTAGGAATAGTTCGTGATGCAAAACTTGTTTTCTTGCATCTACGTATGCATCAAGTTTCCTGAGCAGAGACAGGCTCACTCGTCACACCTACCAAGTCACACCCATATCAAACTTAAGAGACGACGTTAGAATTATGTCAACTGGAGCCATCTTGACTCGTAATTAAGATTAAGAAGTTAGATGAGCTAAAACGTAGAGAAACACACTAATACATGCGGATACCTATGCCTCTATTCCCCGTGGCGGCCGCTTTAACAGCCGTTTCACGGCGCCACACGGATGGGCGTTTTTAACTTGTCACGCCACGCGACCTCCCGCTGTGGCGCGATAATTAATTTCAGCCAAAAGGCCCAAATACGGATCAACGCAGCAAACTATTGAGATTAGCCTGCGTCAGTCATCAATAGTCTGGCCCACGCTAGCGAATCTAGGCATGGCCACAGCGCCACCAGAGAGTTTGACAGCAGGGGATGGACCATGAATAAATAGTGACTCGCGTCGGGACGAGATTTGCAGCTGCACATTCTGTCATTGTCGCTCTTTTGGCTGTCTCTGGCCCTGACGCTCGTTTCAATTGTTTGTGAATATTGACCTTTGTGTCTATCCGAAATGGCTCGACGATCTCTTTTCGCTGTCGCGACGCTCGCCTTTGGCATTCTTGGTGCTAATGCCGGTCCTTGCCGACCTGCCACGACCGTGACGAGCGTCGTCGAGACTTCTTCGACTGCCGTGGTTGAGACATCGTCGACTACTCTGGTAGAGGCTTCGTCTACCACCGTGGTAGAGAGCTCTTCTACTACTGTGGTGGAGAGCTCTTCTACCACCCTATTCGAGACTTCTACTTCTCTGGCCGAGTCCTCATCTACTACAATCGCTGAGACCTCGACGACTTCTGAAGCGCCAGACTGCGACACAACCCAGGTGCTCGTCAACCCGAGTTTCGACGACGATGACGGCGCTCCCTGGACTGGCATTGGCAACCTCAGAAGCGACTATGAACCTCGCACGGGTAGCCACAACCTGCAAGTTCCATCCTTCACCTTTCTGTAGAGGCCTATCTACTAACCTTCTGACATTAGGCGCGCCGTATTCAACAGTGGCGGTGTTGAGACCTACACCTTCTCCCAGACCCTGACCAACCTCAACGGCCCCTACCGACTGTCCTACTACTGGCGCGTTGCCAGCTTTTCCTCGTGGTCTCCAGACGCCGGCTTTAGCTGCAATGTTGTGCCCACCGTCGGAACCCGCCGATTCAACGGGGTGAGCCCCTGGAGCGGCCCGAACTCTTGGACTAAGGCCACCGAGGTCTGGACTCCATCGAGCCCCTCAGGACACGTGGACCAGGCTACAGTGTCTTTCACTATCAACTGTGGCGGCGATTTTAACCAGATGGTCCTCGCAATCGACGATGTCACCTTTACGGAGATCAAGTGCGAACCTCTGTCAACCTAAGCAGGCAGATTTTTTTACGCCGGGATGCTGTTGACTGAGACTTGGACAACGAGACAGGGGTTAGAAGAGGAAGGTTTGGATACATATTGGGGCAGTATATATTCCCTTCGTTGTGTGGGTTGTGTACAGCCCCCAAACCATTCGCAAATATAGCTTCTAATACGCCCCCAACCATGCCTCTTTCCCCTGTCCTTCTATGAGGGTGGTTCTGGCAAGTCTGGCTTTGTATGCTTTACTTTCAAGATGAGCATTGTCGGGTCGATTTGTAATAGTCAAGATTCCTAAGCACGGACTGAGCCGCAATACGCAACTTGATTTGTATCCTATGTACCCTATCTGGATATGTTTAGCACGCCCTCCTTGAAAGGCTGTCCTACGCCCGGCATGCCGTAAAATCCTTCAATCCAGCATCTGGAACTTTCTCCTTTGGAAGACACAGGTCGACATTCTCGCCCTTCAGGTGTTGACCGAAAACACGAACATGCTCTCGCTGCCTTTTGTCAGTTTCATGTCTGGTGCGGAATAAGCACACACGTACCTCTGTAATCTTCAAGAACTCGTCGTAGATGCCGTCAGATCGCATTCGATCACGGACGAGGTCCACGACGCCACCCAACAGGGCAACAACGGTGGTAACCTTGCTGTCCCATGTCACAAGAGCCGAGACTAGCTCACCGTCGACGCGAGTTGACTCTGTGCTTCCGTAGGGGTCTATAAATGTGTGAGTCACATGTCGCTTATGAATATGCAGATTGGACTTACTCTGCATCTTCTTGCCGACAATCATGTTTCTCCACCACGCCAACCCCACGGCCTTGTCAAACAAAACGACTGGGAACGCGCCATACGGAGTGATGACATCATGATACTGGTCCTTCTGGCTTGCAATTGACGGAATTCCAGCGGGAGAGATGTAACCGATGATGGTATCAGTTTCCGGGTCGGTAGAGTTGTTGACAGAGGCATATAGGCCGGGAGACTTGGTGACCACCGAGTTGCATGTACGGGCTCGCTCTCCGTTCAAGAAGAGGCGACTGAGTTGTTAGTATGTCTTGGCGAGTCTGGGCAGAGGTACTTACCGAACAATGTCGACGTCATGGTACGGAAGTTCAAGTTGGTTCCAAATCTCGTGGCTCGAGAACCAAAAGCCTGAAGTTGTTAGCTCGGGAACCACCCAAAGAGGACACAGAATTTACGTACCCTTTCGCACCGTGATGGGGCCAACACCACCCTGGGAATATTCAGTCTTCTCCAACTTGGGCCTCTTGTACTCCCACAGCTTCTTCTTGTCCGCCTTTGACAACTTGCTGAAGAATTGCAGAAAGTAGGTGAAGAGCTCGCCCTCGTATGGGTCGTCGAGGTACGTCTCAGTCTCGCACCTGTAAGACTGCTTAGGGTGATTGATTGGCAAAGTCTGATCGGCGATTTCAGTCACGGCGCAGACTCGACCTTTACCGATATAGAATATCTCGGCAGCGGTTGAGGCAACGTAATCGAGCCAGTCTTGCCAGCCGTCTGCGATCTTGTGGAACTTAGCATTTGGCTGCTTCTGCAAGGCTTCGATACAGGCGTAGACGGCCCAAATGAGTTCTCTAAGCACCGCATTAACGCAGCTCATAATCTTGGACATGTCCACTCACCCATTATCGAGACCAGGGACTCGGTTATCCCACCCATCTTGGGGCTTGATGTCTTGGATATCGGTCTTAATCCAAGGCAGATAACCACCAAAGCCCGGATAGGTTTCATTGAACTGAAGATAAGTCTTCAACTTAGTCTCCATGATGGAAGCCGCGAACCCTGGCGCTACACCAAGATTTTGTGGTGTCAGAAGGCGAGCAGCTTCCTTGGAGCCAGAAATGGCTTGAGCGTAGAGCATGATTTGAAGCGCCTAATGTACAGTTAGCAATGATATCAGAAAGAGTAGCCTGAGCTTACTTCTTTGCTCGCAGCACTAAAAGTGTGCTTCTGAGTACGCTTCCCGGACTTCCAGTCAAGCTGGGTGCCATCATAGGACATGCCATTGGCTGTGTTGTAGGCCACGTCGTTTTGATGGAACTTGCCTTCCCAGTATAAAAGATCCCAGATGAAATCATCTGTATGGTCAAGAACATCTTGCTGCGACCAATCAAGACCAAAGCGACAGGATGGTTTGTCGTTGCGCTTGTAACCTGGTCGAGCTTCGGCCAGGGACAAGGATGCCGTGGCGGCACATGCCAAAGCTAGGAGACGGCTCGTTGAATAGATCATGACGAGGCGGAGGAGATTTGGTGCAATTGAGGGACCCGCCTTGAGGCATCAGGAAGAACGAAAGTGTATGGATGACTTATATAGGCGCTTGCTGCCCTGATGACTCCTTTCCGCTTGGCAACGCGTTCCTGGAACCAAGATTATTAGCTTCCCTTATTGACAAGCTCGCTTCCCCAGACTCTGGCTCTGTCCAGGGTCTTCTCCAGGATCTTCCCCCGCTCGGAGCGCGCCACTAACTTTCCAGGGGCTGGATCGACACGGAGAATAGGAGAAACAGGGAACGAAAAGCGGGGGTTAAAGTCAAGGTTTTTTCTATTTGACCGCTGCAAATCCCCGTCAAATCCAAAGAATCCTGCTTTTTACTGCCCGTCACCTTGTTCTCAAACACTCACAATGGATAACAGCCCCACGCCAAGTTCTCCTCATTCTCCCGACACAAATACACCATCCCAGAAGAAGCCAACAAGCAGAGCGTGTGACCGCTGTCGACGGCGAAAAGCCAAGGTAAGACCCCAGCATCGGAGAAACTCCCAACCTCAACTGACAGTCTGATCAGTGTGACTTTTCAGACTTGGCTCAACGATGCACAAACTGCCGAGAGTCAGGCACACAATGTCGCTTTGACATTCCCGTCGCAAGACGAGGACCCAAGATCAGACGGAAGAGGCCGTCTTCGGCGGGAAAAGATGCTCCGTCGTCGAACCCCACAGCGGAATTAACAGCGCTTTCCAGCGCCAATTCCTCCACACCAACAGGCACCACCTCGGCGCAATGGGACTCTTCGAGGGCCCTGAATGTCGATCTTGGGCTCTCGCCGCCGACGATCTCCGCGTCTTCGGTTTTGAATGATGGCGTTGCGGGTCACGGGCTGTCGGCGCTGCAGAGGTGGCAGGACTTGTCGAGAGCGTTAGCGTTCATTGCCAGTGACCTTCAGAACTTGGCTACGCGATGCTTTGACTTGTTCTTTGAGTACCTGTACCCGCTCACGCCTTTGGTACACGAACCGAGTCTTCGCGACTCAATCTCATATTTCACGACAAGATTCTCTACATCGGAGAGCCATGCAAATGGCACAGGTCTTATGGAAACATGGCCAGAGACAGCGTTCACGTTGATAACTGCTGTCTGCGCTGAAGCGGCATTCTTGCTGCCCAAGGATCTCTTTCCAGAGGGTCAGTCAGTGGGTGACCTATTCCTCAATGCCTCCCGCTCCTGTCTGAGCCATTACCTCGAAGCGGATCTGGAAAATCCGAATGCCAATTCGATCACGATTCGATATTTCCATTCAAATTGCCTTCATGCGGCAGGGAAGCCTAAATACTCTTGGCACATATTTGGCGAGGCGACTAGGCTTGCACAAGTTATGCAGTTGAACGAAGAGACGTCACTTGAAGGCTTGCTCCCTATCGAGGCGGAATTGCGACGCAGAGCGTTCTGGATCGTCTACATGGGCGATAAGTCTGCTGCAATATTGAACAATCGCCCCATCACGATCCACAAGTTCTCGTTCGAGTCGGGAATAACTACTGCCTACCCTACTGGGATTGAGGATGAAGCTCCAATTCTCTCCCCTGGGAACTCATCCACAAACTCAGAGGCGATACGGAAAACTTGTATCGAAGGCTTCAATGCCAACTTGAGGCTTTGGCAGAATGCTTCTGACCTATTGTTGGAACTGAGATTGTTGCAAGACCGCGAGCAAAGAGGCATCCCCATGCCCAATCAGTCCTTGTTGACCGTCGAAGAACGGAACCGCCTTGATACCATCTACATCCGCTTCATCACTTGTCTTGATGACTTGCCGCCATATCTTCAATCATACACATTTGCTTCTCTGGTAGAGGGGCCTAGGGAAACAGCCAACCAGTTCTTGATTCAATGCGCGAACCTACAAGTTTCCGTGCATTGCCTCAGGATGGTCATAACTCAAAAGTTGGAAGGTTTGCCATACTACAGTTCAGGGATCGAGCACGCCGACATCCGCAAGACTGAAATCGCCCGAGACATGCTACGTGTGATCCAAGAGGCCCCTTTCTGGTCGCTACAGGTCAACGGAGAGCCATATGTAGGCTAATTCCCCTATAAGAAGCGGAATATCGAACCAGACAGCTAACAAGGTGGACAGGTCGAAAAGATACGGCTCATTGGAGCAAGTTTGTTGGAAATCATGCACAGAAATGGGACCTCGCCCATTGCGTCTCGGGCTCGCAGTGACTTCACTGTGCTTCTTGATTTGCTCACTCGGCTTGATTCCAAAGCATCTGATGCATTGCGAAACACGTCATCGCTTGTCAATTAAAACCACTCTCCTAGACAAATACAAACTTGAACCAGCCCATTGCCAGAAGTGCATGCACATCAGCACGTTAGACTTCCTTTTCCCTTCCGAACTCTTGCTCCTCCTTCTTAATCTCAATCACCTTGGCCATATCCTGCTTTGCGTCCTTTCCCTCGAACAAGTACGTAAGCTCTTCCAGCGTGGGTCCCGAAGTTTCGACAAAGAAGAAGTAGACAACGAGGAAGACGATGGCAACCCAAACACAATAGTAGATGTAAAACTTCCACCCAATAGCTTGGAGTCCGATAGGATTGACATATCCGCCAAAGATGGAAGCGACTTGGATGGTCAGTAGCACGAATGCCCATGTCTTGGCTCGCATCTGATACGTGACAATCTCCAGAGGGTAGGTAACGACGAGATTGGTCCAGGCTGAGGAGTAGAAGCCCTGGAAGAGGAAGATGCAAGCTAGGACAACGCGACCGCCTGCAAGAGACCCATCGAGATACTGCTTCGCGGCGATGGTCCACATGATGAAGGTGACCAGAACGCCACCGGAGCCAAAGAGGAAGAAGGTGCGTCGCTTGAACCGGTCAACCAGCATAGCCATGGTGATGGCTACGATGTACTGCCAAAGCGTCACCATTCCGTTGACAAGGGTGATGTCCTTCTCTGCCTCGATGCCTGTGTCTTTCAAGATTTGCGTCAAATAGTTTGAGACAAGCAGGTTTCCAGAACTCTGACTGAAGAGAGCTGTCGCGAAGCAGAGCGAGATTCGCTTGAGGTTGGGAATAGAAGAGAAGAAATCCTTCCAGGTCATGTTCTGCTCGGCTTCCTTGGCGATGGCCTGCTGAATCTCGGTGCACTCGAACTTGACGAGTTCGCTATCAGGGTCGCATTCGCCGTGATACTTGATAAGGATATCGCGAGCCTTGTCAAGCTTGCCCTTAGCGATCAGCCAACGAGGAGACTCGGGGCAGAAAAAGATCAGGCTAAGCTGATACGCCGAGGGAATGATCTGGACAAGAGTGGGAAGCTTCCATGACCATTCGCTCTCAATACGGAAGCATCCATAAGTCGCCCACGCACCGATAACATAACCCAAGACGATGTTTGTGTTGTACAATGTCGTGATTTGAACTCGCTCCTTGGGATGGGACAGCTCTGTGACCAGCACTGGGGCACCCATCTGGATAAGCGATGAACCAATTCCGAGCACGATCTTGCCGCCGATAAACATGTTGAGCGATGTCGCAAAGAACTGAACGATGACTCCAGCGATAATCACGATCGAGCCGAGAGCTGTTGGAATACGACGACCCGCAACGTCGCCGATCCAGCTGAGGAAGATAAAAGGGATAACACCACCGATGGCGTTGGAGGCGCCGAAGAATCCAAGTTTGGAACCGGTAGGATGGCCGAAGCGTTCCTGCCAACTCTCGAGCGTTTGAAGGGCGTTGGTCATGCTCCTATTCTTCCAATCAACATCTCAAGTCAAGTCCTCATCGAAGCTAAGAACATACCCGTCAATGCCAAGTGCCATACTGGCGAGCAAGGAGGAAGTGAGGAGGAAGTACAGCAGTACGCCATTTTTTCTCTTCCAAAAGGGTGGAACCGATTTCAAGTCGATGGGAGACTGGATGTCTTCAGTAGCGCGAGCAACCTTGGGGGCCATGGTGGCAGAAGAAAGATTGGCTGGTTGGAGTTGATGGTTGATCTGTGCCACAACTGGAGATGATGCATGTTATATAGATACGACACAAGATCATGAAGGGAAAATTCCGATGTTGCAAAAAATCGAGTCTACGGCTGAATGGTGTACTCCACATTCTGCTTCCCCGTGGGGAATAAGCAAGTCGGATGATGGTGTGACGGAGCGGCGAAACGGAGAATTAGAGCTAGACGAAGGAGTTACCCCTCAACTGGACGGACAAATACCATCGGGGAATTGATGATCGCCCAACAATGGCGGTGATCGACATTGACTCGTTCCGCTCCATTCATTCTCATGACAGATTATCAATCGGTCCGTAATTCCCCTAGTATAAAGAATCCCGGGCCTGTACGGCGTGACTAGGGACGTGGTAGCCGTTCTTGCATCGCCCTTGTCTTTGTCTCATTCCCTCTCCGCTTCTTGGTACCTCATCACGATGCCCTCTCTTCCACCAGACTTCAAACTCGGCTTCGCTACTGCATCTTACCAGATTGAAGGTGCAGTAGCCGAAGATGGTCGAGGCCCATCTATTTGGGATGTCTTTTGTCACCTTGAACCCACACGGACCAAAGGTGCCAGTGGTGATGTCACTTGTGATCATTATCACCGTCTAGATGAAGACCTCGACCTCATGAAACAATATGGAGCGGACATGTATCGCTTCTCACTTTCATGGTCTCGTATTATCCCTCTTGGTGGAAGGGATGATCCTATCAATGAGGCAGGCATAGATTTCTATAACCGAGTCATCGATGGATGTCTTTCGCGGGGCATCACTCCTTGGGTTACGTTATACCATTGGGATCTCCCCCAAGCACTTCATGAGCGCTACGGAGGCTGGTTGGACGTGGAAGAGTCTCAGAAGGACTTTGAACGGTATGCGAGGCTCTGTTATGAGCGGTTTGGTGATCGCGTCAAGCACTGGATCACACTGAACGAGCCTTGGATCGTCTCAATATTTGTAAGTTTCTCATGCTTCAAGAATTATGTGTCCCTCTAACGAGTTTTCCAGGGCTATGCAACAGGAGGCAATGCTCCTGGTAGAAGCAGTATCAACCCTCAATCAACAGAGGGTGACACGACAACAGAGCCGTGGATAGTTGGCAAGGCCTTGATCATGAGCCACGCTCGCGCGGCGGTAGCATACAACAAAGATTTCCGTCCCTCCCAAAAGGGCCAAATAGGAATCTCCTTAAATGGTGATTACTATGAGCCTTGGGACAGCAGTGAACCACGGGATAGCGAAGCAGCTGAGCGACGCATGCAGTTTCATATTGGATGGTTTGCAAACCCCATCTTGTAAGTCTTTCCGAAGCTGTTGCCCAGATTGGTTCATTGAAAGTCTAATAATCGGTAGCTTAAACAAAGACTACCCCCAGTGTATGAGAGATCAGCTAAAGGACCGCCTGCCCACCTTCTCAACCGACGACATAGCTCTCCTCCGATCTGCGGAATGCGACTTTTACGGCATGAACTACTACACCTCTCAGTTTGCACGCCATAAAACATCCTCACCGCCGGATACAGATTACATTGGCAATCTCGATGAACTTCAGTCCAACAAAGCTGGCGACCCTGTTGGTCTCGAGAGTGGTCTGCACTGGCTGCGATCTTGCCCTGATCTTTTCCGAAAACATCTCACACGTGTGTATCGTCTCTATGGCAAGCCCATCATCATTACGGAAAATGGGTGTCCCTGTCCTGGTGAGGATAAGATGACGCGCGAAGAGTCTGTGCAGGATGATTACAGGATTAAATACTTTGATGATCATCTCGATGCCGTGGCGAAAGCTGTCAGAGAGGATGGCGCTGTTGTGGAAGGGTATTTCGCGTGGTCTTTAATGGACAACCTCGAGTGGTCGGATGGTTATGGGCCAAGATTTGGTGTGACGTTTACGGACTATGAAACTTTGGAGAGGACGCCTAAAAAGTCGGCGTTGGAGTTGAGAAGTATCGTGGATCGCAAGAAGGTCAGATCTGGAGTTTAGAAGGGAAAAAAAATGTAGACTAACTTTTGTTGTCCATCAAGGAGCATACATGACGCGACCACTTCGAGAATAATTCCTCCTCTCAAGTATGTCATCTTATGCCCCTCTTTTTTGTTCGTTGAAGTAGAATTGAATTTTAGTGCACTCTGGGTAGCATGGGAATAAATTAGCGAAATTGCGAGGGCATTGAACCCTTCTATCAGCACCCTCACACTCTCGGCCTCTATTCGATGTGGCGGTGAGAAGAGAAGAGTTAGTGCCAACAAGGCCTGCAAAGGGGCTTGCGTGACTTGCTGAGAGAGGAGCGTTGAGTGGCTGCGAGGAGAGGTTGCCTTACCAGCCTGCAAGGGCTGAACCGAGTTTGGCAATCAGGCTCTACATCTCTACCCCGTGGGAGCTTTCCTGACTCCCTTTATCGTCTGGAATAAAGTTCAATTGACTTTCGATATTGCCATTGAATGACTTGGATATTGGTAGACTTGCTTGTAAGAAGAGGATCGCCTTCGGAGGGCAGTTACCTAGTTACCTGTCATGGCTGAACCCGGCAGGTGTGGTCAAGGCATCGATCGGCCTTGACGACAAGGCAACCTTGGCGAACCACTCGTGTATTGGGCGCCCTGAAGAGGCAGCGAGGCAGTGTCTTGCAACTAAATGGCGGATATTAAAACCGGCCACCCCATGGCTGACCTTTCCTTGAGATCCCACACCTTCCTCCGTTTAGCTTCCACAAAGGGCAGTCGCCATGGACAACAACTTGTCTGATCTTATCCGTGACTACAAATTATGGACGCGCTTCGAAAAGCCTCACACTATTCACCTTTTTAATGACCCTGATGCACCTCCTTCTTCCCCGCAGCGACTCGAACAATGGAAGAAGAATCGAACTCTTGGCCACGGCGGGCAGGGGCGCGTAGTGCTGCAAACTTGCACTAGAGGCAGTCGAGGCTACGCTCAGCGCGCCGTCAAGATGATTCCTCTCAAAGAGGGCGGACGACGGGAATATCTCCGGGAGCTGGAAGCCATCATCAAGTTTTCTCATGATAAGGTGTGCCTGTCGATTTCAGCGCTGCGAGTCTCCACAGCTGACTTTTCTTATGCAGTACGCCAAGCACTTTGCAAAGACAATGGGATACTACACGTCAAAGCGCACCCTCTATATCGCAATGGAGTATTTCCCCAAGGGAGACCTAGGGACTTATGCTCTTGAATATGCGCCCTTGCCAGAAGATGAGTGCCGCGAGATCGCCAGTCAAATCCTTCGTGGCTTGGCTACCATGCATCAGGAGCGCTTTGCACACCGAGATGTGAAGCCTCAGGTATGTAACTCCCTCTCCCAATTATTAATGAACAAGCATCTGATCTCTATACCAAGAATGTCTTGATTCAACAATCTCCTCGATCTGTACCCCCGGCTCCATGGTGGGTCAAACTTGCAGACTTTGGCATCAGCAAGAGGCTGGAGCCAGACACGAGTGGCAGCACCAGAAGAAGCGGCACCCTACAATACATGGCACCTGAACTTCTGAGATCCCGGCTGTCTAATAGATCGAATTTCAATTACCCCGCCGTCGACATGTGGGCTCTAGGTGTCACCATCTTCTTCGTCCTGACCAAGAGACTTCCATTTCAGGATATCTCATCCGCCATCGACTACGCCAGTGACCCTGACAAACCGTTTCCTAGGGCTGCTTTGAATGGCAGTCAAGTCAGTACGGATGCGCAAGCTTTTATTTGTGCTCTGATGAAACCGAAACCAACAGAAAGGCTGGATTCAGGGGCCGCCATGCGCCATGCGTGGGTGCATTCTTTTCTACCAGAGATGCGAACAACATCATCACACAGCGGGTAGGTTCAGCACCCGGAACAGTTCTTCAACATATTAGCTCAACGTATTAGGTCCTCAGCACCGTCCTCTAGGAGCAGTTCTGTCGACGAAGGAATGGCAAACCCATTCGGCGTAACCAACCTGCATTCCCAAGCATGCTCGAAATCGTGGTCCCACGAAGTGCTTGATATCACCGAGTCACCCTCTGAAACCCATCCCAACGACCTGTTTGAGGATGAACTCAGAAGTCCTGAGGCTGATGAAGATGGGGAGGTAAACTCGATCAGTGAGTCGTCCAAGGATGGAGCTCCTCTCGCGGCCGAACACGGCGATAATCATGCACCTGATGCTTCGACTTCTCTGTCGAGAGAGGAAGCCGTTGATCCTGAGTCAAAAGGCGATGATGACCGCTCCTCGCTTATCTGGGCTGCAACCTTTGGTCATGTAGCGAGAGTAAAGCAACTAGTGGAGAGTGGCGCTGACCTCGAGATGGAGAATGCCGATGGCGCCACGGCACTCTCGATGGCTGCGGAAAAAGGCCATGAGAAGGTGGTCAAGTTGTTGGTTGAGGAGGGTGCCGATCTTGAGTCAAAAGATAAAGCGCTCAATACACCACTTACCGTGGCAGTATTTGAGGGACATCTATCCGTCGTGAAGCTCCTGGTCGAGGAGGGCGCTGACGTCGAGGTCGAGGACATGGATGGGTATAGGCCACTCATGCATGCTGCGATGAATGGGGATGAGGCCATAGCAAGGCTCCTGATCGACGAAGGCGCCAACATCGAGGTCAGATGCGAAAAGGGCGAGACGCCGCTCTTTCAGGCTGCTGCCGACGGGCATGAGGCCGTAGTGAAGCTACTGACGAGCAAAGGTGCCAGAATTGATGAAAGAAATGACGACAATGAGACGCCGCTTTTCAAAGCTGCAGAGAATGGGTACACAGCGATAGTGAGGCACCTATCGAGGAAAAGCGCAAATATTGAGGCCAAGGGCAAGGCCTCCTGCACCCCTCTTCTGATAGCTGCATTGATGGAGAACGAGACTACAGTAAGATCCTTGATCAGTCTAGGCGCCAACCTCGAGGCACAGGACAAGGATGGGAACACAGCCCTGGGGAAAGCCGCGTTTCTAGGGCACGAGTCCGTAGCAAAGCTGCTATTGGTGAAGGGCGCCGAGATCGAAGCAAGAGACTTTAATGGCTCTACGCCACTCATACAGGCTGCAGTTAGAGGACACGAAGACCTGGTTAGGCTTCTAGTTAAGAAGGGCGCCAACATTAAGGCAAGGAACAAGTTCGGCTCTACGCCGGTTTCGGTTGCAAGCCGTATGGGACATGGCGCCATGGCGAGGATCCTGTCTCAGAAGGCCTGCGGAAGAAGACAGTAAAGATGTTTCTTGATAGTACATGAAGGATGAATGCGATTTTGTTCTTTGGGGTGGTAGGTGCCATACTGCGGATGGTGGACAACAGACTGCATCGCTAGAGTGATTGCATGAGAGCACATGTCTGATGAAAAGAAGGATTGGGAACTTCTTGCTCCATTACGAATACAGCACATTTGGGCCTACCAAGTTGGCGTCTGACACCCAATAGATTTCGACGTGGCGGTGTTGAATACGGCTGTGTTTTAATGAGATTTAAGATGGATAAGAAAGACAAAAGAGCTACTTATTTATTGGATAGCTAGCGAAGCTCGCAACAATTCTCCCCAACTTGGCCAAGAGGAGGAACTAAGACGTGTTGGGTCAAAATGCTGACGCTGCATGGCTGATCTGACTCAGATCGCAAAACAAGCTTACTGAACCTGCTTGGCTTCGGCTATAAAACAATTGATTCCCCTCACTCTGTATCTTCTCCAACTATTGTCATCTCACCCCTGTTTTAGCAATACCGACAACCAAATAATTACCTCAACTCTATGTGCATATATCATCTCCTTTGATAAGTCTTCAAAATGGCAGACCAGATTCACCCCATTTATCGCGCTTGGTTCCTCTGGGTCGATCCAATCCTGACTCTCGCGGGCATGTACGGCAATTTATTCGCCCACGACCTCGCCGTCGAGGCCTTCTTCGCCAACTACCCACTCACAGAAGAGCTCAAGCCGTTCCTCTACCAAATCGGCGGCATGGGCACTTCCTACCTGGTCTTGCTCGTGTTTCTCCAGCGATACACGCAAGATGTCGTCGTCTGGAAGATTCTGCACTTTGCCATTCTCTGGGCGGATTTTACCATGTTGACGTCTATTTATGTGGCAATGCGACATGAGGGAACCCTTGCGATTTCCAACTGGAGGCCTTTAGACTGGTTTAGTATCGCTATTACCGGTATTTGTACCATTTTGAGGGCATTGTTCGTGTTGGGGGTGGGAGTCAAGGCGTCTGGAGGAAAGGGGAAGAGGGCTTGAACGGAGATGGAGGAAGGCCCGGTCTATGTTCAGTATCGGCGATACAGTTTTGGTGAGGGGAGTGTGGTTTTTTCTTGACACATTTTGGAACTATGTTCTTTGAGTAAGGTTGATTCATTGTCTTGATAATACTGTTCCTCTTGTTGGGCGCCTTGGTCCGCCATCTGCATGCACAATGGGCATAAATCCCTTATCAGTTAGATTAAGTCTACCCTGAAATTAAGGGAAGCAGCGCCAAGAAACAGAGGTTTTATCTGTCAAGCAAGTTGGAATGCGGAGCGAGCCAAGACACCAAGAAACACTTACGCAATGCCACATCTCGCACCTCGTTCTGAACCCGAGCGTCTGGCTGACCCGCGGCTCCTAAACGAAGCGATCCGAGATGCATGGCCAATGATCATCACCCATTATGCCAAGACGCCTACGATCCCCAAAACACAGCCTCACCTTGAGTTTATTTTCATGGTTATTTGGACCCATCTTTGGCCGGATCGGGATGCATGCCCCTGATGCTTGAACTCCGGTGTTCCGGCGCTTGGGAATGGCATTTATAGAGCTGCTCTCCTCGACCAGACCTTCTCCTCTACTCACTCGGCAAACATTCTCTTCTGTATAGATTGTCTTTTCTCTACCTTTATCCTTTTCTTTATATTCTCTTTTCTTTTCTTATCAAGTCTCTCCATTTTCAACCTTAGCAACTGTCCAATCCCCCTCGATCTTTCATCTTCTTCGACCAATTCCCCGACATCCGACCTCGCCTCAGGCCTCGCACACCATGTCCTCCAACTCGACCAACTCGACCGATGTCTTCATACCCACATTCAACACTTGCGATGAAGTCAACGAACAATGCCCCATAGAGGCACAAATGTACGGCGACTACTTTACAAAGTCAGCCTGTATATGGTTTACCCTGCTGTACTTAACGTGCTTCGGCACGCAAATGTTCTACGCCTGGCGTTCGAAAGCATGGTCTTATGGCGCGTGGCTCGGTATAGGAACCGCCTTTGAAGCCATGGGCTACGCGGCTCGCATCATCATGTGCGACGACCCATGGAACTTTAATGCCTTTCTGGCTCAAAACCTGGGGCTTGTGCTTGCTCCTACCTTTATCGCCGCGGCCACCTCGATCATTTTCAAGCATCTCATCGACTGGTATGGGTCCGAGTGGTCCTTGTTTCGCCCTGCATTGCTACCTTGGATACTTGTTGGCAGTGACATGGTCTCAATTGCTGTGCAGGGAACCGGCGGTGCCGTGGCTCCCATGGCGTCCAGCAAGAGCGGAAAAGAAGCACAGGATCTCATGGATATAGGCAATGGTTTGCTGCTTGGAGGCACCATCTTCCAGGTTGTCAACATGGTTGTCTGTGGCGGTATCATGCTCCTCTACCTATGGAAGAGACAACAATCTCTTGGTCGTTTCCGCTCCAGACTGGGTTCCAGTGACCTCCAAGACAGTGGCAAGGCTTCAGGTGGAAAAGGCCAGTACGACTTTGAAGCCACACTCAAAGTCTATATCTGGTCTCTAGTCGTCGCGTACAATCTCATCCTCGTCCGCTGCATTTATCGGTATGAAGAACAACCCTTGAAGCCTCGTATTTTCGCTAACGCTCGGCACAGCGCTATAGAGATGGCTTCTGGCTGGGGCAGTGATATTATGAAGACCGAGGCTATCTTTATCACGTTTGAAAGCCACATGATTCTGACTGCCGTTGCAATCATGACCGTCTTTCACCCACATGTTTTTTTCCCTGTGGTTGGTGGTGGAGGCGTTGCCAGGTCGCGCCGCTCCGTTCACTCAGATATCCAAGAGTTGAGGCCGATGAACTAGCACTTTTAATAAGGGTAAACCTGGATGTCCTAGGTATGGTTGCAAGGTGTGTGTGACCGTGGTTTCAGACTCGCTGGGGGAGAGTTTTGATGTGAGAGGTTCATTTAGAGTTGGGGCAAGATATCCTTTTCGCTTGATCTTCGGCCCTTGGTCTCAGATCACGCTTAGTGGAGGGCATATAACTTATTATAGACGAAGATTAAGAGCAATGGTTACTGTCAGACTGTTTAAACAATCTATCACCTTCCCCAAGTATATAGCCTCACTGAACCAGGTCATTTACCCTATATCAATAGCAGTTGCACCCAATATGCAAATAGCCTAAAGTCTGCGTAACCTATATTACATAGGTACACTTAAGAAATCACTATTGAGGTCAACAGGTGTTGATTTGTCAATTGGGATCCCTGAAGTTGCAAAACAACATGTTCAACCCCACGTGGTCATGAGGCTTCGCGATCCAGATCAGGGGTGGGGCTCGGGTGCATTTGCAGAGTGGGGGTTGAAATGCTGCCCGACACGTCGCGTGAACGAGATCCATGAATATATGAGAGCGTCTTTACTCTATCAATTAAATTGAGTTTATTAATTGAAGCCTTTTGGAGGCTCAACTAAAACGTCTGCGCCTCATTCGTATAACCGCGTTATATGCAATTAATTGGCGCTATCGTCGATGTTCCCGTCTTGGCATCGTAGAAGGCCTTGGCGATTCAGACACCGCTGATCAGCTCTCCAGTTCCTTGAATCACTTGACTATTTAAACTTTGGTCCGCTTCTTTTTGGCATCACCAACCGTTGCTACCGTATCATCAGGCAGACACATTTCGTGTGGGATCGCTCCACTCCACCCTTGCTTGCTACACCATGTTTTCCTTGTTCCCCGTGGAATTTCTTCGGGCAGACTCTTCCTTCACCATGGGGACATGGTTTTGGAAAAGGCCCTTTAGTCATGCCACCCGAACAAGTGCCAACTAAATGAAACGAGCCGGCCCCAAGGGGTTTCGGCAGTGGAGAATCTGGAACAAGCCGGTCGAGCCTCATCCCGGTTGCCACGGCCGAAAACATGGTGGCCTTGTGACGTAGCAGAGATGACGTCGATCCACTTTCTCGAAAACTTCTGGAAGGGGGAGAAAAGACGGTCCGGTGATGAAGATCCTTCGGGAGTTGAGAGAAGTCTTCGTTGCCATGTCATTTTTCAGTGCTTTGATTGGATCTCATGCCGGGCCGACAGCGGAGATTCCCTGTTCCTAGTAGAGTAAATTCTTTCAGGGATCATCTCCCTTCACCTGGCAATGGTTCGATGGCCGCTTGGAGCAACAGATCAGCGGATTGCATAGACATCTGTTTCTCCAAAGCCAGAACCGAGTCAGCAGGATGGAGGGAAAAAATGTCTCACACAACGACTTGAACAAAGCGTGATTAGTGGCGCGGTGATGCCGCCATGATTCGACGGCGCCGACAAGGAGTGTAGCAAACCGCCATGGGGATAACCCACTAGAGCCCTCCGGACCGGCTTGAACGGCACTTGGTCGATGGGGCTCGCGGATCCGTAGAGCACTTCACGCAATACAATCTTCGGCCAATTCCTCGGTGCTATCGTCATGCGCGTCTGTCTCACGACTCCATTCGAATGCGGGCCTCCTCATTCTGAACGCGAGAATCTCCGGAGAAGTCTAATGTCCCGGATTGCGGGTGGCTTTCTTGCGTTATAAAACTTGGGGCTCCGGACTCTTCCCCAGGAACCTTGTTCTTGTGCCTATCTCTTATCAGCTGCAGTCAGCTTATCTATCACCATGGCAAAGTCCGAGCGACAGAACTCGACCACCACGGTCGACCACGAAAAGGATGCCATCCACAAGGCAATGGGCCACGAAAAGGTCGAGCTCGAGGCCCTCGAGGTTGCCAGAGCTGGAGGTCACGAGATTGATGATCTTGTCGACGAGATGGAGAGGCAGCTTGAAGCAGCTGGAGGCCTAAAGACTGGCTTCTTTCAGCTCAACTTTGCGAACCCCAAGCACTTTACCTGGCTGCTGGTTGCTTTTGCCAGTATGGGTGGTCTTCTCTCCGGTCTTGATCAGAGTCTTATTTCCGGCGCCAACCTTTATCTCCCCGATGACTTGGGCCTGTCGACTAGACAGAACAGTCTTGTCAATTCGGGCATGCCTCTGGGAGCTGTTGGTGGTGCTCTTCTTCTGTCGCCCGCCAACGAATACTGCGGCCGAAAGGGCGCCATCATCATTTCCATCATTCTCTACACCATCGGCGCTGCTTTGGAAGCTGGTTCCATGAACTTCGGTAAGCTCCAATTGGACCCCAGTCAGTGACCAATACTAACGAGCTAGGTATGATCGTCTCTTCTCGAGTCATCCTCGGTCTTGGCGTAGGTCTTGAAGGTGGTACTGTCCCCGTCTACGTTGCCGAAACGGTCGAGCGAAGGATTCGAGGAAACCTGGTCTCTCTCTACCAGTTCAACATTGCCCTTGGTGAAGTTTTTGGATACGTCGTCGCCGCCATCTTCCTCAGGGTCCCTGGCAACTGGCGTTACATCTTGGGGTCCTCCCTGCTCTTCTCTACCATCATGTTCTTTGGGTATGTCCCCCTGTTATACTTGACGAACATGTCGCTAATCGCACTCGACAGCATGCTCTTCCTCCCCGAGAGTCCCCGATTCCTCATGCACAAGAACAAGCAGCTCGAAGCTTACAAGGTCTGGAAGCGAATCCGTGGTGTCGAAACCCGCGATGCTCGTGAGGAGTTTTACGTGATGAGCGCCGCCGTCAACCAGGAAGACACCGAGGTCAATGAGGGCGCTCAGAACCACCGCTTCCCATGGATGGACTTTTTCACGTGAGTTTACTCGTCGCTTAATGCTATCGAGTGATAACTAATCTCTCTCTAGTGTCCCTCGTGCCCGACGTGCCCTCGTCTATGCCAACATCATGATCCTTCTCGGCCAGCTTACCGGTGTCAACGCCATTAGTAAGTCGCTCGCTCATATGGCTATCTGTTATCTAACCACTGCTAGTGTACTACATGTCTGTCCTCATGAACCAGATCGGCTTCGACAAGGAGCAGTCCAACTACATGTCCCTTGTCGGCGGTGGATCTCTCCTCCTCGGCACCATCCCTGCCATCTTCCTCATGGAGCGATTCGGTCGTCGCTTCTGGGCCATCACCATGCTTCCAGGATTCTTCATCGGCCTCGTCCTCATCGGCGTCAGCTACCAGTTCGACATCAAGAAGGATCTGCAGACTGTTGAAGGCCTGTACCTCACTGGTCTCATCATCTATATGGGCTTCTTCGGTTCTTATGCTTGTTTGACCTGGGTTGTCCCCTCCGAGGTCTACCCCACCTACCTCCGAAGTTACGGCATGACCACTTCCGATGCCCTCCTCTTCCTCGCTTCCTTCGTCGTCACCTACAACTTCTCAGCCATGCAAAAGGCCATGACCAAGACCGGACTGGCTCTTGGTTTCTACGGAGGTATTGCCTTTGTGGGAGAGATCTACCAGATCTTCTTCATGCCTGAGACCAAGAACAAGACTCTTGAGGAGATTGATCTTGTCTTCTCGCGTCCCACTATGGACATTGTGAGGGAGAACTGGGCTGGTGTCAAGGAGACTACGTCGCTTCTGTGCAGGGGTCACTGGCACAAGGTCTTTGTTGAGCAGGCCATGTCTGGTGATGACAGGGACAAGACTGAGGATTCTACTGCTTAATTGAAGGCAGGAAAGGATGGATGAGATCCACAGTTTCGGTCTATTGTAACGATGACAGAAACATGCTGTGTAAATAGCTACGATGATGGTAAATGAAACAGTCTATGTTCATAACGACCAAGTGTTATTCGCGTGGTTTCAAGGTGCAAGCTCACTCGGGGCCTATGTTTCAACATCCTAGCAAAATTATGTCTGCCAATACGTGCCAATCTCGCGCAGGTCCTCGACGAGTGCTGGGGGATTGTCCACACCAGGGAAATGGCCGCCGAAACCATGGACTAGTGAATTACACATTAGCAAAGGTGGGCTTTTCATCTCTGGACATTTTGACCTACATCGGTATTGCACGAGATTGCCTAGCTTCGCTAGCAGCTCTTTTGGCCAAAATCCAACGTTGTACTTGAATATGCTAAACAGCATCGGTGCGTCGGTTCGGGCTTTCGTATACTCTGTTTTGAAGCCGTTCAAGTTTTGCGCATACATGTAGGCCGAGGACACGAAAGATTTGGTGAGGTAGTAGAGTGAAACGCTTCGAAGGATCTCGTGATGGTCTAGCACTGATGGGGAGGTGCCTGCGCTAGGATCCGACCCTACAGAAGTTAGTGAGAGTAGGTCATTTAGTTTCGCTTTACGAACAGTTGATAAACTTCTCTCCTATCCATGCAAGCTGTCCCACGGGGTTGTCATAGAGAGCCAGGCCAATAGTGTTGGGCTATCATCAATATTAGCATCGGACCGTATTGACATTGGAAAATGTGCCTCTCCTTACCTTGTAAGAGTGTTCCTGAAAATATCCCGCTTCAGTAGTAGCCCAGCGAACAAAGTTCTGCTCTACAAACTCTTCTTCTGGCGACAATGTGATGTTCCAAGCTACAAGCTCGTCTGGGGTCAGGGGATAGAAGGGCATAAAGACGAAGTGCGCTGCTCGTGTTGTGGCATTGAACGCGTCATAAAGATGATAGGCAATTGGAGCACCAAGATCAGTCCCATGAACAGCAAATTTCTTGTATCCGAGCACTTCGGTCATCAATGTGTTGAAAACTCGAGCTGTATCTTCAACAGTCCAGCCTTCGGGCGGCGGGGAAGAAAAGGCATAGCCTGGAAGTGAGGGAATTATGATATCAAAGGACACGGATTTTCCAGCAGATGTCTTTGCTTTCTTGATGAGGGGTTCGATAACTGGGATGAACTCGAGAAACGAGCCGGGCCATCCATGGTTTAGAAGGAGGGGAATCGCGTTTGGATCATTGGACTTGTGGTGTACGAAATGGATGTCGAGATCTTCGATTGTGGCGGTGTAATGGTGAAGTCTATTCATACGTTAGTATATATGACTCTGACAAGGCATCTGTTCATTCACTTGTTGAGGATGTCTTGCTCCTTCTTCCAGTCAAAGTTGGACAACCATTGCTTCCGTAGGCCCTTTAGGACATCCAGGCCAATTCCCATAGATGAACCGACACCAGGGTACTCGGGCTTGTCGGGCAGCCGATAGTTGCGCACCAACTTGATCATTCGAGGTACGCTATGGGAGAGGTCGATATGGAACGGGTGTAGGTGAAAGTTATCGGCTCTGCTTGGCGGGAGAGACTTGGCTGACGCCGCAGCTAAAAGAGCGCCGAGAACGCCCGATATGCTCAAGTGTACCATTTCGAAATGTACGCTGCCTGAGCTGATAGTTTTGAAAGATGCTTGATTCCAGGTCTTGCTGGATATTCTCAGAACACGGCAACCGCTGGTGACTTTATAGAGAATTACCAACAACAATACGCCTTCAGCTTCATTTCTGCCCTCATTAATCGCGGCGAACTTGAATGCGGTCATATTTTAGTGCTTAGCTCCTTTGTGTGGGCTCATTACTTGGGCTCGCAAAAAGTTGCCTGCCTACAGAGGCAGTCATACCATATTTCTAAGCACCACAAAGAAACCATATTATGTATCGCAATCTGTCCGTCCTCTGAATAAGACTTACAGAGCTCGAATAATATATTTATAAGCATTGTTCGTGATGGGTCTCACGCCCTGGGGCACGCCCACTGTTTCTTGGCCGCCCTCCGAGAGGCTTGCAGAAGGCGTCTAAATGTTATTAATGGTCCGGAGAAGACTTCTGGCGGAGTCGAAAAGTTCGAAAGGTGTCCAGACCATAGTTCGCGTTCTTTGCACTGCACGATCTTCTGGCTCAGTTAAACCCATCAAGGGCCGGGCTTCAACTATAATAAAGAACACATTGTCAACACATCATAGCATCATATCCCAATGCTAACGCAATGGCTGAGATTTTCTTTATATGTATCACAACATTAATCCAAGGTAGAAAGGCTCGCCCTCGAGAGATGGGGTTCGTGAGTTGCCTGAGTGGTGGGGCTAGCCCATGCCCACATAGACGGCCTGGCCTCGGCTCCTCACCATCACACCTTATCTCCGCATGGTGTAGTTGGTTTATCACGTTCGGCTGTAACTGAAGAATTGCCACCGAAAGGTCCCTAGTTCGATTCTGGGTGGGGAGACAAGCTTTTATTTTTGCTCAATGTGTCGCGAGATGGTTGTATTTCATATTCCGCAACGGACAGGGACTGTAGATCAGCACCCGGAAACAGCATCTCACGAGACCGAGTCCGCTGTCTTTTTACAGACGCGGCCAAGATATATCGTCATCAGGGGCTCTTGTTTAGCGTAAAGAAATCAGATATCAAGTCAAAAGCTAGCAAGTTAGGCATTCTCTACCAGAAGTCCTTCCTAGGCTGTTAATATCTTCCACATAAATGTTGCACGCTTCTCCAACGCTGGCTGACAAACGCGGGGGGTGCCCCTAATACGCCAATGGGTGGAAGACAGGATCATACAGCAGGGCAGTAATGGAATGATTTGTTAGTGGTTGGGTGAGAAAGTTTCTCAAGAGGTAATGGTAGATAGATATTGTCAAGTTATTGCGGTATCAAAGCCGGCAGAGGGCCGAGGCAACCTATCGTTCTATAGCTACCGATTCGCACAGGGGTGTCAATTGGCTGAGAAGAGGCCGAAGACGGAAAGCGCGCCATGATGTTGAGAACTGCCGTCCTTGACCCAGGTGTAGGAGAACAAATGCCACAGGCTGAGTATTGTTTCTTGCTCTGTCGACGCTGACGCAGGAGAAGCTTGTTGGGATAAAATGAGTGCGCCATGACATGGAAGCAGCTCAAATCTCCCACGACAGGAGAACAAGACACAAAAGACACAGGGTTTACTCAAGCAAGCTGAGGAGCAGGTTGATCAACTGCTGCTTTGTGTCTGGTTTCGCATCACCACCAGGAGTAGCCTCCTCGCCAGGAGCAGCCTCACCACCGGCACCAGGAGTCGCCGCAGCGTCGGGAATAAAAATACCCCATTCGCCATTCATGTTGTCAACCTTGATGAGCAGCTCATTCTCTTCGACTTCGAACTCCAATTCGCCAACGGCCGGGTCGATAACGAAGGCGCCGGCTTCGGTACAGAAGCGCCCAATAGCGCCAGTGCTGATGTCGAGGGTGCCTTGGGAAAGACATTAGCATGTCATCGGGTCATCGCCATGGTGCAAAGCTCACTATTGGCGTTCAAGATGTAATCGACTTTCTGAAGCGTCAAGCCCTCGGTGCCTTCGGCGAGATTGACAATGAAGGAGACTGGCTCGACGGCGCGGAAGCCTGCTGGAGGAGCCGCGGGCGATGGATTCTGGGTCACGGTGAGGGTTCGGTCCTCGGCGTTCTGGAACTCGATCTCGAAGACGCCATTTTGCTGTCAAGTCAATATATTAGACAATGTGCTTCGTTGTAAAAGGCACGAATGGGGAGGGCACCCACGCCTGGAGGATACAGAGTGTCGACCTTGCTTCCGCCAGGAAGGACAATGGGGACATCGAACTCTCCTGCTTGTTCGACCTCATCCTCAGCCCCCTCCTCGCCCCCTTCTCCACCTTCTCCAGCCGCTGCGCTGGTCTGGCTGGGAACAATGGTTGAAGTCACCGTGGCGGCTAGAGAGAAGCGAGCGTGGGGAGACCGAGGTCTGACAAGGGCGCGGCTGTCATGTTGGATGGCAGCGGGCGCGGCGAGGATTGCCGAAAGCTGAGTAGCCAGCAGAGTGATGGTGAAAAGCTTCATGGTGGATGATGTCCTTTGGCGGTGATGCTTTGGTCTGTAGGTTGCAAGGTGAAAACTTGAGCGACGGTACGAAGAAGAAGAAACGAGATCAGTCTGAGGCAAGGAAACTTCGGACCGGCCGAAAATGGAAGAACGGTGCAGAGAGAAAGAAAGGTAAGCTGACTAAGGAATACTCAAAGTAGGGCTTGTAGAAGAGAATGATGATTCAGAAGCACCTTATGGGATGATCATGAAGGTCATTTATAGAGAAATTCTACTCCCTCCCTAATTTTCCTTCAATGCAGTTTTATCTGCTTGACCCTCCAGCCACTCCTCATTCAGTGCCTCGAAACGCAATCTGAGGCAGTCGTAACACTGCAAGCGCCCAAGTTTGAAGCTATTCCGGGACACACACAGCCAAAAGCCGCCTGGCTGCCAAGAGATGCGAACTGTTGGGGTTGGATCGTAAAGTCAGATGAGACGTCGCTTACCTGCACAACGAGAGCTTGCGTTAATTTTGGCAGTTATTTGCAACCGACCGGAGAGCTTAGCGGTGCTTGGCAGTCAATTTGACATGACGTGAAACGGGAGGGGCTTTGGGGATTGGAGGCTTTTGGTCGCTGTTCTTGGCGGTTGTTCTTGGCGATGTCGCAGAATAGCCACCTCACGGCATTTGCAATTACGGGGGAGAGATAGCAGCATCATTGTAGCTCTATTCTATATGCTGTCGGATGTCTCTGACCTCACTCAATCACTATTTATGCGATGGGTATTTACACATTGGCTTTCCATATAGCGCATGTCGTCCAAGCTGGAAACAAGGCACGCGACCGACTTCCCTAAAATCCTCAAACAATAGAGTTAGCCGATCCTCCGATCCGTTTCTAAAACAACCTTAAAATAGGGGTGTTTCATAGACTCAATTTAGCAGAGCGAGGATTGATAAAACGCTGTCACGTTTCAGATGGGGCTATTTTTATCGTTGGCTCTAGGGTAGTTTTCTCTGTTTTGCTCCCCAACACTGTTGACTCCTTAGATTCCATTCTTTGGCGCAGAGAACATCTACTACGTTTTTTTATTGAGTATGGATGGGCTTTCGATCATATTAATAAATGTAAAGAGATAAACCCGTGTCTGGGATATGTTTTTTTCAGTGAATGAAACAAGGCGTCTTGTAGGAGCTCAGGCGCAAGGAAAGTACCTGCTCATGAGGTGAAGGGCTTCAGGTTGAGAATAAACATCAATAAGGATGATTACACGCTGTGATAGGGAAACACCATCACCAACTTACGTAAAAGGTGGGAACGGCCGGGGTCAAAGGCAGTACCGAGGACCATGTTTGAAACCACGCCAACAATCTTGAAGCATCCCTAGCTATCTATAGACGCCCGTTGGACAATTTCTTCACTCGGCTTTTGGCAATGAGCTCTTGGACTTGCTTCCGAGGCAAAACTGGAACAAAACCACCATCCAAGTAGGGAGTAGTATCTCCATCCTCCCTGAACTCATACCACGCAAATCCAGATCCCAAGTACCCGAACCCGTTGGAGTTCCAGTGCTCAATGTTGTAATCTTGGAGGTTGGGCGACTTGACAGCCTTGAAGAAGGCTAAGCGAGAGCCCAGCCACATGACCAGCGGCCCACCCTGCTCTCCCTGCTTGAACCAATTTGTGCAAGGGCTCTTTTGGAGACATTGATGAACAATAACGTTAAACCTCGGTATTCCATCGCGGCACTTGGTTGGACGAAGACGAGCCCAACTAATCAGATCGGAGCAAGGATGATCCGTATTGCGTGTCTAGCCACGCCTGCGTAAGATCCCCACCTCGAAGACTCACTCTCCGACCTCGTCTCTATGGTGTACACCAAGGGTCCAATTTATCTGCTGTATCTGATTGGACTACAGAGAGCGGGGGTCAAGATGGTAGACCCCGACGAGGTCTACTTGGAGGCTCCCTTCTCACTTACATACTTGTCATCTGTCTTTCAGTCGGTTTGTATCATTCAAGCCACTTCCTCTATCATCGGTCGTTGAATAAAACCCCCATTCTCTACCCCTCACACCACAAACTCATCATCATCTTGAACAATGTCCACGCTCCCTAAAGAAGTTGACGTCCTGGTCGTTGGTAGCGGCAACGCAGGCTTCGCATCTGCCATCGCCGCCGCCCAAGCCGGCGCAGGACACGTCTTGCTGATAGACAAGTGCCCCAAGGATTGGGTCGGCGGAAACTCGTACTTTACGGCTGGCGCATATCGCATAGCTCATGCTGGGCTTGGTGATCTGTTGCCGATCGTCAACAACGTTAGTCGAGAGCAGGCCCAGAGGATCGACCTGGCGCCGTACTCTGAGAGGGACTTTCAGAAAGACCTGGACAAGGTTTGCATGGGACGATCTGATCCCGAACTTGCCAAGACGCTCGTTACCGAGTCAAACTCGGCTATCAAGTGGCTAGCAGCCAATGGTGTTCGATTCCAGCTCTCTTTCAACAGACAAGCCTATGAGGTTGATGGGAGGGTCAAGTTCTGGGGTGGTCTTCATCTCAAGACACAGGACGGCGGCAAGGGCCTAATTGCCGATTATCTTGCCGCAGCTGAGAGACACTCGGTTCAGGTTTCCTGGTCCACAATGCTCAGTGGAATCCAAACCGACCCTGTTGATGGCGCCTGGATTGTGACGGTCAAGGTTGATGGCATTGATCATACTCTGGCAGCCCGAGCCATTATTTTGGCCGCCGGTGGATTTGAATCCAATGCGCAGAAGAGAAGCCAGTTCCTCGGCCCGGGCTGGGATTTGGCCATGGTTCGCGGAACGCCTTACAACACCGGAGAGGTCCTTGACCTTGCTATTCAACAACTAGGTGCTCAGCCCGTGGGCAATTGGTCAGGTTGTCACTCTGTGGCATGGGATGCTAATGCCAACCCCAACATTGGCGATCGTGTAGCATCAAACGAGTATACCAAGTCTGGATATCCTCTTGGTCTAATGCTCAATGTGGACGGTCAACGATTTGTCGACGAAGGCGTGGACATGAGGAATTACACCTACGCCAAGTTCGGTCGAGCCATTCTGCAACAGCCCGAGCAACTTGCGTTTCAGATCTGGGACGCTCAGACTACGCCCTGGCTTCGATCTGAAGAGTACCGCGAGGAGCGCGTCGAGCACCTCAAAGCAGACTCACTGGAGCAGCTTGCAGACAAGTGTGTGTCTCGTGGTCTCCGAGATAGGGATGCTTTTCTACGCACCATTCGTGAGTACAACGAGGCTGTGTATGCTCATCGACAAGAGGCCCCGTCAGTTAAATGGGACCCTGCCATCAAGGACGGTCTATCGACACAATCCTCCAAGAAACAACTAGCCCTCGCCAAGTCGAACTGGGCCCTACCACTAGAAAAGGGCCCTTATCTTGCAGTCAAGGTTACCTGCGGTATTACCTTCACCTTTGGTGGTCTCAAGGTTGACCCTCAGACGGCCCAACTAATCCGCGCGTCAACCGACCGACCGATACCGGGAGTGTTCTGTGTTGGAGAGATGATGGGAGGGCTGTTCTATTCCAACTACCCCGGTGGAAGTGGCTTGGCCTCTGGCGCTGTCTTTGGTAGGAGGGCTGGCAGGGCGGCGGCTCAACTCGCCAAGGACCGTACAGAGTCTCCTGGGACACCAGAGAGCACTGGATTCACCAAGTCATCTTTTCTGACCAAGCTCTAGCTGCTTGATTCATGAGCATGCTTCATCACAGGAAAGATCATCTCGATAGATGAGGTTTCGTTCGTGCAGCATTCTTGAAAATCCACCATGTACTTTTGGATCTATGAGCAAGGACATTTGGCCACGTGTTGACTATTGAATCGTGTAATGCCGTAGATCACAGAATGAGGGCTATTGACATAATGTAAATAAATAGAGCGCTAGCTATTCTCAAAACTCAATCTTCCTGTGCGTTGAACTTGTTACAGTAGCTGTCTTGAGAATGCGTTTGTTGATTTGTTACCCAGAACTTGTTGTGTTCTTCGTCAGAGCTGAAGCCCGGCACTTGATGGAAGAACCAAGCCAGAAAATAGATAGATAATAATAAATAATAATAATGTGAGACTTACACACCAGGTTTCACGGCTGGCATCCCGGATAGTTAGTCACTAGGCGTGGCTTGCCCAAGGGTGTACGAAGAACATATACCCTCTACAGGATGTGCCGGCATCGCTATAGATCTGCACTTGCACAACATGAACCATTCCAAGTTCCTTGATACTGGACATTATTGCCCCATCACAGCGGCACAATCCCTGCTCTATCAAGTCTTGTTCATCCAGTGCCAAGGCATCGGGACCCGGATCCCTCCTGGGGTATTGAAGTATGGGGCAAGAGGTTTGAGTATAAGAAATGAGCTGCGAGCAATTCGATCCAGGGTCACCATTCTAAAATATTCTCGCTTGGGTCTTTATTCTATTGTTTACGCGACTGAAGACATGAGCAACAAAAACGACAGCTCCCTGATGAGGCTTGAAGACGAATACTCGACTACGAGCGGCGTTATGTCTGTAACTCCTGGTCCTTATGACGACGACCTTTACACCGACGAGAAGGCCGACAAAATGCTCTTACGCAAGCTTGACAGATGGATCATCCCGCCTATGATACTGCTGTATCTTTTCAGCTTTTTCGACCGGGTCAATATTGGGAACGCGAGATTGTACGGTCTTGAAGAGGACTTGGATCTCGTGGACGATCAATATCAGCTTTCCGTGTCTATCCTCTTCGTCACATATACCCTGTCCGAGGTCCCATCTAATATCGTCCTCAAGAAGTTCACTCCATCTCGATGGCTAGCCCTAATTACCACGGGCTGGGGAGTTGTGGCTAACCTTACTGGCATTGTCCAAAGTTTTCACGGGTTGATAATCTGCCGTCTTCTTCTCGGTGCCCTCGAGGGTGGCTTACTCCCTGGGTTAGCAGTCTACCTGACATTCTTTTATACCAAACGCGAGCTAGCTCTTTGCATCGCTTATCTCTTCGTCTCTTCAGCAATCGCTGGCTCGGCCGGTGGTTTACTTGCCAATGCCATTGGCTTCATGTATGATATCTCAGAGATGCGAGGATGGCAATGGATTCTCATTCTCAAAGGAGTCCCTGCCGTGATTCTCGGCAATGCTGCTTGGTTTTGGCTGGCCAATGATCCCAAGACGGCACATTTCCTCTCCGATGAGCAAGATTTAGTCGTGAGGCGAATGCAACGTCAGGTCGGCCACACCATCTCCTCGGGCCAACTACATAAGAAGGACGCCTACGCCGGGTTCCTCGACTAGAAGGTCTGAGTGTTTGCCGTAGCTCAATTCGGGGTGGATGTGGTCCTATATGGATACGCGACTTTTCTCCCAACCATCATTCAAGGCCTTGGATCTTGGTCTATTGCCCAGGTTCAAGCCCTGACCATGTCATGCTATGCATTGGGGGCCCTGATGTACCTAGTGGTTGCCTGGCTTTCGGATCGCAGCCAGCGGCGGGCTGCGCATGTTATTGGGTTTGAGTTTGTCTCCGCCGCATGTTACGCTGTCCTTCTTAGCCCTTCCCCCGGCGGGGTCAAGTATTTCGGCTGTTGTGTCGTTGCTATCGGTCTTTACGGTATTATGGGAATTCTTCTGACGTGGCTACCAAGTAACAACCTACGGTACGGCAAGCGAACGGTAGCGGTAGAGCTGCAAGTGACCATTGGCAATTTAGCTGGTATTGCAGCACTGTTTGTAAGTCTCCGGGACATCTAGATGTATGAGAAATTGCTTATATCTCTGCAGCTTTACAGCCTTAAGGACGGACCTAGTTTCATTCCCGGCCATAGCATGTCCATGGCTATGATCCTAATGGCGATGGCGCTCTACCTAATAATGGGCATGTGGTTCCGTCACGTCAACCAAAGACGAGCTGCTGGTTATGATGATCATCGGATTGAAGCAATGGCTGAAGAAGAGATCGCAGAGCTGGGAGCGGATAATCCTGAGTATAGATATACTTGGTAAGGAGGGTGGTAAGCCGTTCTTGGTATGATGATATTCACTATATGAGAGGTCTGGCATGTCGACTCTCATGGTCACGACGGCTCTGGGGAACCTGGTGCACTAAGGAGGTGGACAATGCGTCGGCATGAGTCAGGGTGGCTTGAGGCTCTGTTATGCTACCACCAAAGGGGGGCCAGTGCTAGCAAGCGCAACTCCTGGTGCACACCGACTTTATCAAATGACCCCCCATGGATAATGTCGGTGACCTTCAGTATCGCACCACTCTAGCAATGCATCATATATCTTGGGCTTGTTGCTCTGACCAGAGCTACTCTGCTGCCGTGTGACCTCTACAAGACGAACCAGTTCGGTTCGAGCGGCACGACCTTTGCACGACCCCAATGATGCGATGCCATGGAACTTGGGCTGGTCCTCATCTGCAATCTTGGAAAATGCCAGACCGCTGGACTTTTGGTGGTCTGATAATCTTGTTTTGACATGTTTGTGCGTGTAGAAGCCAATTGTTTTTAGTAGACGTCAGACCAAACCAAGCTGAGATGATGCAACAGGCGTGTTAGTGCGTATGTCGAGATCCGGGTTAGGGCCACGCAATGACAATCCTTGTTGCGCATCAAAGCAATGACGCAGACGACTTTGCGGGGGGACACAAATATCAGGACAGCAGCGCGTAGCAGAGTGTACACTAGATTTCTGTCTACCACTAGCGGCGAGTGGCTGGTGTCCAGTCCTAAAATGGGGCCAAGGGCGATCGGGATGGAAATGACGAGGATGGCTTTGGCCTTGGCTTTCCTCTCCCGGAATGATCGGCAGGGACTTTCCAAGCTTGTCCAAGCTGAATATTCAGCTGCCACTGAATTGCTGGAAAGCTGGGGACCGTTTACGTCAAGAAGAAGATCAGGTGCAGCTCATCGACTCGATCTGTTAGCGTTGAATCAACGATCACGATGACGATGAGGCGGCCAAGCCTGTTTGCTGGTTCTGGGCAGCGGTGTGCTGTGGTATATGAGGTCGAGCTCTCATTGCTCGCACTGGACGTCTCATATTGAACAACACCAACACAACTCGGCCTTTCCTATCCAAGTCCTAAGATACCCCTACACCAACACCAACATGAATTTGGGCGCCAAGGTCAAGGAAATCCTCCACTCCGGCGACTCGGAAGATGCCGCTAGAGGAGACGTTGATCGCAACACTCCAGGATCTTTCCCAGTCGACGACATGACACCCGCCGAATCCCAGAAGCATACCTCTACTAGTCACGAGCACAACAAGCTACACAAGCCAAATGACCCTCGAGGATGGTCTGAGGACGATGCAAGAGCTCGTGGTCATGGTTACACCGACTCTGGAGTCGGCTTGACCGAGCCTCATGACACCCAAACCGACACTCGAGAAGTGGCTTCTGAGAAGCCCGCCGAACCCATTCAGAGAACCGACGACTATACCACAGACAGCCGCATTGGCGACAACAACAACCCCACGTCCCAAGAGCCAGTTGGTGACACTGCCGCACTATCCCAAAAGGAGCACCCGTATTGGGGTGATCTCCCTCGTGGTGCAGGTGTTTACAACACCATTGCTGGTCACGGCAGCCCTGAAGACGATACCCAACGCCATCGCGCAATCCACAGCGACGAGACTAATCCCGCTGCCACTTCATCCCAAGCCGGCACTGCTGCTCCAGTGGGTACCCAGCCGCTCGACTTTGCGTCTCAGGGCACTGATCCCTATTCTACCCAACAAGACACTCGTGAGACTACACACGAGAGAGCGCTCGGCTCACGCTTCAATGAGGGTCTGGGTGGTGCTGCGGCTGCAGGCATTGCTGGTGCCGGAGCTTATGAGCTTGGCAAGGACCGTGGAACTGATGAGAGGGAAACCCCATCTCAATTGGGCGGTACTTCCACCATCGCTGATCCCTACGATGCTCAAAGAGCTACACCTCCCTCCCAGCACAACACCGCCGCTGCGACCAACATTCCACGACAGGAGACGTCGCCTGAGACCACGGCCCTGTACTCATCTCAGCGAGATACCCAGCAAGTCCCAGAGCAGAGCACGAGGGATTCGCACTTCAAGGAGGGTCTGGCCGGGGCTGCTGTTGCCGGCACCGCAGGCGCTGGTGCTTATGAGCTGAACAAGCAGCGTCAAGCCGAAGGAACCCCCAAGAAGACAGAGGAAATCACCAAGCCAGCCGAGCCAGAGGAGAAGAAGCACAGATCATTCCCCCTCATCGGTCGAAGCCACAAGGATGATACCAAGGAGGTGAAGGAGGAGAAGCACACCAAGGAACCCAAGCCTGAGCGCGAAAGCAAGCTTGGCGGTCTCTTCCATCGAAGTGCCAAGGATGAGACTGAGCCTGTGGCTGAGGAGGAGCCCGCCAAGGACAAGCACCACAAGGCCATGGCTGGTACTGCTCTTGCTGCTGCTGGAGCTGGTGGTGCCGCGTATGCTGCTACCAGGGACCGAGATGACGATAAGAGGGTCCAGGAGGATACTACCACTAGCCGATATCGGGAGCCCACCGCTACCCGAGGTGCTGATCAGTACTCCAACACTGGCCTGGGTGCCACCGCCACCGACACATACCAGCAACCCGCCACAACTCAAGGCACTAGCCAGTACGCCAGTACCGGTTACGATCCCAACAGCGCCTATGGTGCCCAAACCACTCAACCTTCGGTTACCTTTGCCGGAGACCAGCCTACGCAGTCTTACCACCAAGAGGGTTCGAACCGAGATGGCAAGTTTGCCGCAGGTGCTGCCGCCGGTCTAGGTGCTGGTGCTCTCGCCTCCCATGAGCTGGGAAGAAAGCATGAAAACACCCCTGCCACTACTCAGGATACTGAGAGGGGTTTCCAGCCTCAGACCGCCCAGTCGTACCAGCCCAGCCAGTCGTATGGAGCTACCGAGTCTTATGGAACTACACAGTCATATGAACCTACTCAGTCATACCAACAAGAGGGCACACACCGAGATGGAAAGCTCGCAGCAGGCGCCGCGGCTGGTCTTGGAGCTGGTGCTCTCGCCTCCCATGAGCTGGGAAGAAAGCACGAAAACACCCCTGCTACTACTCAAGAGACTGAAAGGGGATATCAGCCCCACTCCACTGAGCCGCATGCGACAACCACTACCGGCAGTACTGCCATTCCTGCTCACGACACTTCCAGGAACGAGCCTGTGACAGAGTCCGACAACTTTGCCGAACGCTCCACGGAGCCAACTCTGTCAATCACGCAAAAGGCCAATGAGGGCAAGTACAATACTCTTGCATCCGGCACACCCTCTGGTATCAGGGTAGAGGATGATGTCAACAACCGAACATCTCAGAGGGAGCATGTTGGTACTTCGTCAAGCGAGGATAAGCACCGTAGCGCTGGGGCTGCTGCCGGCTTGGGTGCTGCTGCTGGACTGGGTACAGCCGCTGCTCTGTCCCGAAAAGACAATGAGAAAAAGGAAGAGCATCTTGAGCCAGAGGTAGCACCAGAGTCCAAGGTTGAGCCTGAAGCTGAACGCTCGGTTGAGCCTCAACCCGATGAGAAGCCAGCTGCCGTATCATTTGCACCAGAGACGGGTAGCAGCAAGCCAGTCATTCATCATTGTCAGAAGTGTGGCGAGGCCAACGACATCAGCCAGTACTTCACCTCTAATGCATCCGACAAGATCTAATAGTGTTGGGAGTTTATTTGCTATTTAGTTTGTTTCCGCATTTACTTAGTTAGCATGGCTGGAATATATACATGCCCTCTTCTATTTCTTGCTTGACTCTATCTATGCATATTCGCCTCTCGCGTACCTCGGTAGTGTGTATATTGTAAATCCGAACGCAACCAAATCCGGCCGTCTCACCACTTCTTTACCTACCATTCAATTTGCCCTGCTGTCTTTTTGATCTCGTTCCGCGAGACCCAGTCTGGCACATTTCCTGCCTTTGATACTTCTCCATGATAGACACTACTAGTTCATAGCACCACAACTCCCTCAAGTCTGTTCCACTTGCAATTCCCGCGTTTGTAGCATGGTTCTTCACCTCTCTATGCCATATCGAAGTTTACAACTCACCTCGTTTTGCTCCTTAATCTGCCCGAACAGTTCTCCGTGTGCCGCTAAGGCGATGAGATGTCAGGTCTTACAGCTGTTGTGCTACCCATTGCCAAAAACCTCACTTTTGTCTGTAGTACCTTTCACACAAGTGTCGAGAAAGCATGAGTGTTCCTGACTCAAAGATGTCATCATGGCAAGCAGTTTCACGAGCATTTATCCACGACAAAAGGTTCAACAACCCAGCTCGTTGTTTTATTTAATATGACCTGTGCAGGCCCCATCCCCTCGGTAAGGACTGTGGGTGGCCAACATCAGAGGTAAGTTGACCAAGGTTAAATATTCCATTCTGAAGTGAACCGTCGTCTCCCCTTTTCTCATCCGCCTCATCCCCGACATCAAACCGCCATCTCCTGTATCGCCATCGCACGGTATCGTCAAAGTCGATGAATTTTTTTTCGCTCGGTAGCCTTGTTGCGAGGTCGGGAACCACAAGGCTTGCCATCGACTTTGAGTGTTGGCTTCAGGTTTAGTTGTAGACGACCTTGGTGTTACCAAAGGCAGAGCAAGTCTGCTCAGAAGTGGAGCCCTATATGAATGTTTAGAACGGCCACTTCACCCATAGAATCCTCCATGTGCACATACCTGGTTGGCCTGGCTGTTGCAGCAGACAACAATGCTGTCGCAGGATTCGAGGTAGTTGGAGCACTGGAAGTAGTTGCTGCCCCACTTGTCGGTCTCGGGGGTGCAGCAGTAGGCGGCACCGCTGCTGCAAGAGACGGATTGGACCTGGTTGACAGGGCCCACGGAAGGAGGAGGAGGAGGAGGAGGACCCTGGGGGTGCTTGGGGGCGCCGCCGGGAGCAGCGATGGCACCGACAGCGGTGAGGAGAAGGCCGATGACGGAAGTGACGAGCATTTTGATGGTTGTAGAAGCGAAGGTGTAGTGTTTGGAGAGTAGACTGATGATTGTTGTGTTGAGTGAGTGATGAGAGTTATTCAAGGTGGGGGAGAGCTCTCCTTTTATCCTTGTCTACATGCTAGGAGACTTTGTCGTTTCGATCCGTTAAAGACTACGTTGGTCTGATCTTCCAAGATCTCGCCCTCTGCTCCAACACCGACGTTGCAAAAAGCGAGCCGGCTTCGATCTCGTATGCACGCTCGAGTCCAAACTTGGACATTTCTTGCCTCAATCCAGCCTCAACTGAAGTTATTGAACTCATTGACGACCTCAGACATCATTCTGAAGACATGCAGAGCACCTCTTTGGGCCATCCACCTCACGATCCGGTCCTCGTATCGAGGCCTCGGTGAGAAACAGGATCTACGCACGGTCTAGATGCCTCCAACTTTTCGGTGAGAGTTTAAACGCGTCACGGCGAGATGACGATACATGTTTCCAGCTCCGGCACCGATGTTCCGAACATGAGAGCTGTTGTCTTTTGTAAAATCTGATGTCTCCGTGAGAGCACGGGGTTTCACCTGAAGTTAAGCACGATTGTAACTGTATTTCGGCCCAAGGAGAAAGAGAAAATCTTCAACTTCCATGCTACCGCCTCGAAATGCAGGTACTGTGGCTGCAACGCAAGTAAGAGATCCGAGCCCAAAGCATCCCCGATGAACTCGGAGCTGAACACATTGGATTATACGAAGTTGCATTCTTCAACAACAAAGTCCAAGCTGAGCTCGGATCTCGCCTTGCTTCGGATCGCTCGGGGCCAAAAATAATCCAGAGTTGTGTAATGTTTGGTCATACTTGGTCGATGTTGATGTTTAGTGTTTCAAGGCGACTGGTTTGCCCATTGTGGCACACAGTCTGTCTGCTGCTCGCTGTGGCGAAGCGACAAATACGGAACTCGCTTGTCTTCAAATACCTCTCGTATGCCCATGATATTTCCATCTTCTTGAATCTCAGCATCACCACTCCTCTCTCGTTTCTGATCCAACGGACTCAAAGCTTTCGCTCTTTTCTTCAGACCAACGTCACCCCTTTTACCTTTACCCATATTCACTCGCTTCCAATCAGCATCATGCATGCCTCGACTCTTCTCTACGGCCTGGTCTTCCTCCAGGGAGCCATGACGTCCCCGGTCGCTGAACCTGTTCAGGGACCTGAAGTTGAGCCTCGAGCCATGGAGCGTCGGGCCCCTACCTCTGGTGATATCCCCTTCCCCCGCTTCCCCTCCCGTAAGCCAAGTGAGTTAGACGTCTTTGAACTTTTAAGAGCATTTCTAATGATAGTCGTCGTATGAAGAGGGCAGCGATTGTTCCACTGGCAGCAGTGGTGGTTCGGTCTCGCAGTCCAACCTTTGCTCCGCCGGCAACCCGTACTGCTGCACCAGCGACGGCAAGGGCGGTAAGTAATGCCACAGGGCTTCTGATACTGTAGAAACTCACGCTTCTCAGGAAACGTCTGCTCCAACTCGTCCACCTGCGAGCAGACTGTCATCTGCTGCAACAACAACAACGGTGTACGTATCCCAGTTTTTCTATTCCCCTCCTTCAACTGACGATATTGTTAGTTCCAGATCTGCATCGGCGATCTTGACTTCAACATGCCCATCACCATCAACATCTACGAGTAGGGGTGAGTGGGACTACGGTGGGCGTGGTGTGGAGAGGGGCAAGTGGTACTATAGTTATTTCGAGGCCTTGAGCTTGCGTCTCCATGACGCTTAAAGACTGGGGATGCCGACCGGATTCTTTAGCTCCATAGTCTTGTTTTAGCATCAATCTCTCCCACATTAAAGTTTTTGCCCCTTCGCTGGTCCAGAGTGCACGGTTCATGAGGCTGCAAGATGGACCAGGGCAACATCAATTTTGAAGTATCCCTTCGGCAGTCGAAGAGCTTCTGACGAACTGAAATTCGTATGCAACAACCACGGAGATCTAAGTATCTCTTAGCAGTAATGCGCGAGCTTTGCTTTTGATACGGCTCCACAAGCTCGTCGGCTGCCCATGGGATGCAAGGATTGCAGCAACGGCAATCCAAAACCACATTGTGAGTATAATGCCTACCAGAATTCCCTATTAGAACTCCAGGGGGTCTGGGCCCGTGAGTGGACTGTCGTAGACTGGAATGATGCCAATGTCCGTCCCCTGGACTCCTACATCTGTGCGCAGCATGCTGACGAGGCAGCACAACGGGATCACTCCATTCATAGATGCGGTGTGCAGCTCGTATCTGCAATTGATTGAATCTAAATTAACAATGAATATTGACCAAGGGGAAGGTCAATGTGCCCTCAACGGCAGCAACTGGAAGAAATTGACCAAGTTGGCGTCAAAGCTATGCTAGTCAGGCACACGAAGCACGTTCTGGATCGATCCCCAACCATTATCGGCTATCACGGGAACCCCAAACTCTAATCTCGAGGGTGTTTGAACGGCTGTGGTTCCGGCGAGGGTCCGCGCCGGTGCCGAATCCCGACATCCGTGCGCTTCGGCCCCTCGTGGCGAAGCGCGATGTGACGGTGACAGTTAGATCCGGCATTGCTTCCCGAGAGCTGACATCATGTGACAGATTTGCAGCGTTGCGTTCACGGAAAGGAATGCTGTTGTAGTTTCAGGCGGAATGACATTTTCTGGACAATTTTATGCTTAGTCGTTCATAATGGGACGGGGATTATACCAGATCTTTTGTGAGACGAACATAGAGTTGTGAACACTGACAGCGAGAATAATACAGGCATGAGGTACTGGCCAATTATTTGGCATTTATGATTGCAGTGGAATACTGTCGCACAGCCAACTGAGGCAAAAGTGAAAGATACCTTTCAACAGGTACCGCAGCTAAGCTGCCTATATCCTTTGCCACAAATACTGGTTTTGAGCCAAGAACCCCGACTTAGGAGCACAAAATGCTTTGCAATGTCCTGTATCGGTCAAATCCATCACTGCTCAAGTTCCCTGTCACTTCGTACGTGCCCAGAGAAACAAGATGAGGCTCCAGCTGGAGTGAGATCCATAGAATGGAAGAGTCGCAAATCTACCGAGGTGTCCTAAAGTTGCTCTCGGAGCCATTTTTGGAGAAACAGAGCTTCCATGTGGTTAGGAACAGATCGCCAAACGGCCTGAGCTTAATGGAGGAAATAAGTCTCCCAATTGAGATACTTCGAGCACCAAGTACGAGTTATTTATTTATGACCCAATCCTAATGCTTGATAGTTGCGGTAATGTTGGGCTCCTGGAAGAGAATGAGGTACTCTAGGGTAGGCACAAGGGCTGTGGTTGCTTGGTGTTGGTAAAAGTAAGCGGGTTACGTGTATTTGTTACACGGCAAGTGTTGCCCCGGGAGTATCCCCTATCCTATTGATGCACTAAACTACAATTTGCACAAATGGACCCAATGATAGGGTGTAGTCAGCCATTACTTTTGGACTGGAAATAGGCTGAAGCCGGCTGCATAGTATGGCTGAAGAAAGATGGGGAAAAAGAAAACGAACTACAAGAACAATTAAATTAGTGTATCTATATACCTGCAACGAAAAGGTAAAACTGGGGTGGTGTTGAAATATACTCAAGGGGGCGAAAAGAATCCTTGCAGCTTGCGGGGTGAAGTTGACGGGCGGACTGCCTCGTGTGTCGCTTTGGTTGTGCGTGATTGGACGACGAGTCAGTTCCACTTGAGACGCCAAGTCTTGGCATCCATCGCTGTTGACGGTGCAGTTTGAGTCAATCTCGCTTGAATCGAGTTTATTTTGGTGTCAATTCGAGCCGTTGACGCATGAAAGCGCAATTCATCAGGTTAGGCCAACTCAATTCCCCTTGCATGTGTCAAACCAGTCAAGACCCGACTTCTTAGCCCATTATCGCCCGAACGCCAAAACTGCAACACCGTTAATAAAAGCGACAACCCGCCCGCCGTTCCCAGCCGAGATGACGACATGGACATCAATGGCGTCTTGGACGATGTTGGCATTGGCGACCAAGATGCTGCCGGAGCCGAAGGCGTAAGTAACGATGGCCCTGGGTACCCAAACCCCAAAATAACCACCCCCGACTGACATCGTGCAGCGAATTAGATACTTCAACCTCTTCGTTGTGTACCAGGCCAACGTCAGAAACGCCAAGCTTAGGGTCCAAGCCCTCCTGGGCAATGTTCGACGTCTTCGACACGCTCCCGACGGCATCGCGATCCAAGACCCCCCCGATGCATTGCCGTGGACGTCCACCGCGCTGTACCTGAAGTGGTACGAGACCGATCGACCCCTCCTGGAGGACGATAACCCTTGGTGTCGGGCACAACAAGCCAAAGAGGCCCCGAGAAAGGCAAAACGTCGGCATCGGTCAGGCCAAGACATCCCTCAGCAGCCTGCCGTAGACGCCCTTCAACAACCTGCGGCAAAAGGCACCTCTCAATTCCTTTTACATCACGCGTGTTTCCTTGTCCATCAGTCAGTCAAACCGACTTCTTCTCAGCTGAACGGGCTTGCTACGCCAGGTTGGACGCCATAGCTGGGTGTCATCGAACAAGGGGTTGGAAAGAAGCCCACGCGGTTTAAAAAGCTCTTGTTTCCCTTGCTCCTGGTTTTGTTTAGCATGCTACCTGCTCTCTGTCGATCTCGCCCGTTCTACCTACCCTTGTCCTAGGATTTCGCACAGGGAGGAGACATCACGACTAAGATGATGACGAGACACGTCCACAGAGCTTCAGGGAAAGCTTGAGCAACACGATGAGCTCCATCACAAGGCCAGCCGTAACATGGCACCGCCCAGAGCCCAAGAGACGAGACCAGAATGCTGTGCAGAACACCCTACCTTGTCTCCAAAGGAACTATCCAGAAGTTCAACATGTCCCAGAGAGAACGGTATTATCAGGTCCTGCCGCTTCTCCAACCTCGCACGATGAGGTCAAGACGCCATCTCACTGCAGTCCACAGCCGATTTGGGGTCAGATTCAGCGTATCGAGAGTCTAGTGTTAGAGCTTCCGACGGGACCGGATCGCAAGGTGATGTTGGTTTAGAGGGAGGGTGGCCTTACGAGAAGATGAGCCGCACCGGTCCTAACTTTGTCTCTTTAGGCCCAAACTATCTTTATGATGAGTTTGAAAATATTGTTGAAGGAAAGTTTCTTTCAAGTAGAATGTCCCTTATTTGCAGATCCCGCCGTACCACAAGCAATATATCCGTCATATACGCATTCACGTTCAAATAAATGACCACCAGGCACGTTCCCGGGTATTCGTTAGCCTTAAAGTGACGGCGTACGATCAAGGATACGACCTAACAAACACGGCTTAAATTCTCCAACCTCCTATTCCATATTAACGACCCCCCAATACTAGTATTCTGTCGTCTATCAACTAGACTTCATCAACATCTTCCTCCCTTGTCGTCACCACAACCTCCTTCTGCCTCCATCTCTGCACCAGAGGCAACCCAACTCCCGTCCAGAGCGTCAAAGCAACCACCCAAGCCAGCGCACTCCCCCAGCCATGCGTCTTTTTAAACTCGGGAGCTTCGCCAGACGCCAGCTGGACCTGCTGGAACGGGATCACCACGGCCTGGCCGACAGACACCATGAAGCCGAGGATAAAGGCTCGCTTCTGCTGGTCGCCGCCACAGGCCTCGTTGGCCCAGCCCGCGAGGAGGGGCGTGAAGCAGCCGTAGCAACCGTGCATGATGAAGACTGCCATTCGGAGCTTGTGCGGGACGTCCCAAGCGGTGAGGACGGCGTAGTTGAATATCATGAGACTTCCGACGGCGCCACAGACAAGAGCACGGCCACCGAGTTTATCGGCGATGTAACCCGTCGAGATCATAAAGACAAAGTTGACTGCTCCAATACATGTGGGGATGTTGTTGATCTCGGGGACTGAGTACGAGCCGGTCGACTTGAGGTAGAGGGCAAAGTACTGCATGACGTAGCTTTAAAATGTTAGAATGAGATTCAAGACTAAAAATGAGAGCATCTTACCTTCCACAGGTCAAAGTCCAAAACGAGTATGCGGCTGTAAACGAATACACCTGCCAAGAGCCAAAGACGCGACGAAGCACCGACCAGTCCATCTTTCCAGCTGGCTTGCGGCCCTCTTCCTCGATACGCTGCTTAGATCGTTCCCTCTCCCATTCATTGAGATAAAACGCGGTAGTGGTGTGAGGCGTGTCGGGGAAACAGAACTTTTATAGTCAGTTTGAATGAGCATATCTTTGCAAAAAAGATGTACTCACAAATCCATAAACAGCAACTGGCAGAGCCAGGATAAAGTCAAAGATGAACAACCATCTCCAAGCAGACATGCCACCTTTACCGTGCATGCCCGTGAAAAGAGCAGCCTGCAGATAACCAGAGAACATCTGTCCAATGACTCCGCTCATGACAAACAGACCGCTTCGACGAGACAGCTCGCTCTTTCGATACCACGAGCCGAGGCAGTACATGACACCTGGCCAAGCCGCCGACTCAAACAGGCCGATGAAGAAGCGCAAGACGTAAAACTGGTACGCGTGGTTGCACTTGAACAGGGCTAGCACAAAGACCGACCAGATGAGGAGGCAGGAGGAAAGCCAGATTCGGGGTCGAAGAACAGTGATGATGAGGTTGGCAGCTGTACCTCCAATGATGGTTCCTAGTAACGTCAGTATAGCTTCTCATGGGAAAATTTCCACTCTTACCAATTGAAAAGTACGTGTTCATCCACGAAAGTTCATTTCCGGGACCAAAACCCAGCTCCTCCGACATTCCAGACACATAGGCGTTTGAAACATTGTTTCCATCAAGCTGACAGTATTAGCAAAGATTTCGCATCATTAGTGAGAGCGTGAAACAAACCTGCTTGATGAAAAATAGCAAGCACGCAAAACTCAGCAAGAACCAATCAAGCTTGAAAATGAGCTTCTTCTCCTCCTTGGACGTTCCGGGCTCGTGCCAGTGAAACCATTGATCCTTGCCCGCCTGTGGGACCGTCGTGTCATTTTTCAAGTCGACCGCTGCCGCAGATGTAATAGATGAACGATCCTTCGCACTGACATGTGCAGTGCTGATCGCATTGTCGCCTTCAACCGCGTGAGGAGCCATCGTGACAAGCTATGTCCGAGTAAACTTGACAAGAGGTTGATTCCTGGACATCCCAGGAGCAAGAACTTATATCCAGATTTCTTCGGATCTATCGACGAGCCCACTAAATAAGAAGGCGTTTGCTCTAACCATTTCTAATTCGTCTGGCCGATTGCGTGCTTGCTTCCAGGTCGTATGCCGCTCCGGTGCGAGTCCGGGCGTTTTTCCCAAAGAGGAAATTTCTCGATGTCGGGGTGATGCCGCGATCCATCACGGACTTGACCCCGGCTAGCGCAATCTGGATGCGACGGGGAATAACTCGGTGAGTCAGAAGGCAGCTGTCACTTTGTGTCTTCTTGGTTGCACTGATAACGCAGTATTATTGCGGAATACGGTGACCTCGACGCCTGATAGCAACACCACCAAACAACCCTCAACACCCCCAAAGTAACTAATCCTCAGCTCTTTTGCATCACCCTTGTCGTTATTCAGCAGAAATGGTCGAGATCATTAAAGTAAACGGAGCCGAGCTTGCCTATGAGCTCAGCGGCCCGGAAAATGCACAACTCATCATCACCCTCCACGGCGGAAGAGGCATGGGTAAGGCTCTCGTCCCTTTGAAAAAATACAAGTTTTCTAACCAACTCAGGGGATCACAGGTCCGATTACAAAGTTTACAGTCGCCTGAACGACCGTTTTCGTGTCCTCTCATTTGACTACAGGGGACACGGGCAGAGTTCTCGGACCAAGCCTTATACCTTTAAGCAGCTGGTTGACGACATTGAAGGCGTGAGAAAGCATTTCTTAGGGCCTGAAGAGAAGGCCATTATCTGCGGTGGCAGCTTTGGAGGGTTCCTCGCTCAGCAGTATGCCATTACCTATCCAACTCGACTTTCGCACTTGATTCTGCGTGGAACGGCACCATCTCACCATCGTACGTATCAAACACTCTGATTAATGCACCGAACTAATGATGCATCAGATGAGGAGGGCGCTATTAAAACTCTCGAGGACAGAATCAGCAAGGTTCCAAGTTTCTCAAAGGAGATGCTAAGGGACAAGGTCTTTGGGGCGTTTCAAGACGACGAAGAGTTCCGACTTGTTCACTTTGCCATGATGCCGCTATACCGAGAAGACTTTGATGCCAACGCAGGACTCAGGGCTTGTCTGGATACGGTCTATGTTGCGGAATCTCACAGTACGTCACGACTAGCGACAACAAGACGACTTGGCTGACGCTTTCAGATGACCTCTACTCACAGGAGGAAAAGTACTTTGACTACATTGAGAAGCTTGACAGCATCACAGCAAAGACCTTGGTCATCGTTGGTGACCAAGATTGGATCTGTCCGCCAGGTAATGTTGCTGACCCTATATGCGAGCCTTGGCTGACCTGGCAAAGACAACTCAAAGATTATTTCGGAAAGAGCCAAGAATGCGGAATTATTTGTGGTTGCTGGTGCCAATCATAGCGTGCACGTTGAGAAGTCGGATCTGGTGCTCTCCAAGATCAGAGAGTTTTTAGATTAGTAGATAGTCAATCAGTATGCAACATATCTTGTATCGAGACATTCACTCGCGATTCCGGCTGAGAGATAACCTCTATGTCAAGAACCCCGCTCATGTCTTTGCATTATCAAGATACCTAGCCTTGATAAGACGTTTACAATCGCGGGGAAAACTCGTTTCCTGACGTGATAAGATGTGATCGGCAAGCTCGTCTTCTCCGCAGCACATGGTTTCAGCATGAACTGACAACCCGGAAAACCATTGCCCCAACCAGAACTCCAGCTCGACAACTGACTCGGGGAAACTCAACTCTCAGTCGGGCGGTGACATGATAGTCGGAATCGGCCCGCTCGCGACATGTCCAAGTCAGGCTTAGCACCAGTGGCTAGAAATACCAAAAACAGGGGTCTTGTCGGACACACCCCGACATGGGGATCCATCGCTAGTCGAGATTGCGCCATCGAAACTCGCTAGGTCTGTGAGTAGCCGATTCATCATTCGGCTAACTCGTCGTTTTGACTGATGGTTAAAAACCAGCATGCTATTGCGTTGAGCGTGGGTTGGGACACACCAAAAATGGCAGACATTCGCGTTTCCATCGACAGGGGAGGCACCTTTTGCGACGTGATCGCGACAGACGGTCAAGGGCAGAGTCCCTTCATCTTTAAGCTTCTCTCGGAAGATCCTGCCAACTACCCAGATGCTCCGACGGAGGCTATTCGACGAATTCTGGAGAGGTTCGAAGGGAGGACAATTCCAGTTGGTGAGAAACTCGATGCGTCAAGGATAGGTTTGTCTTTCTATTCAAGCATGCAATGTTCACTCAACTCACATGGAATAGCATCATGTCGTATTGGAACTACCGTTGCTACAAATGCGCTTCTCACAGGAAACGGTGAAAAGTTTGCCTTTGCAACAACAAAGGGTAAGCCTCTTATCCCCATCGTCAACTTAGTTCTAACAAAGTCTAGGATTTAAGGATGTTTGCGTCATTGGAGATCAATCGAGGCCTGAATTATTCAATCTCAGCATTCGAAAGGCTTCAGTCCTCCACTCAGACGTGATTGAAATCGATGAACGAATCACCATAGAGGACTACGATCTCAACCCTCACCCACTCAGTCAACAAGTCCTTGGACAAGATCCCAACCTCGTCAAAACGCCAAGCGGAGAAACCATTCGGGTTATTAAGAAACCCGACGAAGTCGCCATTCGAAAGCAGCTTTCAGATCTTCGAAATGATGGCTACACGTCACTGGCAGTTTGCTTCATGCATGCCTACATCTTTCCCGACCACGAAAAGCTTGTAGCTCAAATCGCCAAGGACGTTGGTTTTGAATTTGTCACCATCTCGTCTCAGACAAGTCCATCCATCAACTTTCTTAACAGAAGCAACTCGACCTGCTCAGAAGCCTACCTCTACCCTATTATCCGACGATACGTCGACAACTTTGAATCTGGCTTCAAGGTGCCGCCTGGAAGAGTGGAGTTTATGTGCTCTGACGGTGGACTGAAGCAGGCCAACAAGTTCCGCGGCAATGAAGCCCTTCTAAGTGGACCAGCGGGTGGTGTTGTTGGCACAGCTCGATGCTTTGATGTCAACGATGGTACCCCTGTCATTGGCTTCGACATGGGTGGCACAAGCACAGATGTCTCAAGATATGACGGCAAATACGATTTTCTCCAACAGACGTCCATCGCTGGGAGGACCATCAACTTGTCCATGCTGAACATTGCAACCGTAGCTGCAGGCGGTGGCTCCATTCTCTTCGCAAGGAACGGACTCTTGACTGTTGGACCAGAGTCGGCTGGCGCTCACCCAGGACCTGCTTGCTATAGGAAAGGAGGTCCCCTGACAGTGACCGATGCGAACTTATTTCTCGGAAGACTGGTCTTGTCCTCATTTCCAGCCATCTTTGGAGAGTCTGGAGACCAAGAGCTAGACACTGAAATCGTGAGACAGAAGTTTCAGGAGATTACCGCCGACTTCAACCTTCAGACTTCACAAAATATGACATCCGAAGAGGTGGCTTCTGGTTTTCTCAACATTGCCAACGAGACAATGAGCCGACCTATTCGAAATGCGACAGAGGCGAGGGGATACGCTCCAGAGAGTCACAACCTCGTCAGCTTTGGAGGTGCAGGTGGTCAGCACGCATGCTCCATAGCCGATAAGCTGGGGATCAAGCGAGTTCTGATTCACAAGCTGTCTTCTCTACTCTCTGCCCATGGCATCGCGCATGCAGAGTTGCAATACGAGACATACGAACCGTATGCGGCCAAGCTCAACGATGATGCCATGGACGGCGTCAATCAGCTTTTTGAAACTCTAAAGAAGAGGGTTGCTACTGAGCTCATCTCTCAAAAGGCCTCGGAGGACAGTCTGGCGTTTGATGAGTCACTCGTGTTGAAGTATTTCGGCACCGACACAAACCTCTCCGTTTCAAAGCCAGAAGATGGAGACTACGCAGCTGCCTTCAAAGATATTCACATGCGAGAGTTTGCCTTTTCCATGAATCGGCCAATCATCATTGAGTCGGTCAAGGTCCGAGGAATAGGTAGCACAGGGACCCAAGTTCGCGAGCCGACAGCCCACCAGGAGATGGCGTCGAGCAGACGAGAACTCTACTCGAGTCAGACGGCAACGCAGAAAGTTTACCTTGATGGCTCTTGGCAGGATACAAGCGTCTTCAAGCTGGAAGATATTCCTAAAGGAAGCTTAATCAACGGCCCAGCGATAATTATTGACCAGACACAAACGATTCTTGTCGAGCCGCTTTTCCAAGCCCACGTTCTCTCAAACTACGTTGTCTTGGACAAGACAGCCGCCGAAGAGCCACCAAGCACCACGCCAGCGGCGGTGGAGAATGCAACAGCCGAGACAGTCGCCTCCACAAACAATCTCGACCCTATCCAGCTCTCCGTCTTTGCACATCGTTTCATGGCCATTGCAGAGCAAATGGGCAACACCCTTCAAAGGACTTCCATCTCGAGCAGCATCAAGGAACGCCTCGATTTCTCCTGCGCCATTTTCTCGCCCCAGGGAAAACTTGTCGCCAACGCCCCTCACATTCCCATTCACTTGGGAAGCATGCAGTTTGCCGTTCAAGCTCAGCATCGCCATTGGCTAGGAAAGTTGAAGCCGGGTGATGTTTTGCTTACGAACCATCCTTCATGGGGAGGCACACATCTTCCTGATTTGACCGTGGTAACGCCTGTCTTTGTTGGCGACGAGATTGCCTTTTATGTCGCTTCTCGGGGTCATCACACAGATATCGGAGGCATGGGCATCACGAGCATGATGCCCGAATCTCGATCCCTCTGGGAAGAAGGAATCATTGTCCCCTCAATGAAGATTGTCAGCGGCGGCGAATTTCTCGAAGACGACGTTAGAGCCACCTTCAACAAAGTGGGCACATATCCGGGATGCAGCGCAACACGCCGTATCCAAGACAACATCTCAGACCTCAAGGCCCAAACTTCAGCAAACCAACGCGGCATCATCTTGCTTCAGAAGCTTTGCAATGAGTACACTCTTGAGGTGGTGCACAAGTACATGGAGGGAATCCAGGACAACGCCGAGTTTGCGGTTCGGCAGTTTTTCAAGGGGTTGGCTCAGAAACATCCCAAGCCTCTGACGGCAACGGACTTTTTGGATGATGGCACTGTCATGAAGGTCAAGATCACCATCGACAAAGAAACAGGTGGTGCGATCTACGACTTTGCTGGCTCTGGACCTCAGATGTGGGGAAACTATAACTGCCCCATCTCCATCACTCACTCAGCCATCATCTACACCATCAGGTGCCTCGTCAACCTAGAAATCCCTCTCAATGAAGGCTGTCTAGCTCCTTGCGATATCCGCGTCCCTGTAGGCTCCGTCCTGAATCCTACCCCCGCCGTGGCCATTTGCGGATCAACTCTGGCGAGCCAGCGTGTGATTGACCTGATTCTTCGTGCCTTTGGTCGATACGGTGCAAGCCAGGGGTGCGCCAATTCATTTGGCTGGGGCATGGGAGGCAAGAACCCGCAGACTGGTGAGATCGAGCCTGGATGGAATTACGGTGAATCCATTGGTGGTGGAGTAGGTGCTGGCGAAGGCTACACCGGAGAGAATGGAGTACACGTAAGTTATCTCGCCGTCGCCGGACAACATTACTAACGTTGATTAGGTCCACTCTACAAACACGCGACAGACAGACAGCGAGGTAATAGAAAAGCGAACAGCCGTTCTCGTTCGCAAGTACAGCATTAGAGACGGAAGCGGAGGTCATGGCCGATGGCGTGGTGGCAACGGCATCACTCGCGAGATCGAGGCTCGTACCAACCTCAAGTTCAGCATCCTCAGCGACAGAAGAGTGTACCGTCCGTATGGCATGGTTGGAGGTCATGCAGGCCAAAAGGGCGAGAACAACGTCTTCAAGTTCAACGAGGAGGATGAGCTGGAGAAGATGAGTCTTGGGGGAAAGGCTGTTGTCCATTTGAAGCCGGGCGAGTATGTGCAGATTAACACGCCGGGAGGTGGAGGATACGGGAGACCCAAGGGCGAGGAGGAGGAGGAAGGATTTGATGACTTTCATAGAGGATTCGTATAGATTGTCCTTTGACTGAATAATGCAACACAACTGTCCCCAAGTCATGCCCCCCATCTCACCTCATCACCTACTCTCCAGCCCCTTTCCAACTCGGAATACCACCTCGGGGCAGATTTTTCACCGACAGAAAAACACCTGCTCATTTCCTTTACCGTGAAGCGAAACTCGGTCATCGATGTAGTCGTTCGGAGCTCCGTGAATTACGGGTCTCGGCCCCACCAGCCTCGGAGCTCCGACTCGGACGCCCGATGACCCCAGAAATAAGACCCCTGGAACTTGTCCAATGACGTTGCCTCGGATAGTAATGCGGGATCTGTTTCAGTGATTCACCTGTATAAATAAACAAATTGGTCGTCTTCTTATTACCATCGCAGTTGTTCTCCTCAGCTCTGAATCACATTATCAATCATTAGCTCTCGCGTAGCACCATCAAAATGAACCCGTCAGTCGCACGTCATCTTGGACGATCCTTCTACCAACTTTACTCAACATCGCGATTCCAGCTAAGAACTATGGCATCAACCACGAAAGACGGCTGGTCCGCCAACCAATACGTCAAGTTTCTCAACGAGCGAACGCAGCCAGCTGTTGATCTGCTCTCGCGAGTCCCCGCAACTTCACCCAAGCGAGTCGTTGATCTGGGCTGTGGTCCGGGAAACTCCACCGCCGTATTGGCAGAGCGCTACCCAAATGCGGATCTCTCGGGAATTGACTCCTCGCCTGACATGATACGGAAGGCCAAGGAGACGCTACCAGGCGTGGCCTTTGACGTTGCGGACCTACAGACATACAAGCCTGATGGACCTGTCGACGTGCTCTTCTCAAACGCTGTCCTTCAATGGATTCCAGCAGGCAGCCGAATCCAGGTGATTCGTCAACTGTTGGAGCATCTTGCACCCGGCGGCTCTTTGGCAGTCCAGGTCCCCTTCAACCTATCGGAGCCTTCGCACGTCGCCATGAGAGAAACGGCCTTTGCACCCAACGTGTCCTGGGCCGAAAAGCTCAAGGCTGCAAACCCTGTTCGAGAAGAATTCCCCGACCCATCTGAGCTTTACGACAGGCTGCAACATCTTTGCGCCGAGCTGACAATCTGGAAGACGACATACTATCACATCATGGAGAATCACGAGGGCATTGTTGAATGGGTCAAGGGCACGGGTCTACGTCCCTTCCTCGACCCTCTGACAGAATCAGAGCGCAAGGAGTACACTGAGCAATACTTGGCGAGACTGAGAGCCGCGTATCCCACGCAAAAGGACGGAAAGGTTGTTTTGCCGTATCCTCGACTGTTTGTGGTCGCTACCAAGGCATAGATGCAATTGTATTGTATTCATTAACGGTAGTAAAACGCCGGCCCCGGTATCCTGATTGAACAATATTCTAGTGAAAATCCATGTTCCATGCTCCGTTGATAAAGAAAGAATGCGCATTACACGCTCTCGGCGTAGTTAGCCTCCTTAGCGGGAGCCTTGTTCTTCTTCTCAAACAACTTCTGTCCCACCTTATCCGTGAGAGCATCCGCCTTTTCGCCGAGAAACGTCTTGAGACAGCCATAAGTGCCCGAAATCAACCAGAGAATGACGCTCACAAGGTCAATCCAGACAGCAATCTTCATGGGGCCCGTTGAGGCGCCCTTGTACTTGTCGTCGCTGTCGCGTCCGAGAAAAATGCCGGCAAAGATGCCGAAAACGATGAGCCACAGGACAAAGAGAATGAGGTCCCAGGCGAAGGCTCGGTATGTCTTGAACAGCTTGAGCTTGCTGCCGATGTAGGGAAGAGCGCCGAGAGGAGTAATCGCAACAAAGAGAATGGCCGTGGTAGCTGACAGACCAGCGACAGTGAGGGCAAAGTACCACTCGGGCGAGAAACCACCATTGTTATCCTTGTCATTATCGCTAACGCGGTGTCCATAAAATCCGCAGGCAATGAGCGCAAAAACAAACTGCAGGCCACGGCACACGAGGCGCGGCACAACCTCGAAAGTCTTGAGCCACGCCTTTCCCATGGTCTTGCCCGTCTCGGCGCCCTCGTTGAACGCGTGTCGACCGGCCTTGCGGCCAAGCTCGCCCTTGTCTGCGTTGCGGAGCTCGTTGGCGGCGCCGGCGATGCCTTGGACGTTTTGGCCGAGCTCGATGGCGGTCTGGCCTGCCTTGATGGCGGAACTAAGCTTGCCCTTGCCCATTTTGGTGTAGAGAGTGAGATGGGTGAAGTGAAGAGAGAGTTGGTTGGTGGTTGAGTTGAACGAGTTGTGAACCAGAATTATTGAAGAGAATCTGCCAGCAGTGTGTGTGGAAAATGAAAGAAAAAAGGAAAATGTAAGAAAATGGAAAGATCAGTGAAAGTGAAAAGCGAGAGATGGCTTGCAAAGTGAATAAGTGCAAGACAATCACCCTTATAAATACAGTCCACAAAGAAACCTGCGACAAAACAATCAGCAACATCGAATCATCAAACAAGTCCACGCAAGACAGCTTCTCAGGTCAAACCACCAACAGCCAATAGTGCCAAACGAGGCCGACGACAAAGAGGCCAGGCGTCTGAATGGCCGTCAATCAAGCCCCAATCGTTTGTGTTTTGCCGCCCTTGCAGCGCGACCCGGGAGGCGCTTAGCGAAACGTGCGTTACGCGCCGCCGTTTTGTTGCGAATAGGGGAATTTGATTGGTGAGGACGTGCCGCGACAAGGCAAGGTCTTGTTGATTCTATTATTGGATTAGACGCTGCCTTTGTATCCGGTTCTTGATTTCAGGGCTTCTTTGTATTGTCCTCTCTAGGCACTGATAGCTCGGGCCACTTTCAGAGACCCATGCTTGAAACAATAATTTCTCCGTCATTGGTGCTGACTTGAATGAAGCAATGTTGACCGAAATGCCTAAAAATAGGGAACCGATCGTTGAAGTGGGTCCGTCCCCTTCGGGTCAATTCCCCAGATTTATGGAAAAGGGCTTGGCAACCTAAGACAAGTGTACGTACCCTAGAGCTGCATCAACCCGCACCTGTTTTGATAGAAAAGATAGGGTTTCTCGAGGTTGTTCTAACAGCATAGAAGAGGTAAGGCTCTCTGTGTTTAATACTTGATTTCACAAAAGGGAGGCCGCGAGTGGCGTTGCGAATTCTGTGATCACGAGTAAGTTTTGTTATTACGGATCCCATATCGGAACCAACATTCACTACATCTCCAAAATTTCTTGCCCCTTGTACTCGCATGTGTAACGAAAATGCCCTGGAATAGATCGCGATATTCTCCCGGCTCACGTTTCTTGGGGCTGGAGATAAGATGTTATATCATTGAACCCAATCGTGAGCAACGTGTATCGATTGAGGTCGAGCATCGTAGGCGGGGTTAAAAATGCAGTGAAGCGCAGACTGAAACCTACCCAATAGAATGCTTGACGTTAGGTCAATGGGTGGGTGGGGTTCGCACATTGATTGGCTTAAAACCCTCCGATCATGGTTTTGCGGAAGAATAAATATCCGGGATCCGGGAATGGAGTCCGGAGTTTACCATTTCTCCCCGGCTGGCCTCAAAAACACGTGCACGAGACAGACGACATGGCGGAACCAGACGAGGACACGCCTCCCTTGGAGGCTCAAGGCTCTGATGAGGGACCTCCATCAAAAAGACAGAGAGGCTTCATTGCCAGACAGGTGAGCAGCTCCCAATCGTAACAGTCGGTGAGACTGACCTCTTTAGGCCTGCGAGTACTGTCGCCAGAAAAAAACGAGATGTGATGAAGATTTCCCCTGTGGCCTTTGCCGGTCGCTTGGAATCCCATGTCGCTTCGCTCAGAGAAAAGCGACAAGGTAATTGCATGCCGGTAACCGTGAGTTTGAATGAGGCTGAGAGTTTCCCAGGAATGAAGCCTCTTTGGGCATGATTGTGAATATCCTTCGGCGCATCGAGGGAAAGATTGACGAGGATAGAGCGGTCGACAGGAATTCCCTGACTGATAACCGATTGAACGCCACCCATTCGAGGACAATCCTCCCGAGGTCGCCTGCAAACTCGAGCGAAATCCTGGGCGTACCGTCATTCTTGCAGCGACGCGAATCAGTTGTCGCAACACCAACTTCAGCCACAGACTCAAGCCCACCCATATCATTCAGTGCCCATCAAGTCCTTTTCTGGCCTGCCATTCAATCAGCACTGCCAGAATCCGTCAAACTCTTGTGTCAAGTCAACGGGCCCAACTACAGCACGCGCTTGGAAGCATCTCGGCCAAACCTGCAGCTCCCGACATCTTCAGACTTGCAATCCGATTGGCTGTCAGGCTTGAGCGTCGCGACTTTGAAGGAGTTGTCTGATGTCTACTTTTCAACATTCAACCTTGCTAATCCTATCCTTGATCAAAAGACGTACTTCCAGCGAACTTTGGGTGTCGCAATCGATGGCAACTTTGGCATCTGCATAGAAAGCTGCATTGTTCTGGTTGTCATGGCGCTGGGCGTAATTGGCCAAAAGGCGTTGGTGGAAGGGGGATTTTCGGCAGCCACAACTCCTGGAACCTCTGGGCTTGCTGGGGTCCAGGATGGAGACATGCCGGGCTTGGCATTTTTCAACGAGGCCAGAAAGCGACTGGGTTTCTTGACATGCGACCAAGGGCTTCAGGCCTGCCAGTTCTACTTGCTATCTGGGTAAGAACTCGGATTGATCGTTCTTAGGGAATGTGCTAACGGTTGGTAGTCTCTTTTATGCGGAAGCTCTCCGACCTATTGACTGGTGGTCTATGCTCAACAAGGCCAGTGCCTGCAGCGCATATTTCTGGAACAAGTGAGTTGTCTTACTCATGAATCAATAGTTTCTAACAAGTTGCAGCCTTTCCAGGGACCGTGACGAGTGGATGCTCGACATGCAGTCACGGCTTTTCTGGATCACAAGCATGTTTGAAGCCGTTCTCACGCAAGAGCTCAATCTGCCACCGAGCAACTCGCTGGAACTTGAAGAGCACATTGCTCTACCAAAGTTCATATCAGTCGAAGACATCCCCTCGTTTGGCTCTTTTCGTTATCCAGGAGATGACCCATTCTTTCACTACCACTTCCTGTCGCAGCTTGCACATCGACTTATCCTGACGCGAGCCCGCAACAGTTTGTTCCATTCAAGTGAGTGAATGCCTGATTTTTCTAGGCTGTACTCACATCTGCAGGCCCAACCGCCGACTATCCTCCAGAACCCGTGGAGGATGAACTGATTCGCCAGCTGGAGCAATGGAGGCAAAGGCTCCCCCCAATGCTGCAATTTGACCCCAAGGCCCCACTGAACCGGGCAGATTCACCTTCAGATATTCTCGTAACTGCTTGGCTTCACTGTCGGTACTTTGTTGCAAGATATCACATCGGCCGACCGTTGCTGTGAGTAACATCACCAGAGGCTCAGATCATCACTGACGGCATTTAGGCATCGCGCCCTGCAGCGCCCATCCTCTTTGACGGAAGGTCATCTCCGAAAATGCCGCGATACAATAGCCGCGGTATTGAATTGGGCATCGATTCTCCAAGTAGCAAACTCCATGAAGAGTTGCAACCCCCTACGATTCTTTGTCAGCGGCCAGTAAGACACCCTTCCATTGCAAACTTTTTGCTATTCTGACAAATGCTAGGCTCTTTGGTCAAATATGTGTCATCTTCGCCTTGAGCGTTTCTCCATATCAGCATATTCGAGATATTGTGTCAGACGTTGATTTGAAGTGGAAGTCGTTTGCGTTAGACTATCTGGAGGAGTCTGCTGCTCATAGTCCCACTATTGAGCAGGACTATCAGATTGCCAAGATATTATGTGAAGATATATGTAAAAGTTAGATTCTCTCAGGAGTAGAAAACGCCAAGCTAGCATGATTAATTTGACTTGCAATAATTCCACGAAACTTTGTTGCAATTAAAGCCAACGCGTTTTCAACTTGTGCAATTGAGCCGAGTCAGTTGCTATTGGGCTGAGTCAAAAAGTCCAAACTTGAGTGATATAAGACCCGCCGCAGCGAAATACTCGTTCGAATTTCACGCCAGGCACTCTTATATCTGAGCATTTTCCTCCTCAAGGCATTGGAAAAAATGACATCGCGCACTCCAGTTTTCACAAAAGATGCCCCTGCTCCCATGGGTGGCCTCCTCAGTCAAGGCATCGTTGCCAATGGCTTTGTCTTCACCTCGGGCGCCATTGCACAAGACCCCATAACTGGTCAAGTTATTGATGGGGACATTGAAGAGCACACAGTACGTCAACTCTTTTGTATTGAACGCTACTAACCTGGATTATTAGCATCGATGCATTAAGAACCTGCGCGCAATTCTAGAGGCGGCGGGCTCTAGCTTGAATGATGTCGTTGAAGTCACGATTTACATGGCTAGCTCGGAAAAGTTTGCGCGGATGAATGAGGTTTACAAGACATATTGGGGAGATATCAAGCCTGCGAGGACGTGAGACAACCTTTTTCATGATTACCAAGGATCTACGCTAATATGCATGCTTAGGACCGTGTTCATGTCGGAGCTACCGCCAAAGACTCAGCTTGAGATGAAGTGTGTTGGTTTGGTTACCAGACAAGAAGTTGCCAAGTCGAAGGTATAGTCAATGAAAAAGCTTTAAAAAGCAGGGCCTTGCCTCGCGGTTACTGTTGGCTTTGGTTCGCAATCATCACTAGTCCAAGATTGAATGCAGATACGCATATAATTATGTCAAACAATTTCAAAGTATTCTGATAAAAAAAGGGCTCATATCACGCTCCTCCGTAAATAGGTTGCTCTTACTTGCCGCGGGTATCTTTGGATATTAAACGAGGGAGCGATTGAACTGGTTTGATTAGTATCCCTTTAAAAACACAATGATAGAAGGGATAGCTCATCTTACCTTGAGAATCGAGAGACGCACGCCTTTGTTTGGCTCTGGGCACGCTCAAGCGTACCGGTGTTTCTCAGACACGTCCGGTGCCGCAGCCCCAGACTCCTCAACCCTTCCAGTTCCATAATGTGTCGCCTCTCCAGGCGCAATAGTCCCAGGCTCCCGATGAAGAGTCTCAGCTGGCCTCTCGCCCTCAACCACAGGCTGATTCTCCGATGAGGTAGCCTCATGCGCCGGGGGAGCGACGCCCTTGTGCTTCCACTCATGACGCGCAAGCATCTCATCAGCTCCCCGCAAGTCTCGCTTGCCCTTTTCTGCGATTCCTTCGTTTTCTGTGCGTGACTCGACGGTTGCCGGATGATCCGGGTTCTTCTCAAAGGCTTGATCGGTGGCTTTTAGTACTTCGCCTCGGATGGCGTCACCAGCACCTCGAATGCCTTTAAGGCCAGATTTGACGTCGTCAACGAGTTTGGACATTTTTGTGGTAGTAGTCGTCTGTGAACGATATGTGTTGCGTGTGAGGTGTTGAATGCAATTCTTGGCTCGCGCCTAGTGTTGGTTTTATATCCTTGGCCGTGGATCGGCCGGACGGGTGAGGCGGAATGACGTCGTCGAGTTGATGACGTCTTCTTTGCTGATATCGGAACTATGTGAAAGCAAGTTTTCAACTTTAGCATACTATTAGACTACAGAACAAATGGCGAATGGAATGATACACTCGACGCTTAGTCTGCTCCTAGCTGGACGAATTGTGGCATTCAACGGCCTATGCTGTATCTCTCAACCACGTCAAGAACACGGGACCACCTACATTGAGCTCAAATCTTGGTCATGCGAGGAAAGGATTTTTTCATTGCTTGCTAGGTTCATACTGATAATTGTTGCCGTCACGTCATGAATGCATTTTCTTCTCGTTCAAATCACTCAGCGAGCCGCAATCCGCGAACGGCGACCCGAGCCCTGACCGCCGCACCGGCTCCAACGTCGAACTCCTGCTCGACGCCCATTTCGGGAGCCTCCGCCACAGTTGCGTACGGAACTTCGTAGCTTCCAGCCTCGTCCTTTCCATTCATCAGCGTCAGTTTGAAGCTCGGGGGGTTGGCAAGCACGTCGGCCGTGATGGGGAATCGGAAGGCTGAATCAAAGGCAGGGTTGAAAATGTCCGTGCCTGGGCTGTAACTCTTTGCAGGAGTGACAAACTCCTTGTCGCCCCATGTAACCTTGACGCTGGGGTTGAGCTCGTCGCGCTGACCAGTAAGTCCGGTGACGCCGGCGATTAGCACAGTGGCGAGTCCGCAGATTTGTCCCTCCTCTTGGCTCTCAGCCGAAATGCTGTCGGTTTCACCAACAAAGTTGAAGAACTTGGCATGCAGCGTCAGCTTGCCCTCAGTAGGCTGACCCTTGTGGACAAGACTGAGCTCCTGGGAGCCGCCGGCCAGAAGAAGCTGCTTGACAGTCGTGGTAGCGATGCCAATATCGTCGTCACCACCGAGATCGTCGTCATTAACGTCAACAGTAATGCGCTGGTCGTAATCCGTGACGAGAAAGTCGTGTGTCTCGTTCCACTCGGGCTCGTGGCTGTTCTTTTGAGTGGAAGTGCGCCACTCCTCTTCCGCACCAACGGTTACATCGCAATAGCAGTCGGGCACATCCTTGACGAGCTTCTGGAGGAGTCGCTTGGCCCCGCTCTTCTTTGGGCCCGTAATCCCGGTAGCGGTGCCAATCGTGAGGCGGATAACACCGAGGTGGTGCTGGAAGGTCTTGAAGTAGTCGTTGGAAGAGTCGAGCTTGACGAGGAAGCGGTTGGGGAGGACCGCCATGGAAGAAATGATGCTGAGAATGACCTTGCGAACGGCCTTGTCGATGATGGAAAAGTCGGCGATGTTGGCGGCGTCGGTGAAGTCGAGTTCAAGAGTTGGCGGGTTGATGAAAGAGACCTGGGCAGCTCCAATCTGGTGACCGTGGCATTAGTATCTGTGCATAGAACCTTGATCAAGCTGGAGCTCATACCAAAGGGATGACGTTGGTCAAGGGACAGAGCAGGACTGACAGTCTTCCCCTCAACTTGATGTGCTCGATTCCCTATGAATTAATACTCAGTTAGACGCCGAGAGCAACCGCATTCGTCAGTTGGTAGACACTCACAATTTTGGGCACCATGCCGCCTTCAAGCTCAAAATCGCACTTGCCGTCCCAGTCCAAGTCCATATCAAGCTTGATGCCTTGGAGCTCGGTCTTGTGAACGTCGACGTGAGAAAGATGGATCGGGGTAGGCCCAAAATCAAGCTTCACGAAGCGTAGTGAGGAGAGAGGACCAGGAAGCATGGCTTCGAGCATGGGCTCGACTATCTCCTTGATCATTCTGCCGCCGGCGACGTTGATGTTGGGCCATAGCTGAGCGATGATGTCGTTGAGGAAGCCTTGTCAATGTGAGCCAGATGATCCAGGGACGTGCATGCGGGGTCGAGCATTGTGGCATCTTGAACATCGACACTTGGAGGGAGCGTCCTACCTGCGGATTCCGTGCCTCCAGAGGCGGTCAACGTGTCGACGAGAGAGGCCATGATGGGTGAGGGCACTGAGAGCGGTTTGAGGGCGGTTCGTTAGATGGGTTCGGAAAAGGATGCAGAAAGTAGGAAGAGGAAAGAACAGGATTCCAAAAGAGAGCAGAATAAAAGCGACTGGAACAAGGTTTCGATATCAGGTCAGTGATGAGGAGTGACGATGGAGCTGGAGGTTTTGCGGGGTTCGGGCCATGTTTGGTGCCCGCTTGTCAGCTGATAAGTGTCGCGGCCTGAGGCACTGACGTCATTGTTTATTCACGGACCTGCCACGTCGCGCGCAGAAGTATTGACGTCACACTCATCACTGAACATGACCTGAAACGTTTAAAATCAAGCATTGGAACTTGATTGACAGTGAGGAGTACAGCGTGCTAACATGCAAGTTGTTTTCTTATAAGTAAGTCGAGTTATGCTTGGTAGAAGCGATTCAACATGACACGTTTAGATAAGATAGTGACTAGAGTTTAAGCATAAGTTGAGAGCCAAGATCTAAAAATAGAACTCTTCAGCGGACAAGGTCATGGATGGGAAGCGAGATAGACGAGAAGAACAGACAAAAGCTTGATTAAACATCTTTCAGGCTATTTTTACAGCAATCACTGGCCCGCCTCTTTGCCCTAGCACCTCCAATCATCAATCAGTGTAAACCACCAACACACCAACCTTAGAGGAGTCATGTTGGATAACATCAATCACAGATCCTGTATCACCTTGTTCTAATCACAGACCTATTCAATTTACCTGGAAACCTATGTTGGACTTACAAACCCCAGTTGTAGTAAAGAGTATGTTTGCAACCACTATTCCCTTCAACCTCTCAGCATCGCATCCTCACCAGACGCAACCATCGCCAATGCATTGCCCAATTAGGAATATGTTTGACAAGATGTCCATAGCCCGAGCGCATAGCTTAGGGGGTGCTGTCTTCACTGTTTGATGGGGCCAGTGGTGTCGGCCTCTCCGAAGTGCTTTCCGCCGCTTGCTCGTTGCTGCAAGTCGGAAGAAGACCATGGTAGGCAAAGGCGGGTACGATCAGCGTGTAGGCTTCGTCTCGGTCATGGGCTAAGCCCTCCTTGACCGCCACATCTGCGATCGTATCAAAGAAAGAGTTTTTGAGGCTGCGCTTCCCCGGTCCTCTTTTGCCCTCTACCTCTTCGGTCTTACCGGGGACTCGTTCGACTTTAGAGGCAACAGCAAGCATAAAGATAGAGAAGAGCTCCTGAGTCCATTGGAGGAGTAGCCCTGAGTCACGTCGTGTTTGAATGACAAGATGATTCTTTCTATTCGGCCTCCTGTGAGAATTGAAAACGTTAGCGATTATCATTCGGTGGGCCAGTGAGGTGAGATGCGACGACAATACATACTCAAGAGGTGACACAAGAAACATGCCAAGATAACACTCCAACTGGTAGGTAGAGCGCGAAACAAGATCTTGTAAGCGAATTTTTGCATCTAGCCATTGTTCAAGCATCCCCTGGTTCGATGAGTTGTCATCATTGTTGGTATTGCCCACAATGCGTCCCGAACTAGAGGGATGACAGGGGACTTCAGCAGACACGAAAAACAGTTTATCACCGATAGATAGCTTTTCACCGCCTTTAAACTTATGTCGATGCTCCAGTCTTCTTGCCAAGGCCTGGGCAGACAGGGCCAGAAGAGCTGCAATTAGGTCATGATTCAATAGAGCCCCTCGATGTTCGGCGTGGGCCGTAGATCTTTGTAGTCGGATAGAAACTTTTCGTCGCGCAGGATTGCTATAATCTGGGGGTTGAGAGACGCTGAAGTCGAACACCCAAGATATGAGATCAGTTACTACCTGCTCAGAAGGCTGTCTAGACGCCTCTCCCTTCCAGAGTAGCACCCCGGAAACGTAAAGTACATCCATGACGTTTCCGATGACAGTGTTAAACATATTTGAAAGGGCTGAAGCTTCTTTGTCGATGCTGCTCAGAGAAATCCTATTTGAAATTTGGCTATAGATTCTTAGTGGAGCAGTATCCTTTTCATTTTCGCCTGAGTTTTCGAAAGCCAAAGATGTCTGCGGTGGAGAACGTGGGCGATGAAAGTGCTTCCAGAACTGATCTGAAGAAAGTACTAGATAGGGAAATGCAAGTTCGTTATGAGGTTGCCTCGCCATATTGATAAGCTCTTGGAGCCCTGATGTGTTAGATATGTCGCCCTGAGCGTAGTGTATGATCAACGCGAGACTCGCTAGTTCGCAATCTTTGATTAGCGGGTACCAATCTGGATCAGAGGCAAGACCTCTTCTCGTCCAAGCCCGAATTGCAGTCATGATCAATGTAATCCCCAGCTGAGCGATAGTTGCCGACCAGTGAAGCGCTCGGAGCCCGACGAATTGGACGATGTAGCCCACGATCGCGAGAGACGTGGAGATAGTGACCAGCAACCTCGATCAGATCAGTACGAAATCTTCTCAGACATGCCCCGGGAAAAGTGTCATGCATACCTATAGTTTTTCTTGTTGAGCCGCGAGAACTTGAGCGACAGGTCTTCTCCTTTCATGAAAATCGCACAAGAAGGGAAGTGTTGGTCGCCTACAGTGCGAGCTTTTTGGAATGTGAGTATCTGAGCGCCCTCGTTCTATGGATACAATGTCATATCGTTGGTGACACCCTCAATGACGTGCCCGCATGCCATCATTGCAATTATCAAGCAAGTCGTGCCGGCACAGAAGCAAGGGTAACCGTACTTTGCCATCTGAGCTTCAGCTTTCGTCCATTTCAGATGGTAAGTAACCATCCCAGCAAAGGCGATAGAAAATAGCTGGAGAACCGCTCCCAGCAGGGCCCATGTCCACAATTCCGATGTTGATACTGTGGCGCCTTGAACGTTGAGCGTCAGATTTGGTGATGCGTTTTTTCGGGACAGAATTCGCTCAGTAACCGAGTCTCTATGAGGTGACCAGACATGGTCGTTTTCGACGGCCGTCCGTAGGTCAAACACCACGCCATCTCAAGCGATGACAAAAGTTTCCATATCTCCCCGCTTCCGATTAGTCGCACAATTTGTTGGCCATTCCACATCTCGCAGACGCTCTGCGATGTTGAAGAGAGGAGCTCCTGTTCGGCAACTGAAGGACTTTCTCGTGCTCTTTAGAGATTAGGCACAGCCCATCTGTATTTGAAATTGGGAATTATACCTGCCAATGAGTGCTTTCAGCCTCTTCCCTCCACCAACGCGAATGGCGCTAACGATAGTTGTGTTGATACCAAGCGGTCCCATGGCGAGGAGGACATTATCCGCCCAGCCCATGCTCATGCTGAGGAATTGTTTGGTGGCCTGCTCACCGAAGAGGTTGAGCAGTGGAGCAAGGTCTCTGAAGAGGTTGTTGGAGAAGTCATCGCCCTCAAATTCGTCGGAGGTGGTTGGGGCCATAGTGGCGTTTTCAGGATGCTTGATGAGAAAAGAATTGAAGAGCGTCCCCGCACAGGGGAGGGAATAGCACCTTTTTAAGTACGACGCTTCAAAATCAGGCTGTGGCGCCCAGTATTCCGGGGCTGAGCAGCTGAGACCACCAGCTGCAAGAATGTATGTCCTGATCCAATAAGCGGTATCTTCAGATACAACAGGGTTACACATCATATCAGCCACAATAAAAATGTGCCAGTAACAGTGGCCAGTTGGTGAGAACCTGGGTCTATCAGCGAAAACAATGATGTTTTGGCGCTTAAGGGCGCAGCGCAGCCAATGACAAGAGTAGGAATAGCCGGGCTTACGGAGAATTTGGGGATAGGGGGGTTAAAAAGCGTGATAGATAGAAGAGATATCAGCACAACTTCGGATGTTATGAAACTTATTTTCCCGAAATGTCTAGAAATGAAAGAAAAAGCGATGTAATTGTCTTAGGAGAAGTGAGTTGGATTGTAGCTTTGATCAAGATTCGATTCAATACAAGTACCCGTCGCTTCATCGCTACATATAAGTCCCTCATTGGTTTCAAACTACTCAGTAGGCACCAACAACCGGTCTACATCGGGACCCCAACCCTCCTCATCCGAGAAAACAATGGTGTTGGAACCCTGCTTCAAGTTGCAATGTAGAGAGCTGCTTCCAGCCTCAGTAGAGGCATGTCGGGTAGACAGGAACGCCACCCGCTGAGACTGCCCATTGACGGTAACATTGGCATGTCGCGAGGCGGTGTCTCCATTGCGGAACTTGATGGTGATGGTATCGCGACCACCGGGGCTCTTGACATCCTTGAAAGTGACGGTTCCGCCCTTGTCGCCTCCGATGTAACCGGCAGCCTTGCCTCCACTGCACTCGCTGCAAGAGATGACGACGGCATCATTGCTGAGTGTAGCACTCTCACCTTCGATGCTGGTCTCACCAGATCGCTCGGACCAAGTGCCCTTGGACACATCGGGGGCCCAGCTATCGCGCCACTCGAGGGTGACCTTGGTGCCCGATACGGTGAGGGGAAGCCAGATGTAGGTACTCGCAGCCAAGTTGGATGACACCCAACGGTCGCCAATATAAATGGCGTTGTCAGTACCAAGAGGCTGGATGTAGCTGACTTGGCTTCTGAACGTCTTGGATCCGACTGGAGCAAACTCCGTCCACTCAGACCAAGGACCAGACAGAGACTTGGCGTAGCTATAGACCTGCATGAAGAGTAGATATTAGCTCAAGTAGCTGAGGCGAATGGTGAACAAATCTTACGTTGTCGTTGGGGTCCCAGCCCGTCAAATGAGAGCCAAAGATGAAGTAGTATCCGTTCTTCTTGAGCATTGCTGGAGACTCGGCAAAGTACTGCCACTCAAAGGTAATTTTGGTGACATTGAGATAATCCTCCGAAAGGGCCATGATGCGGGTGCCATACTCGCGCTGTTGAAATTGTTAGTACGTGAATGTCCGAACGTCCAGAAAACCACTCACATCTTCGGTCATCAGGTAGGCAGATCCATCATCATCCTTGAAGAGACCCATGTCTCGGCTTTGACGACCAAGAGGTCTGAAGCTGCCGCGATAGGAATACTTGCCACACACACTATCGCCTGTAGCGACTCCAACGCGGGCATCCTTGTAGTCCTTGCTGTCAATGTGCAGGTACAGGACATACTTGCGGGTCTTGTCGTTGTAGATAACCTTGGGTCTCTCGACAATGCGTTCTGGGCCAAGATCGCCTGCCTCGGTAGTGCGTGAGAGGAGGGCACCTTCGTACTTCCACTCGACAAGATTCTTGGAGGAGTAGCAGTTGACGTTCTGGAAGTAGGTTCCGTCTGTCTTGTCCTCGCCGATCATGTAGTAAGTTCCGTCGACCTCACTGTGCAATCGTCAGCCTGACAGAAAGTTGGGGAGGCATTACGTAGACATACATAAGGCCATGGCCATGAGCTTGAACATGCTCGCCGGTATTGGTCTTAACATTGTGTTAGCAAGCTAAATGTTAATGAGCAGTCGACTTACCGCAGTCCATGTAGCTCCTGGAATAATGTCAAGAGCCGCTTGGACTCGACACGCAGAGAGTGCAGCCAGAAGAATTGTAAAGAACCGAGCCATTTTAATGACCCTGATGGGTTTCTTGATTTCTCAACTCATTTTCAAGCTCCTCCGAAGGATCGCGTCATTACTTATACTCCTCAATTACCTCTTGTTCCTTGCAAGGTGGGATTAAGGTGGTCCCACCTGAGAGAAATACAGGCAGTCGTATTCAAGACTAGCGCACCAATAAGCTCAACTCATGAGAAGGTTAATCATGTGAAAGCATGGACCTATCCCTCTGCCCGATTCTTGCGGGGAACGGACCTTCGGGGAACCCGGAGCAACGACAGACTCCCCTTTTAGGCATCTCGAAGATGATCAGCGCCCTGCCAAGACTTGGTTTCAAATCCCCGCATTTTTATGATCCAATGCCGACGGCTTTCTTACCAGAATAGTGCCCGAGCTCGGCTTTTGATGAGCGTGATTTGCCGGGTAGTGATGAATACGATCGTGGGCCGATACCTGGGCCGACGTCCGATGCATGAGAGACTTTGATGCGACGCTACCACTCTGGGTCAAGTGAAGCTGTCCGGCCCGCTACGGGCCGAGAAAAAGATTGAATCGTCATGTGGATGCCATCACTGACGACAGCCTTGGTCAAGTGACTTCACTGCCTGTATTATCCAAGTTGCTTTCACTCTTCCACAACATGGAGTGTGACCCAATGTCTACGAAGATTGAACAGATCTATACCAAAACCGCAGTCTCCTTCTTGGTGTACATCCCCTGGTAGAACAACGACCCTGCTGTCGACTCCGAGCTTGAAAAGTTAAAGTCCCATCCCGGTAGAATATCCACAATCCCCAGTCTCCGATACACCACATGCCCCTCGTGTCTATCATCCGTCGGCTCGATAATTAGTCCGCACGCATCATGCGGCTTTGCTGCTGGGGTTTTCAACCAGTCTTCCTTGTCGTCTCCATCCAGATATGCCTTCAGCAGCACAACTTGTACCGCATCTTGTTTGACCAGATCACCGGATGAATCTGACAGCGAGTCGAGATAGAAATCCACCTCGAGGTCATCTGGTACCTCAGCCAGCAGTCTAATGGGAAAGATCCAACCCCCCACAATGAGCTTTTTCACCTTTTCATCTGTGCCTGTTCCCTGTCGAACAACCTCAATCAGCCTAATGTCATCAACAGAAGCTGTCCCATCCTGCCAAACCAACGGTTGATTCATGCAACACCATGACCACGACGGGAACTCCTCTGATTTGACTGTTGGCCAAGACGGTTTGCCCCTCACCGGGACTCTCCTCCATGTCAAGCCGTGCCAGAGATCCGACTCCCAATGCCCATCAAGGTATTTCTCGTGTTTTCCAAGTAGTTGATTGATCTTGGACGTGATGCCCGACAACGCAATAAGCTTGTCGCTCTGCTGGGTGAGGCTTCGCTGCGAATACTCGCTTAGGATCTGATACCACTTGTCTCGAATCATTTCCACGCTGTTCCAGTCGTTCGAATGTGCCGCGTACATAGGAGACAGAGGAAGGAAATAGCTTCCAAGTGACTCCAGCGTGATTGGCGTTCGAGATGCATGTTTTCCCCACCCAGCGCGACATCGAAACTTGACCTCATCACGGCCAATAAAGACCAGTCTCGAAGAAAGAAGCCTTTCCTGAAAGGTCCAACCGCGGCTCGCCCATGGCGAAGAAGTTGCAGGCCCTGCTTCTTCAACGCTCTTGAATGAAGGAAAGGAAAACTGGAGATGGCTGAGAGAACCTTTCCACTGGATGATGTCCTCGGCCCATGGAGGTCTATTCTTCAAGAACCCCTTTTCTGCTCCACTGGAATCGATCGGGACGATTGTAAATTGGGCCATTTCGTAGTACTGCATCATTCGCACGCTCTCATAGATCCACTCCCCAGAGTCTTGCACGATGCACAGCGCATCTATCCATATGTGTGAAGCCCCAAGGCGATGCGCAAGGGCAATGCTGTGCTGCAGTGTTTGTGGAAGGGTATCAGTCCGAAAGCCGCTCAATCTCTCTGGAAGATTTGCCAAGACAGTCCTGGCATCGAAAACGACCTTGGCCGGGCCCCAACAATAACTTAGGATGACATATGGAATATCCCGAGTGTTGGTCTCCTCTAGTCGTATCATCCTTTCGTCTGAGATGTTCAATAGCCTCAGCGGAGCAGCAATCGTACCTGGGTACGAACACTCTGAGTGATGCGTGTCACGGTTTCCCACACAGGTGTCCAGGTAGGTCTTGATTCTCTGAATGGACCTACTTGACAACGGGTTTGGGTCTGGTAAGGGGGTGTAAAGGCCTGGAATTTTGTCAGTTAGCTTCGGAACATTCTGAGTCGAGCAACTCACCATCCGCCCTATGCTTGACAAAGACATCTAGTGGGTACATTTCCGCTCCCATACGAAGCTCTCCAGCGATCCGATTTGGAAGCCAGTCGTCTCGGGAATTTGCAAACTGAACAGTCGCCAGGTCGGGGTGGAACTCATTCAGCTGGAGCGTAATGGGGCCTGCATAGTTCTGTTCTGTCGGAAGCAATCGCAGTTGAGTCAAGATGACTTTTTTGAGGAAGAGACACATGTGGCAACCATTGGCGCCCGATCTATCCAGTTGCGGTAGGTCAGGTAGTTCATCCTCCAAGGTAAAATCGAGGGGAATGATTCCATATTCATCAAGATCTAGATCCTCGCGTCCCTCATACTGTTGCGGCGGCGGTGCGTCGACGATGGCGCTGTTGTCGAACGTGAGTCGCAAGCATCGCTGGCATAGCATCTCGGCTGCTTTCGACTCAACTATAGTCGGAGACATTGTGCAAGCTGAGAGGAAGAGGAAGAGGTGATGCAAACAAGGTGACGCTGAGTGAATGAGTTGGTCAGATTAAAAACTGGGTTGTATGAGATTGGTGTGCTGACAATGAGCTATTTTTCTGTAGAGCACTGCCACCTGGGTGGGACTGTCGGTTCTGAGCAATCAGAGCCCTGCCAGATACAGCCTTAAGATGATAGGCACGGCCTAGGGTAGGAGGTTGCGCTGTAAGCCGTGTTGGGTTTTCTTGTTGTCTTTATAATAGCAGTCGTCATTAGGGACACATGCATGATGTGAGAAGTATACGTAAATAATAAAGAGCTATGTGGAAAAGCAGGAGAGAAAACGTAGGCATCAACCCGCAAAGAAATCTGATGTTGATGGCGAGATCAAAGGAATGTGGATACGAACAGGACCTTAAACAACGAATGGAGAGGATTAATTCTAATTGACTTTTAGTATAAACATAGATACTCTTATAACGTCGAATTCATTCCACTGTAATATTCTCAAGTCATATTTCATGTTATTAATAGACGAAAGACACTCGCTCACCAATAAGGCAGGCATTAAGAAGTATACAACAGCGGTCTGGGAGGCAATTTTTATCCTAACTCAACAATCTCTAACAGACTAAAAGGCTATGAAGCTGCTTCCTACAAAATTGCAGTGACTTCGATCTCAATATCCGTCAGCCGTGGCAACTCCTTCACTGCAACACACGTTCGAACCTACCTGTGGTTAGCAACTTATTATAGTGCACGATGGATGACATACCGGTTTAACATCCTGACTTAGGACCTGCAAGTATGCTTCATTCATGGTGGCGTAGTCGGACATGGAGGTTAAAAAGATGTTGACCCGGACCTGGGAATTGAGATGGGTGAGCTACCTGACGACGAAGATTCTTAGGCTTGTTCACTTACCACTTTGCGAAGACTGCTTCCAGCAGCTTCTAGGATTCTAGAGATATTTTTGAAAACCTGGGTCTGTCTCGAGTTAATGCGAGAAGCCCACAATTGATGAGGTAACTCACGGTGCGGTCGGCTACTGTTCCTTCAACTAGGTTCCCCGTGGCCGGATCAACGCCCGTGACACCGGACAGGAAGACCATGCTTCCAACCACCAGAGCTTGAGAGTAAAGCCCGTTGGCTGAGGCGCCCTCAACGCGGACCTGCATACTGTTAAGAAGAGACATTGTGGGAAGCTGGTGTGAAGAGTCAGGGATGAGAAACGGCAAGGCTGAAGTAAGTGGTACTGCTAACTGCTGAAAGCACGCTGCTTTCAAAGTTTTCGTGATATGAGGTCTCTCGTGAATCGGAAACCGGGTCCGCCTCGGCAGAATACCCATATCGGGCTCTGACTTCCTCGGCTGGACTTCTCGGGCTCTGCGGTCCGCGAACCAGACGTGCCAAGAGATACGATTGCCTAGGCCGGAACGAGAACCAAACGTAGGTAGGGGTGACAAGCTGATCGGGTTGTGGGTCCCGAAATCCCAATCGATGTAAGTTGGTTGGGTGATAGTACCCTGTGTGGCGACTATCATTTCCTAAGGGCACATTGCAGTAAGTTCCGTAACACTTGCCGAACCTTGTAAATCTTGCGCTCTTAAGATGCTGCAATGGAGGAGTCAGGAGTTCCGTGTAAGAAAGACCGGGCCTAAAGAGGCGACTACATCTATGGCTTGCTCAAGCGAGAGAGAGATTATTTTGCTTTCATGGCAATTTTCCACATTGAAAAGGATATGTCATTCTACCATTGACATTTTTTTGTAGACCACTTATTGGTAAAATCTTTAATGCACACATCGTTGATACTACAACTATTTTCCTATCTATTCAAACACCCTCGCACTTACACCCCATTTTGACCAACCCTAGGCGTAATCTTCATCATAACCGGAGGTGGATACTTGACTGCGCTGACCCGAATGCCGTCTCTTACATCTTGAGAGGGATTGACGAGATCCATCTTCATAGTCATGTTAGCTTTGACAAGTTCAAGTCTTGCATCTGGTAGGGTACTCACTTCAAAATGCATCAGCAACAGTGGCAGTGTTTTCTTCATTTCCAGCCACGCAATATGAACACCAGTGCATGTTCTCTTGCCAGCACTGAATGCAAGGAAGGCACGATCCATTTGCCGTCGTTGATCCTCACTCGCCTCCAGCCACCTCTCAGGCCTGAAAGTGGCCGAATCCTTGCCATAGACATGCTGGTCCTGGTGCACAGCATCGATCTGGCATCCTACGATGGTTCCTCCGGGAATGAACTCGCCGGCAATTGTGGCACCAGCTGGCGGCACCACTCGGTCAAGTCCCCAGGACGCGATGGGGAGAAGCCTCATAGACTCTTTGAGCACCGCATCAAGGTATGGCATCCTGTTGACCTCTGCCCACTTCGGCATTCGAGACAGCATGCCGGCGCTGAGGTTCTCATCGATCTCTTGCACAAGCTTCTCTCGCACGCCAGGATGCTTGGAGAGAAAGTACAGAGTGTATGTCAGCGTGCCGGCCGTGGTGTCAGCCCCGGCTCCAATGGTGGACATGATGATGCCCAGAATCTCGTCGTGCTGGACCAGCTGGGGGTACTTGGCCTGGCCCTCGAGAAACTTGGCACAGAGGTCCTTGTATGAGAGCCTGCTGGCATCTCTCTTGCGAGCCTCAAGCATGCGGTTTGCGACCTTGGCCAGCGGGCTGTCGCCTACTCCCTTGAGCGTGGTGGCCAGTCGGCTTTTGTTGAAGAGGTAGTCAGCACTTGGGACGGCACCCCAGTGACCCCAGTGATCGAAGCGAGCCATGACAGCAGCGAGCGTGCCGTCAATGTCGTTGCCGTTGGCCAGCAACCCAAGAGAATCGCTGAAAGCAATCCGAATCAGCATATCCATGGCGAAGAATTGCAGCCACTCGCCAATATCGGTTTCTTGCAGTCTAGATAGGATCTTGATGAGGTCTTGTCCCGTCGCCTCGATTGAGTCTTCATAGTCGAGGAGAGAGTTCGTGGTAAAGGCTCGGCCGACCGACTTGCGCACCGCCGTGTGTTGAGCCTCTCCCATTCCAATGATGCTAGGGACAGCACGATTCTTGCTCACGGGTATGGCGCCGTAGTAGGATGGCCCCTTATGCCAGGTCGGGTTTGTGCTGTAGACAATGGGCACGGCGGCCGGGTCGCTGATGCTGACATGATTGGGCCCGATGCGTACGAGCTTGCCGTGCTTTTGATGTAATGCAAGCAATCTCTGGGTGTGGCCTTTGGCGTTTTGTGATCGATATCTCCAGAAGTCGGTGAACTTGGCAGCAAAGGGACCTGGGATGTTCGACAGACGAAGATATGTGGTAAAGAGGTGCACCAGCAACAGGCAGCTCCCCAGCCCGAGGGCGAAGATGATCATGACAGGCATTTTCAACTGGAACAACTGACAGTTGATTTCATCGGAATTGAGTAGTTGGAATTGCTTAGATATTGATAACAGCATTCACCGTCTAGAGCCCTTTATCAAGACATGGCTGAGACATTCAAGGCTTAGCCCAACGACACTCAACACACTCCCTGGCCTCCTCGGGTCTCTCATCCCGGCATCCTGGTCCCTTCCCGCAGATGGCGGAAGGGGCTGATGAGACCCATCGGGATGTGGAACCCGATGATAACGGCGTCAGACAAGGCGTTTCCCTCACGCAGCCACGATAACGTCAAGTGACGCGCAGCGAATGCGGGGTAATCAACCTTATCTCTACGACCCGTGTTAAATCCGGGCATCATTCTGCTTTAGGAAATAGGGCCAAGAATAGCCGGATATCGTGGTTCGACTGTCCCGAGGGACTTCTCCGCGGTGACTTCGTTTCCCCTCGTCATCTCCCATCCCGGACCCATCTCATTAACCCGCACCGAGATGATCACATCAAGACATCGCTCATCGCTGGATGTACTCAAGAGGTCGGCGAAGGCGTGCAACAGATGTCGGAAGAGACGAACCAAGTGCATCGGGGATCCGCCTTATCCGTGCATTGCTTGTAGTGACTCGGGCCATGTCTGCGTTTACACAGAATCCGAGAAGAGGGTCACAGTGACCGAGAGCTACCTCCTCGAGCTCCAGGCTCAAGCGCGAAGGGGAAACACGAGCCGCGATGCCGTCGCCGACATGACAGACGCGTCCAGTCAGGACATCGAGCTGGGGTTCACCGGCACTGATAACTGGGTCCTCGGGAGTTCTGGGCAATATCGTACGTTGTATCGAGTCACCAGCACGTGGGATGCTTGTAGCAGGGCTGATTAAGGGTCAGACTTCATGGGTAACTCCTCATCGACCTACATCGCCAACAGACTGAACCCAACGGCCGAGACGCTGGCATGGCACAAATATCCCCATCATGAGGACACCGCCTGGCTCCGACGCTCAAACAGCCCTGAGATACCGCCGCTACCACCCTTTGAGACTGCGGAACGACTGTACCGGGCGCAGCATGCCTACATAGGCACGATATTTGCCTTCCTCAGCGATGCGGCCTTTCATGAGCGGCTTGAGCAGGTATATGCCCGAGCTCCGGACCCCAAAGATCGCGAGGAGCGCCTCATCTACTGTCAGATCCTGCTCGTATTGGCCTTTGGGCAGATGTACTCGATCAACCAGTGGGTTGGAAAGCAGGGTCCGCCTGGGTTCGACTACTTCAAGTACGCTCTCAACTTTCTGCCGAATGTGTATGAAGAAGGCTCGATACTCTTCATCGAGGTGCTGAGCTACGTTGCCTACTTTATGCAGACCATCAATAGGAGAGATGCAGCTTACATCATGATTGGCATTGCCCTGAGGATGGCCATCTCACTTGGGCTACACCAAGAGGTCTCAGACCAGGATATTGATAGCGATACTAGAGAGCACAGGAGGCGTGTCTGGTGGTCGACGTACAGTATGGAAAGACTTCTCTGCGTCACATCGGGCCATCCACTATCCATTCAAGACGAGGATATTGACCTTCTTCTCCCAAGCCCAATGGCTGGTGAGGATGAGTACACCTCCTCTGTCCTCAAATCCTACACGGAGCTGTCACAGATTCAAGGCATCATCGGAGAAAAGATCTATCGGAAGAAACAAAAGTCTGGCCTCGACTTATCGGCTTGTGTGCAGCACATCATGAAGAGACTGTCGGCTTGGTTTGACCAACTGCCGTCAGCGATGCGTTCGAACCCCCCGGACTCAGGGGCCCCTCCGAGCCGAGAGATTGTTTCGACATACCTCCACTACCACCACTGCATCAATATGACAGCCCGTCCGATATTGTTGTATGCAATTCAGAGGAAGCTAGCCCCCGGCACGCAGAACCCCAACATGGCTCGGTGGGAGGACGGTTTGTCACCAGACATCGTCCATGTCATTGACAGAGCGATATCCGCCGCGAGGTCGAGTGCCTCGATTCTCAGTGCTGCTGCTAAGTACAACCTTGTTGGTAAGTTAAAGAGAAAAAAAAAGTGGTCGTGGAATAGCTTGATTAACTCATAGCAGCGACATATGGCTTCATCGACGGTGAACAAGCCTTCTCGGCCGCCTTACTCCTTGTAATGGTCAACATAGCCTTTCCTTACAAGGAAGTGGACGCTTCTGCGATGGATATGGCTCTCGATGTGTTGCAGATGATGGCTGAAAAAGGCAACGCCTACATCAGGGCCTGCCACTCTCTGCTGACCAAGATTCGAAGCACCATCAAGCCTAAGGATCAGTCAAAGGCGGTAAACATAGATGAGGTTAGCCAAGCACAGGTGCTTGAGTCGAGCTCAACTCTGCCAGGTCTGCCTCAAGATGAGAACCAGCCGTTTAGCCTGGACTTTGAAGGGGATCCTGCGTTGTGGGCTGAAGTGCTTGAGTCTATTGACATTGACATGGATAGGCAATGGGTTGAGACGGCGTTGCGGAGAGGGCAGCAGCTGGACGGCTGAAAAGGCATGACCTCCATTAAGAAATGAATAAACAACGGATTTACCGGTGAAATAGCTACCCTATTGGTTGGAGTTGCTGAAGCTTTTGTCTGTAGTGCTCACTCGCGGACAAGTTGTAGTACAAAATTCCACTTGATAGCGCCTGGTAATGCGTGAGCTTTGTGCAATCATGATACTATGACTGGTGTTGTTCTGGTTTCTAGTTTGAGCGCCGTCATCATGTTCACAAGTTTGGTCTTTATGATTGCTGCTGGGAGTCGTCTCCTCGAGAATGGAAGGCTGTGCAATTTGATAGAAGCAACATATTTTTCACCGCATCCCAGGCGCACTAACAAGACGACGGCTAAAGCCTTACAACCAAACCATAAAAATTGACTTAAAATGCTTGTAGCTAGACCTCCTTAGTTCCATAACCACCGCCACCCGGCGTCATGATAACAACCCTGTCTCCAACCTTCATAGGCACGCTACCTTTTCCACCCATGTTGACCTTTCGGTCCTGGCCAGTGTACTTATCCGTCGTGAGCCACAAGTTCAAGCCTGCAGCACCTGCCTCTCCGCCCTCCATACCGTAGGGTCTATGCACGCGTCTCTCTGAGAGGATGGAGCACTGCACCGGGGCGAGGAACTCGATCTCTCTCGCCACGCCGTCTCCTCCCCGGTTGCGCCCCTCACCGCCGGTTTCTTCCCGGAGCTCAAAGCGGCGGAGGATGCAAGGGTACCTCTTCTCTAGAATCTCGGGGTCCGTAATGCGTGTGTTTGTCATGTGGACATGCACGCCGCTCTCTCCGACCCAGTTGTCGCCGGCACCGGCACCACCAGCAATGGTCTCATAGTATCCGAAGCCCGGCACAAACTCACCAGTCTCCTCGTTGACTTTGCCGTCAATGCCAAAGGTCAGGTTGTTGAGACAGCCCTGCGAGGCGGCGCACGCGTGCAGAGCCTTAAGTACCACGTCGGTGACCCGCTGGCTGGTTGTGACGTTACCACCCACGACGGCAGCGGCGCCCGTCGGGCTAAGGATGCTGGGCTTGGGAATCCTGATGTCCACGGGGCTCAAGCAGCCTTGGTTCAGAGGGATGTCGGACTTGATCATGCACCGTAGGGCATAAATGATTGCTGAGTTGGTGATGGCCTCAGGGGCGTTGATATTGCCACGGACCTCGGGTCCAGTACCGGCAAAGTCGAACACAGCCGAGCCCTCCTCATCGATGGTGATCTTGAGCTTGATGGGTGTGCCGTCGTCCATGAAGTCCAGCGCCTCCAAAGGCTTGCCGCCGTAACGGTGGTACATATCTTTGAGAAGATTCCGTACAGCTAGTTCGGCGGTCCTCTGAATCTCAAACATGTACATCTGGACTGTCTCCAGGCCGTACTCGTCGATCAGGTTCTGGATCAGCGCGATACCTCGTGCGTTGGCGGCGATCTGGGCCTTGAGATCTGAGATGTTGTCGCTGATGTTCCGACTTCCCGAGCAGCCCTCGTACTGGGAGGGGATATCTAGGAAGAGCTCGCGCATGCGGACCTCATTGAAGACACCGTCTGAGACGACCTTTTCGGACTCGATGGCAGCGCCCTCTTGCCACAGCTCGGTTGAGTTGGGAGGCATGGATCCGGGAAGGATTCCGCCGACTAGACGTGTGTTAGTAGCCATGAACCAAACGAGACAATGAATGGGGAGAGCATCACTTACTATCAGCGTGGTGACCGCGGGAGGCGACATAGAAGATGATCTCATCAGTGCCCTGCTTGAATACAGGTGTCACAACCGTCACGTCGGGCAGATGGGTACCTCCAGAGACGGGGTGATTCGACACCAAGACGTCACCGTCCTTGAGCTTTCCCAGCCACCGCTTGTGCTGATACCGAACGGCGAATTGCATAGACCCGAGATGGACGGGAACGTGGGGCGCATTGGCGACGAGGCCGCCATCAGGGGAGAAAAGGGCACAAGAAAAGTCGAGGCGCTCCTTGATGTTGGTCGATACGGCCGTCTTCTGGAGAGTTCTACCCATCTGCTCCGCCACTGACATGAACCGATGGCCGAAGATGGACAATCGAACGGGATCGACCTGCGAAGAGTATGTGGCCTCTCGAGGGGCCGACTCAAGGTCGATGAGAACGCAGGTGTCGAGCACATGGACGACCGCGTTGGGGGAAACAACGATGGTCTGTGTTTCATCGATGATGATGGCAGGCCCGTGAAGCTTGACATTGGAGCCGAGCTCCCGCAACTGATGGACAGGGGTCTTGATGAATCCCGACTCCGAGTCGAAGTAGACATCCGTAAACTGCGAGGGAGTCGGAGCGTCCTTAATATTGGCTTCCTTGAGTTGTTTCAAGGGACTCTTCTTGGAGGCCTTATTGGCCGAGGCGATGGTCCGAACACGGACGTCATCAACGAGGATAGGACGCTCAAAGGTAAAGTTGAACTCGCGTCGGTGCCTCTCGACAAAAGCCGAGGCGAAATCACCGTCGTCAGGCTTGAGGATCATCAGGCTCGTGTCGGATCCCTCATACCTCATGTTGAGGAATATCTCATGACGGAGTTGGCCCTTGGTGAAGCCCTGAGTGCCGAGTTGCTCAGTGGAGCGGTCCATCAGGCCCTGCAGCTTGAGGTCGATGGTCTCCTCAGAGCCGATGTACTGGGCTGCCATTGGCTCCTGCGCCTCTTGGACGATCTCGGCAAGTGCAAGTCCGTACGCCGACAGGATGGAAGAGTACTTGTGAATAATGATACGCGAGATGCCGAGTGAGGCGGCCACATTGCATGCGTGTTGACCACCAGCGCCACCGAAGCAGGCCAAGTGATGTGAGGATGTCTCGAAGCCGCGAGCTTCGGTGAGGTTGCGGATCGGTCGGGTCATGGACTCGTCTGAAACCTTAAGGAAGCCCAAAGCGACCTGCTCTGGGGTTAGACGGGCCTGGCCATGCTCAGTGTTGATCTTGTCCGTCAGCTCCTGGAACAGCTTCTTGGTGATGTCGCGGTCGAGGGGCTGGTCCTCATTGGGTCCGAAGATCTTGGGGAAGTACTCAGGGAGGAGGCGTCCCAGGAATAGGTTGGCATCAGTGACAGTCAGGGGGCCACCCTTGCGGTAACAGGCCGGGCCGGGGTGGGCAGAAGCTGACTCGGGCCCGACCATGAAGAGGCCGTTTCTCCACGATAGGATTGACCCACCACCAGCAGCGACCGTGTTGATGTCGAGTTGCGGAGCTTGGATACTGACACCCGAGATACTAGAGGAAAAGGTGTGGTCGAGATGGCCATCAAATCGCGACACATCGGTTGAGGTACCACCCATATCGAAGCCGATGATGGGAACCCGGGCCTCTTCATCCCAGCTTGTCGAGGCGTAGCCAACAACACCTGCAGCGGGGCCCGAAAGGATGGCCTTGAGACCGCTAAATTTGCGAAAGTCAACCAGACCACCATCAGACTGCATGAACTCGACACGGCAGCCATGTGACCCGGCCAGGCCACCCTCAAAATTGGCCGAGATAGAGTCGATGTAGGACTTGATGACGGGGGTGAGGTAGGCATCTGCCGTGGCTGACATGCCTCGGGGGACAACCTTGATCATAGGCTGTAGCTGTGATGAGAGTGCCACTGAGAAGCCCATCTTACTGGCTATCTCGCCAACCTTGAGCTCATGGTCGGGACAGGCGAACGAGTTGATGAGGGCGACAGCGATGGAGCCATAGCCTTGGTCCTTGAGAACCTGCAGGCTAGATGCCAGACCCTCTGTGTCGAGCTCCTGGGCGACATGATACTTCTCGCTGGTGATGCCCTCAATCTCCCGCAGGGTTGACAGGGCCTCCCGGGATGACCGGGGATGGGAAGGAATGATGCGCTCATCTACCTCGACCACGGTCTCGAACAAGACATCGGGTCGCCTCGCGGAGAGGTCGAAGATATCCGGACGGGCCTGGTTGCCGATACGCAGGAGATCCTTGAACCCCCTGGTCGTCAGGAGGGCCGACTTCATGCCTTTGCGCTCAAGCAGCGCGTTGGTGGCAACAGTAGTGCCCATGCGCAGACACTCAATGTTGTCTAGCCGCAGCGGCTGGCCCCGGGGAAGAGATGCACCCGTGGCAGCCTCGAGGACCCTTCGGATACCCTCGGTTGGAGCATCCTTGTAGTTGGCAGGGTCGACTGATAGGAGCTTGAGGACAATGTCGGATCTGCCGGGGACGATGGCGTGGACGTCTGTGAATGTGCCACCACGATCGATGGAGATGGTGATTTTTCTGTCTGGAATTGACCCCATGTTGTGATTTTGTGAAAGAGCTTGTGTGTTGATGTTGGTTGATGCTCTTCTGAAGCCAGATCCTTTGACCAGAAGCACGTTTCTAAATACCCTTCTGAGTGGTCTTTTGCGGAGGCTCAAGTCCGTGGCTCTTGGGCGTCATTGCGGATTTCCGAGGCTTTCTCAGATCTAGAGTTTGGATGCATCATGCTCTAGGTTCCCCGGAGTCACGGATCTCTCTGTGCATTGTCTCACGACCATCTGCCGTGGCTGAACCTTGTCGATAGGAGTGAGATCCCGGGGGCGCTACGAGATATCGGGACCCACTATCCGATGGAGACGACCGAAGACGGTGTCGGGGACCCGTCACCACCCGGAATGACTCCAAGTCAGCGCCAAGCCCTCGCAGAAGCTAGGGATTGATCTGGCTATCTAATCTTATCCCCGCAGTGCAAGGCGAACCGTGTAATTGGGAGAGCCAGTCTTATCTCCCGACCCCAGACTTCTCAATCCCGGGTAGCTATCTCTCGTGGCTGGTATCTACGCGAGCTTGGCAATGCGCCTTGTGACAGTCGAGTAACATAGCCGGCTGGTAGAACGGCGGTTGTGTAGTTAAAAAGCATCAATTCCGACCGGGGACAAGGAGGTGTTGTTCCTCTCTGGCTTTGCTGATTGCAACCCCCATCCCCCAAGTTTCCATCACCAACTCATCACTCCGCTTCAGTAAAGATGACCGACAAGATGCAGTTCAAAGATGAACCCGGGACCCCAACCTCTGACATTGCCAATGGGTCCATCATTGGAAGAGATGCTGACTGGACGCCCGAGGAAGAGGCTGCCGTCAGGCGCAAGTTTGACTTTACTATCACGCCCTTGGTGACTCTGCTGTACATGCTCTGTGCCATTGACAGGTAGTGTAGTTTCCTTTCACACGGCTCTAAAAGATGGCTAACAATACCTAGGGCCAATGTCGGGTTGGTTATCCTCAGTTATTTCCTCATAAATGGTAGTGATCTGACGCACACACAAGCAACGCTCGCATTGAGGGCATGAGTGACGAACTCAACCTCATCGGCTACCGATACAACATTCTCTTGACTGTCTTCTTCATCTTCTACCTGGCGTACGTCGCTTAGTTTTCCAAACCCCCCATAGATTCGACTTGCTAAAAATGGCCAGTGTGGAGATCCCCAGCAACGTCATCCTCAAGAACGTTGGCCCTCGATGGTATTGTAAGCAAGCCCCAATCAACCCACCAAGAGTTGAAGCTCTAACAAAGATCCAGTGCCCGCCCTTGTCTTCTGCTTCGGAATGGTCTCTCTCTGCACCGCCTTTGTCGAGTCGTACGCTTCCATGCTCGTCGTCAGAGCTATCCTGGGCATCTTTGAAGGTGGTGCCATGCCCGGAACAGCCTTCTTCCTGAGCTGCTTTTACAAGAAGACGGAGTTGTTCTTCCGTATGAGCATCTTCATCGCGTCTAGCTCTCTGGCTAGCTCGTTTGGTGGTCTCCTGGCTGCGGGACTTTCGTAGGTCATCCTGTTTCTCACACTATCGGCGTTGCTGACCGTTTTCAAGCAAGATCCCGCCCTGGGGAGCCAGTGCCATGCTTATTCACAGGTGGAGGAATATCTTCTTCTTTGAAGGCTTGGTTAGTTTCTGACACAAAATTCGAGCCACTGTCTAACAGCGTGAACCACCAGGTCACCATCCTCGTTGCAATGGCCGCTCCATTCTTGATGCCTCAGAGTCCCGGAACATACAAGTTCTTGACTGACCGACAACGCTACATCGCCGCTGAGCGTCTCCTCCGTGAGAATGCACACGTATGTACGCGTGAGAACTGTTAAAAATCACATCTGACTTTCCACAGATCCGTGAAGAAAAGGTGACTTGGAAGCATGTGCGGCGTGCCATCTTCAACATCCACACCAACGTGTGCGCCTGGTGCTTCTTCTGTACCAACAGTGCTGTCCAGGGTTTTGGTGCCTTCATTCCAACTATTCTCCGTGAGTTTGGCTGGACTTCGACCGAGGCACAGCTCAAGTCGGTGCCTCCATACCTCGTCGCATGCTGCGTTACCATTGCCCTCGGCTACCTGAGCGACCGGACGAACAAGAGAGGCATCTTTATGGCCGGTATTCTGCCCTGCTCTATTATTGGTTTCTCTATCCTAAGGTTTTCAACCAACACGGATGCCAAGTATGCCGCTGTATTCCTCAACGCCATCGCGTGCTTCGGCGCCAGCAGTGGATTCCTCAGCTGGGGTATCAACAACGCCGGTAGTCCTGCCGTGGCGGCTGTTGCCGGTGGCTATATGGTCATGGTGGGAAGTATGGGAGGTGTCTTGTCTACGTGAGTGAGCCCTGCATCCGTAAATGTTCCCGAACTAACCTGCCCCCGTCAAGCTGGACTTACCTATCGCGTGACTCGCCACTCTTCCACACCGGTCATACTATCAACCTGTCTCTACAGTGCTTCTGCTTCTGTCTGGCTTGCTTTGGCCTTGCTCACTGCGTCTACGACAACAAGCTTCGTGCTAGGGGTGGAAGGGACGACAGGATTCAGGGACTAACCGAGGAGGAGAAGCTGGCCCTCGGTCACCGAAACCCGGAGTTCCGCTATATGGAGTGAGGGGATGGCTTGTTCTGATTCGTCATGTGCAATCGAGAGGGGAGAGCTCTGGGTGTCAGGCCAGCCTGAGTGATCGAGGCCGGGCCCGCATCTGATACTCACTAACCCTCATCGAACTTCTCAAGCACGTATTATTCTTACAATACTTTATATACAACACTATTCGCGTGTATTTCATTTTGATGTTGTAATCGTGCTCCCATAAGATAGATACTTCACTCATGACCCTGACGCTTTCCACTTGCTTCTGTTGAGCAGCATATGTAACCTGGAATTGCCTCTGTATTAGCAGAAGGTATTTTCTACCTTTACCGTTGGCCTAGTGGATTATTGTGTTCTATAGCCCCTCATTCAAGCCGTTAATGCATCAGCCAATTCTTTTTTGATCAGGTATCAAGATATTGTGCTACGTGTCACCTAGTAGAGACAAAATCAAGAACTCGCAAGTCTACTGGTATCAATGTACTGTGAACTTAGCGAGCGAGCCATATCTCTTTGCTGAGCGAGATGTCGTATCCGCAGTTGACATGGTTACTCGTGATAGCCCAAATGTTTCATCTGCCCCGGTTCTTCAGCTCTCAATCATGCATAGCCATTGTCTTTGTTGATCGGGCCGTTGCTGGCTATCGGTAATAGCCCCTCTCGGGTCCCACAACCCGGACCGGTAACATCAAGCTGCTCTCCGGAACAGCCCCCGCCCGCTCCGGGTTCCGTGGTAAGGACGGGAAGCTTTGCCCGAATGCCGTGTGTAGGGAGTTTAAGGGACGAACAGACAAACGCCCGGAATGCTCCGATCAAGACATGAGATTGGCGACTTCGACTGTGCGTCCTCTTACAGCACGGTCTTCTGGCTTCAGGATGTACATATTCGTCCTTCAAGAAGACACTTCTAACGGCAATCCCGACCAAAAACTTCAAGTACTGGAAATAATTCAATACCCAAACCATCAACCTTTCTTTCGACTTTCACAATCCTCTCTTTCCGAGTTTCACAGTAGCAGTGTGCCCTTAAAATGGATTTTCGTAGCGTTAACCACACTCTGCGAGAGCCGGCCAATTCGATACGCTTGATTTACAACACGGCTCTCCTCGAACCTCTTTCCACCATTGTTTCTATCCTCATTCTCATCGGTACCGCGGGCTACCTTACGGAATGGAAGCCTTGGGCTCAAAGCAACAAACACGAGGCCGACACACTCCTCACCGTTGTCCAAGAAAACCCGAGAGATATCATTAAGGCGATGGACAAGGCAGGAAAGAACTGTGTCGTCTTTTATGGGTCACAATCCGGCAACGCAGAAGACTACGCCACTCGACTGGCCCAGGAAGGGAAGAGCTCCTACGGATTGGAGACGATGGTTGCCGACCTCGAGGACTATGACTACGACAACCTGGATATGTTCCCTCGGGACAGCGTTGCTATATTTGTTCTTGCAACGTACGGGGAGGGTGAGCCCACGGACAACGCCGTCGACTTCTACAGATCTATCATCGATGCCACCTTCTCCGACGATCGAAGCCCACCTCTGGGTAGCCTCAAGTTCATCATATTTGGCCTGGGAAACAGCACGTACGAGCACTATAACCTGATGGGTAGAAACGTCAACAGGATACTCGAGAGTCTGGGGGCTCAGAGAATCGGCCAAGCCGGAGAGGGTGATGACGGCTCAGGAACCCTGGAGGAGGCCTTTCTCACCTGGAAGGACGGTATGTGGGCTGCACTTGCTAGCCACATGGGACTGCACCAGCAGGAAGCGGTCTACGAGCCCATCTTTGAGCTTGTCAAAGAGCCTGGGTTAACCAGTGCCTCCTCTGAAGTCTACGCGGGCGAGCCCAACGACAGGCATCTTAAGGGAGTCATCAAAGGGCCTTTCAACGCACAGAATCCATACATCTCGTCCGTTGCAAAGTCTATGGAGCTCCTTTCCGGCACCAGTCGGAACTGTCTGCACCTAGAAATCGACATCAGGGGCTCTGGCCTCACATACCAGACTGGTGATCATATCGCCGTCTGGCCCATGAACGCCACCATCGAAGTTGACGAGTTTCTACGCGTCTTCGGTCTTGAGGGGCAGAAGGACACGGTTGTTCGCATTGAACCAATCGACTCAACGACCAAAGTCCCTTTTCCCACGCCCACCACCTTCGACGCCATCGTCTGTTATCGCCTGGAGATTTGTGCGCCAGTGTCTCGCCAGTTCCTCAGCAGGCTGGTCGCTTTTGCTCCAAACAAAGCAGCAGAGACAGAGCTAGCCAGGCTCGCCCAAGACAGGGACTACTTCCATGAAAAAGTCGGCAAGATGCAATACAATCTTTCCAGGGCGCTGAACATCGCCAGCGGTGGTGATAAGTGGGATAAGATCCCATTCTCACTCTTGATCGAGGGTCTCCCGAAACTTCAGCCTCGCTACTACTCCATCTCTTCGTCTTCTTTAATGCAGCCAGACACCATTTCAATCACGGCAGTTGTGGAGAACCAGGTCATCCCTGGCCGAGCAGATCCCTTCAAAGGAGTCTCAACCAACTACCTCCTCGCACTAAAACACCATCAGGATGGGGACGCGAAGGCCGGTTCTCTATACGAGCTGATGGGTCCGAAGAGAAGATACGGCGGCGTGTGTTTGCCAATTTATGTTCGCTCATCCAACTTCAGGTTGCCTTGCGATTCCTCAAAGCCAGTCATCTTGATTGGCCCAGGCACCGGCATCGCTCCCATGCGTGCGTTCATCCATGAGCGTGCACGATTGGCAGCCCTGGGTCAACCGGTCGGGCGCACGCTTCTCTTCTTTGGGTGCAGGCGCCGGAGCGAGGACTACCTGTACGAATCTGAGTGGGAGGTACGTAGGGCCCCGGGCCTCCACTTAAGTAGATGCTAACGCCGTAGCAGGACCTCAAGAAACTACCGAAATTCGACTTTGAGGTTACGACGGCATTTTCTCGAGAAGGGCCTACCAAGGTGTATGTTCAGCATCGGCTGAAGGAGCGGGCTTCCCAGGTCAACAGGCTCCTGGAGGAGGACGCAAGCGTCTACGTGTGTGGCGATGCCGCAAACATGGCCATTGCGGTGAAGGAAGTCCTGGTCCAGGTCGTCTCTGAGCAGCGGCTAATCCCCAAGGCCACGGCTGAGAACATACTGAAAGTTATGAAGGCTTCTAGAAGATATCAGGTGTGTATTGATGTCCTCTGTGTTTTCAAATATAACGGACTGATGAATATTTCAGGAAGATGTATGGTAAGCAACGAAAGATTACCTATCAGATGGCTTTGGGAATAGTCCCTTGACCCAGGGCACCATAAGTCCGGTGAGAACACTGGATTTCAAGCGATTTCATGCATGGCAGTAGTGTTTATGGAAGCGTGAAGGAGCGGTGGAATTGACTAAAAGACGAGAAGTGAACCAAATTTACAACGTGATACTCCCGAAAAGACAGCACTTGATACGCCAGGAGATCCTTGGCACACAAGACATCAGTTGAGGACCCTCTTGAATGCGCTAACAACTCGGTTCGACTTTTCCTTAGGTCTTGACTCTAGGTTAATTGACTCTAGGGCAAGAATGTAGTCAAGGCCAGTCGTAAGGTCCACTTGAGATGAGGGAATGATCCAAGCATCCTTCCTCTTCCAGATTCTGTGCGTAAAGTATATGGTGATGAAGATGGGAAACCCGATGTAAGATGTTAGGAAAGAGGAAGTCGACCAGTTTCCATGGAAGAACACTCCGAACCCATTCAGGAAAAGGAGGCATGTAAAAAAGACGATGCAGGCGTACGACACGTACGGCTGGAGCCGAGAGCGGAAGGGCACATCGGTGACACCTTGAGCTGCACAAGCCTTGCGAAAACGAAGGAGAATGATGCTGCAGCAGACCCATGACGTGAAGCCAGCTGTGTTGGTCAAGTTGATGAGCCAGGTAAAGACGGACGAAACACCGGACGACACGTTGAGAAAAGCCAGGAGTCCGAATAGCGAGCTTGCCATGACGGCGTAGATGGGAAGACCCCAGGCGGTACAACGCTTGAAGATGGAGGGCGCATTGCCTGCCATGGCGAGTGAGTACAAGGACCGACTGGACATGTAAAGGTACGAGTTCCCAGACGACCACGCTGAGATGATGATACCAGCGTTGATGATACTGTCAAGCGTATGGATTCCTGCGTCTTTTATGGCGATGACCCAGGGCGAGGCAGCGGCTCCCTTGCCTCCACTTAGCAGGCCTGGTGCATCGCTTCGACAGATAATGCCGATGGCCAAAGCGCCCAGAATGTAGAAGGTGATCAACCGGTACACAAAGGTCTTGGCTGCCCGGGGAAGGTTCTTGCGAGGTGCCCGCATTTCTCCTCCGGTGATGACGATCAGCTCAGGGCCAAAGTTGAAGGAAAATACGGAAAATGCCAAGGCGTAGATGAAAGCACAGAATCTTCCGGCAGCTCCACCGACGAGATACTCGTTCATAGCGCCAGGGTTTTTCCAGTATGTGAAACCAAGCCGGCCGTCTTGTGCTGGAGCTCCTCCGAAGCATAGAACAACCGAGAGTATCAGCAAGCCGAGGATCATGAAGACCTTGGTTGATGCGAACCAGAACTCTGTTTCTGCATATGCACCGATGGGAGCAAAGTTCAGTGCCACAATAACGATGAGCATGACGGTGATCCAGACTGCGATGTGGACCTGGTTGGGCCAGTAGTCGATTACCAGGGCTGCGGCCGTGATCTCGTAGGCGACGAGAATGCCGAAGGAGTAGAAGTAAAACCAGCCCATGGCAAAGCCTAGACTCTTTGAGACAAATCGTGATCCGTAGTATGCCATCGAAGACCCAGGAATCGGTAGGTATGAGCTTATTTCGGTCGTCGCCGTCATGATGCAATACACGAAGAAGCAGATGGTAACGTAGGCCAGGAGAAGGTTGAGAGGGCCCGAGATGGCGAGGGCTTGGCCGATACCGACAAAGAGGCCAGTGCCGATGGTTCCGCCGATTGCAATCATCTGGGCGTGGCGGGACTTGATGTTGCGGTGCGTTTCGGTTCTCTGCAGAGGGCTGGAGTCCACCTGGCCAGGGGCGCAGGACTCGGCATCATGTGCGAGACCAGGATCGGACGACTTTTCACCATTGACAACGTTGATGTCTTTGGTCATGATGGTTTGACTGATGGTATGAAGAAGAAGAGATGAAAGAACTGGGTGATCGTCGTAAAGTGTAGGAAGAGGCGAGACTGGTATTTGTACGACTCATGGGCACCCTATCTGGCAAGGGGCTTCCCCGCATTTGAGCATCATATCTGGGGTAGCGGAGTTGAATGAACTTTGCAAGGGGTAGTCCTATCAGGTCAGGTCTAGCCAGGGATACTGATAGCTGGATGAGCCATCCCATGGCCGCGCGGTTGCAAATGGTCATCTAGTACAGCTCGGATGGCTGCCGAGACCTCGCCACAATGAAATGGATGGAGGCCCATGCTCAAAATAACTCGAGTAATCAGGCATAGGGGGCTATCTCTACTACGTGCCGAGTATCACGAGGAAGCAATGGGCTTTTGAGGGATGGACTGAGGCATCGCAATCTTGCTCCACTGAGTATTTACAGATAGGGCGGGCTTGATAACGTTATCCATCACGTTCTCGGCACTATTATCATATCGTTACTATCTGATCAAGATTTACAAATATGAAGAAGACCATTCACGATAAGCTCCAAATGAACAAATGCTACCAAGGTCATGCGTCCTCCGCCTCCGCCAAGTCAACGTGTACTAAGGGAGATTACTGTGTGGTATGACCTTGGACAAGCGCGAGGGTTAATGAACCGACTCAAAAGCAAGTTCGTCGGTTCTTACCCGGTTGACGGGAGAGACTCTGAGAGCGATGCTCGGCTGGTGACCGGAATCCTGGTAGTACCTCCGGCTGGATGCCGTTCATGGATGAGTCCGGTTTACATCCGAGTATGGCCATTTTGGGCCAGCTGTTGCGAATACGTAAGTCGGGCCAAGCCCGAGGGTTTGAGCAACACGGCTCAGTTGTCCGTTCATGCCCATGAAGAGAAATGACGGTTTTCCCGCCACCGAGCTCTATGGCGATGTCGGATGGAAAGAACAACATATCTTCAGCCATAAAGAGATCAATTACTTCAATATGAACCGAATAATTAAGTCCCAGACTATTCCACCATGTATCTTGAGCATGCCTTCTCAACTTGGTGGGAAGGCGACTCCGACACCGACATGGGAAGAAGTGGCCCCGGCCCCCTTCACCAAACTACCAAGGATAGCCATGGAACTCCGCTCTGGAAGAAACTCGCTGGCGATACTGTTGCTGCCGTCGTCTCCGCAGCATTGCTTACGCCAGCCATCACCATCATAGACCGGCAAGTTGCCAGAGGAAAACACTTGATTGGCCTCTAATAACGATTCAAAAGCGCTGTCATCGAGAAACTATCAGGCCAGAAATCATTGACCGGTGCATTGAAGGACAATATTGCCTGCGCCGTCCTCCATCCAAAGAAGTTCATGCTCGGTCGGCCTTTCACCCTGGTCTGCGGTTTGTACTCCGCCACCTTTGGCGTTGCCAACATGTCAGAAACCCTCGGAGATGAGGTCAGCCAAATTTCAATGGGAACCCTTACGTTCCTGTCCGTAACGGCAGTTAACGTACCCCTCGGTATCTGGAAAGACCTGAAGTTCGCCAACATGTATGGGAGTGCCAACCTAAACAGCAAGACCGTCACCATGCCATCTCAGTCTTACAAAGCGGCGGTGTCGGCGTTTTTGGTGAGGGATTCAGCTACAATATTTGGGTCCTTCTGCCTAGCCCCCTGGTTAGCTGATACCGTCCCAGACTTCATCACAGCAAGCCAGCACATGAAGGGGATAATTTCTCAGATGACGGTGCCAATGTTGGCGCAGAGTATCGCGACCCCGGCACATCTTGTTGGCTTGGACTACTACAGTGGCCGGAGCAGCTCGTGGAGGGAGAAGGCGTCCAGGGTCAAGGCGGAGTTTCCATCTGCGGGGCTTATCCGGTGTGTTCGAGTTGTGCCGACATTTGGACTAGGGTGTGTACTCAACAAAGAGATTCGTGCCGTGCTTTGAGGCGCATATCCCAACTTCATTCGAGTCTTTCCCGTGGGTATAGCATTTGGGCGTTGTGTGTGTGTGTGTGTGTGTGTGTGTGTGTGTGTGTATAAACAGTAATTTAGTGTCAGTCTAACCTGCTAGTTCAGTGCTAAGCCGCAGTATGTCTCAGCGCTTGATCTTGGAAGAGATTCTTTGTCGACCCCTTGGCCGTTTTGACCAAGGCCATAGAACGTGGCTTTTTGAGGTGCTTTGATAGAAATGAGGATGGAATTACGCATGTGTTACAATCGACTCAAAGTGTTCAACTTGCTCAATCTTGCCCTAGGTTATAGCTGCCCATTTCCTACACCGATTCCATCCACTGATAAACCGGTATCTTGTTCTCTTATGACCATACGAGCCATCTCAGTATGTGTATCGAAAGGATGACTTCTCAGAGAGCGAGTCCCTTGCCACAGGACCAACCGGACCAATCCTCCCATCTGGAGATAAGCGATAAGCAACCCATAGGGCCCTGATCAAGATGGAACAACTCCTGAAAAAACACATGATTGTTATAAGGTAAAATTACCATTCCTTTAGGTCTATCTGTCCCACGCAACTCCAATGGAGGAAAGTATGACGGTTACTTTCAGCCTCATCCACGATAGCAACCGCCATGTCTTCATTGTAGATCCCCTTCTCAACTGCAATAATTGCAGGGTCATCGGGACTATCGATATGCACATCATATTTCCCAGTACGGACTCCTATAACGCCATTGCATGTTAGTATTGTGTTGATGACCCCTCAATCAGGGCATGCTGCAAACCTTTGTCCCGCAGAAGGCCTGGGGGTGAAAGAAATGACCATTTTTTCCCTTGGACGCCTTGCCACATCGCAAGCGCTATGCGCGAGCTAGTGATCAGACCACGAAGTTGGGGACTATTCAAATTCCGTCTGGCCATCGCCAAGTACAATCGAGCAATTGGTCGGAAGAACCAGGAAAAGACTAGCTCAGCTTGTCAGCTAACCTCATTGCATAACTTTGCTCTCAAAGCTACTTACGTCCTGGCTTCTCGATATTATTTCTAGCGTGCATGAAACCGCTTATGAACCATGATAGGAGCGTGGCCGAGTGATCAGCAGTTCTAACGCGCATGTAGTTAAGGTGTTCATCCGGCCAAGAGTACCTATTACGATTAATAAATAAGCTGTTCACTACCCCCGGTAATGACCTACCACCAACTGTAAGGGAAGTCGGCCTGGTCTGCCAGCTGCTTTCGATTTGCGCAATGAAGTGAGCCAGCACCTCCTACAAGACCGTCAGACCACCTGTTCATATGGATGTTATTACGTCACTTACCAATGATGATAAATGAACCCTCATGCGAAGAGGCAAGCAATGCCGTCTTGATTCTCGCGTGACCCTCTACGCCATTCTCATAAAGGTTGTTCATATCAGACAAAGGTGGCGCGAATGCACACACAATGCTGTCGAAGCCGCCCGAAAATGCTGACGATAATTTTGGTATGTCCTGGATGTCGACTGACTCGGCCCGGTAACTGCCTCCATGTCTGGAAGCTTCTAGCCATGTCTGGGGAGGATTTCGTGATAAACCGACAACGTCGTGGCCGCGTAACAAGAGCTCGTCAACTACACATCGGCCGCACTGACCTGAAGGCCCAAGGACTGCTACTTTCAGATGATTCTCCTGAGAAGCCATAGTGAAGCACAAGGGGCTGGATAGTGAGTATCCAAACAGGTATAAAGACAGGTTTTAGTTATTGATGAGCTACTATTGGGCGGCCTATATATAATCGCAGATGTTGGTGAACTGCGTGTTGACTGGAAGGTCGGTTCCGTTGCTCTATTCCACCGGATATACGGAGTATTTGATAAGCGGAGCCAACGGAGTGTCCACCAGGCCGATGGACTTTTCAAAAGGCCGATAGGACAGGCTGTTTGCAGAGTGTGTGGCGTCTGGTTTGAGAAGGAGCAATATGATGTGGGGGATCTTGACTTTCAGCGCCATTACAGGAAAAGCGTAGTAATTAAAGTTTGGGCGAAAGGTGGGCTAAGGTCGTTATTTAAACGGGCGGGTGCCGACGGGCTGAACATCCTCTCTTCTTGTGGATGATTTCGCATCTTAAACCAGGACGGTGAACAGATTTTAGCCGAAAAGGGTGGTTATAGTGTTCTCGAATGACTTGAAGACCCTCTCGGGCGGCTTGCTTTGGTGAATGTCTCTGGTTAATTGGAGCAGGACTAAACATAGGAGATTGTGACGTGGTGTTGCGCTGAGTCTACCGTTTCAGGGGAACGAATGGTGGGAATGATGGCAGGCATCCACGACCGATCCGCATGAAATGGACAGGGAGGCGTTCAGGTATGGAAATGGGGTTCTGTTTACGTATCAACGGATACCGTAGCTCGGATCAAGCCGACGGCAATTCATCCGCTGAGACGGAGCTCGGCGCCGCCCCGTGTGGCCGAGTCTGCAGAGAAACCGAGGTTACGGCTCCCGGAGAGGGGATGAAACAGGATGCGTTTCAAGGCGCAGATACCAACTAGCAGCCTAAGGGCTGTCCTACGATGTGTACCATCAGCGAACCTACTTCGTGTCGTTGGTTAGGTCGATAACGAACCCGACCGCGGGTCTCTGTCACATTTACCAGTGATGGAAAGCGGGACTCGCGTATTCGGCGCTCAATTCATTCCCGTCGCAGACAGAGGTCCTCAGGGCTAAAATGAGATGGCTCGGCCCAACACCGAGTCTCGGCAAGCTGACACGCGCAAGGGCAGATATCCGACCTCTCAAATCCGAGCTGGGAGATACATTGCCGACATGCTGTACGTACTACATCCCTTAGATACATGGGCGTTTGAATCATATTCATTCGACACAAATGAAGGACCTATATCCCCAATTGCGCCACAACGAGCTAATTCAGTCCCTCATGACTTTAACAATCTCCCGCCAACCATCCTAAATGCCCAGTGCTATCAAGCAAAGGCCGTGGGAGCCTTCGTCGCCGACAACAGCTGTTCTGTACACCAACGCCAATATCATTGACCCCGAGGTAGCGGAGGTGCACTACGGAGCGTCTTTCCAAGTCGAAGACGGTGTCATCACTGGTGTCTGGAAGAATGGAGCTGAACCACCCACACCCAGTAATCAAAGAATCACCACGGTAGATCTTCACAACCACTACATCTGCCCAGGACTCATTGACTGTCACGTCCACTTAACAGCGGCACCTGGCGATGTCACATTGAAAGGCATGTACGCCACCGAGGCCAGCACACTAGCATTTCGATCAGCGTATCTCGCCCGCGAGATGCTCCTCCACGGGTTCACTACTGTTCGCGACACTGGCGGTGCAGACGCTGGGCTTCGCGACTCCATCGCAGAGGGCCTGGTTAAGGGCCCTCGCCTATTCATCACAGGCAAGGCGTTGTCTCAGACAGGCGGCCACGGCGACTTCCGCAGCCGCCACGAGGGCAGCCAGCATAAGTGCTGCGGAGGCGACCTTCCAGGTCTTTCACGAGTCTGTGATGGTGTACCACAGTGCCTCGAGGCTGTCCGCGACGAGATACGTCGTGGCGCAGACTTTATCAAGATCATGTGCGGCGGCGGAGTGGCCACCTTGACGGATCCGTTGTCGATGCTACAGTTTACCGCTGAGGAGATTCGTACCATCACTACCACGGCCGGGTATTCTGGCAAGTACGTCACCACCCATGCATACACGCCACAGGCCATACGGCATGCTGTGGACAATGGCGTCCGAGGGATCGAGCACGGCAACTTTGTCGACTCAGAAACGGCCGCGTATCTGAAAGAGAAGAATGTTGTGGTGACGCCCACTCTCGTCGTGTACCAAGCCTACGAGATGGCAGACATGTCACCTTTCAACAATTTGTTGACACCGACTGGCAAGGCCAAGAACCGCCAAGTTCTCGCGTCTGGGTTGGAATCGCTCAAGATCCTTCACGAGGCCGTTGTCACCATGTGCTACGGCTCAAACCTGCTCAGTGTCCTCCACCCGCTGCAATCGGGAGAGTTTAGCATCAGGTCCAAGGTGCTCCCTGCAGCTAGCATTCTCCAGTCAGCTACCACCAATGCTGCAGCTTACTTGGGTATGACGAACCGCCTAGGTCAGATCAAAGCAGGTGCTTTTGCCGACTTTATTGTACTCGCTTGTAACCCTCTAGAGGATATCCCAGTGCTAGATAATGCTAATTCGTCCTTCTTAGCCATTTTCAAAGAAGGCCGGGCTGTAGCAAGCAAGCTGGAGAATGTCGTCCAAGATGTAAACTGCAGGGACTTTACACTGCCTGGGGAAGGAAGGGGGATTACGGACCACGTGTATCTAAATTGATTGACTTTCCTGGAGTGTCTCTTGACCTTAATCATCGGCCGCCTGTGCTGCGCAACGTCGGATGCTAGAAGAGTTGATTTCTTTTCTGTATAGCTATCTTGGCGACGTCTCCCAATGGCAAAAAGGCATCAACTGCGATAAGGAAGGGGCTCTAGACACATGCGAAGTATCACGGCCTGGTCCGCCAATGACATCAAGCAAAACTTTGCAAAAACTCAATATGAGACTGAGCTACCGTGCTGCAGATCCTGGATTCTTGGTTGATGAGGCATGTCTATCTATGCACAGATGGGTCTCCAAATCAAGTTTAAAGAGTTCCGGGTAGAATATTTGTCATATACTACATATTCCACTTTCATATCTACACCCTGTTGGAAGGGTAGTCAACTTCGTACGCCCCGACAAGATCCTCCTTCATGCTTCGGATGCTAGTGAAGCGAGAGAGCAAGTTGGTGCTCGTGGCCTTGTCGTTGGTTCCGTTAGCCCGAGACCCTCCAAAAGGCTGATGACCAACTACCGCGCCACTGCTCTTGCTGTTGATGTAGAAGTTTCCAGCAGACTGACGAAGGCCCTCTTCGGCGGCCTTGATGGCATCTTGGTCACGAGCAAAGACAGCTCCTGTGAGAGCAAACTTGGTGGACTTGTCAATCAGAGACAGGGTCTGCTCGTACTCGACATCGGGATAGACGTAGACCGTGAGCAAGGGTCCAAAGAATTCCGTCTTGAGCATGTCGTGGTGTGGGTTGGTCGTCTGGAGGATGGTTGGCTGAATGTACCATCCCTCGGACTTGTCCGTGTGTCCTCCTGCGAGAACGGTGACTTCTTTGTCAGCCTCGGCCTTGGAGATTACAGAGTCGAGCTTCTCCCAAGATCGCTCGTGAATGACGGGGCCGACAAAGTTTCTGAAATCCTCAGGCGATCCGACCTGGATCTTTTCCGTCTCGGCAATCAACTCTTTCTTGAACTCGGGCCATACTGACTCAGCAACATAGAGGCGCGACGTGGCTGAGCATTTCTGGCCTTGATACTCAAAGGCGCCTCGGATGGTATTGACGACAGCATTACGGATATCCGCGCTTCCATGGACTAGATGGAAATTCTTTCCGCCCGTCTCACCAATGATACGTGGGTAGCTCACGTACGCACCGGAGGCAACTCCCTCAGCGATCTTTCCATACAAGGAACGGAACACATCAGTTGAGCCGGTGAAGTGCAGGGCAGCAAAATCGGGATGCTTCAGCACGGCATCCGTGACTGTCTCTGGGTTGCCGGGCAGGAACTGGATCACACCCTTGGGCAGACCAGCTTCCTGAAGAATCTTCTGCAGGAGCCAGCTGGAATAGATTGCCGAGTCGGAGGGCTTCCAGATGACCACGTTGCCCATGATCGCCGGGGCGACCGTCAGGTTTGCTCCGATGGCGGTGAAGTTGAAGGGGCTGATGGCGTAGACGAATCCTTCCAAAGGACGATATTCTGTTCGGCTGTTCTCCTGTTAGTATCCATCCTTGATACTGCCTATGTTTTTAAACCCAGAAAACCTACTTCCATACACCAGCATCGTTCATGGTGTTCTGTTGCTTCAATAGCTCAGCAGCATAGTGCACATTAAATCTTGGACAGAGTCAGTCGTGGATCTTACCCACGGCACATGGGTGCGTCTTCTTACCGGAGAAAATCGCAGCTCTCAGCGGCCGAGTCAATCTCTGCCTGCCAGATATTCTTGCCCTGTCCCAGCATAGTCGCAGCCATTATCTCATAGCGGTACTTGCTCGCAATCAACTCAGCAGCCCTGAGGAAGACGGCAGCACGGTCGTTGAAAGACATGTCTTGCCACTTCTTCTTAGCCTCCAGAGCGGACTCTATGGCTTCCGAGACCTGCTCCGATGTTGTCAGGGGATACTCGGCCAGCACTATCTGGTGAGAAGACGGCATTGTCTGGTAGGCTGTTGAGCTGTGCTTAACCTGACCGCGAATCAGCATGCAGGAGAAGATGAAAGGCTTTTTCGCTCACATTCTGACCAGAAATCTCTAGTGGCAGCTTAACCGGCAGTTTCTGCTTGAGCGACTGGAGAGCCTTCTGCAACTCCTGACGTTCCTTACTTCCTTTCTCGTAGGATGGCTAGGGCTTTTCGTGAGTAAGGACCATAAGATGACACAGCTTCTTACATACGTTGGGTTCATTGCGGATGGGCGGCGTCTTGAACGTGCCAAATGCCCTGGCTGGTGCCACCAACCGCTGGGTCAGAGGGCCATGAGCACGACGAGCTCGGTTGATGAGTTGCAAAGACATTTTACAGGACTACACTGATCAGAATTGCACAATAGCTCCTGACTTTTCCTTCTGCTACTGCTGTTGGCAAGCTTTCATTCGAGGGGCATTTATCTAAAGCCACCTCCATAGGCACCTAGAGGTAGCCGGGCCAATCCGAGTCTACTCGGCGGCGGGCCGAGTACCGAACCTCAATCCGGCGAGGTGGGGCTGCCGAAAACTCCCGCCAAGTTCCTCACAGCTCGGCTTCTTGCCGGCCGGAGTCTATCCATGACCCACTCGAATAGTCGCCGCGGATCTCACCGTCCCGTCTTCTCACAATTTTACGCGAGGACTGCAGTTGTGTATTCTGAGTTGTTCATTGAACCAAGCAACCCTATTCTATCAAGACCATAAATCTATTCAACCTATTTGCTCCATTGTGTAGCGCACATGGTGGGTGTCGTTGTAGTATTGTCAGAAACGGTGCTCGAGGCTAGAAAATAGGCACCTTGAAGGCTTCAAACGCGTACATTCAAGTATCCAACGACTTTTGCTCATCGGTACACTCAAAATCTGTGCCATCGTTCGACCACAACGACCCCAGCGGCCAACGGCAAACCTCTTCAATCCCACCCGTGCTATTCAACCTCCGAGGTGCTTCTCCATTCTCGACCCAGTCAATCACCGTCTGCAGAGTATCCCGTGGCCATCCGCCTCCTGGCTGGTTAGGGTTTGGGCTGCAATGTGCTCCGCTGGGGATCAAAAACAAGCGGTAGAAGCCATCGTATGTGACGTTGTCAAAGTCGCTTAGCAGGGCCCTGTCCTGGAGGTTGAAAAATTCAGCTACCCACTCGGATCCCAGCGAGGCCAATACCAACTCCCAGCTCTTAGTGTCCTTGTTGTACTGTTGATACGCGTCGGTGAGGCCCGAGCTGAATTGAGAGCTGAGATAGATGCGGCGGCCGTCCGACTCATGAGGCCCGTCCAGATACGTCTTGGTCAGCTTTGCAGCTTGGGCCGTGACTTTGTCGCTCTGCGCCAGTGTGGCAGCGCTCTTGACAACGTGGTTTCGTAGTCACCCGTTGGACTCAACCGCGTCGCATGAATAAGTCTCCCCAACAACGTCGTCAATGTCGAAATGGAGTTTGCAGAGATCGGTCGGTGAGACGACGCCGTTTGACTTTCCATCCAAGGCATCACAAGCCGCAATAGTCAAGTTCATGATCTTATCGAATTCGCAGGTTGGGGGGGAGTAGTTGATGGTTTGCTCGATGACGTTGGCAAAGAGCAGGTTGACCTGCTGCTGGCTGCGCCGTCATAAACAAAGCCTTCGGCCTATGACGGAGGCTAGGTCCCCATTTCTTGGAGTCCAATCCATGCTTCTCTACCCGAAAAAGTGGTGATTCAAAAGCATTTGGGTGTCTTGTAGTTGAATTATTAACTACTAATTAGTAATAACTCGGCCAGTTGCGTCATTGGTCTCTTGAAGAATCCAGAGGTAGACGCAGAATTAGATCCGGACTATCCGCCACAGATCGTTCCGTACAATTGTCGTGGGCGCATTTGTCAAAGTGCTAGAAACCAACCTATCAAAGACGTTGCGGATCATGTGCATCTTACCTTGGACTTCCAAGTTTCTCTGCAGCTGGCGACTGCGAGGCGTTATGTCATAGGCCAGCTGGGGAATGTAGCGTCAACCTTTCGGAACGGGCGGAAGCTTCGCGTCCCGTATAAAGGCGGGCATGGCCACGCAAGCCCTTTATCGATCAATTTTCACACACTCATACCATCATTCACGATGCAAAAAGTCACGTCAAAGTTGCCGTCTTGGGACAAGACCAAGACCCAGAGCAAGAAGGGGTTCGACAAGGTATGGGGATGGGCTGATAAGCTGGGTGCGCCCATAAATAGACTCTCGAATCGGATTGGGAGTGAGGCTTTTTGGCCTACGACGTTGGATAAGGAGAGCGACAAGGCAGCCAGGATTTTGAGATCATTCTGCAGTGAGTATACCTCATCCGAGCCTCATTGAGATGACACCCTTCATGTCAGAGCGAGCTGAGCTGACAATGACGACAGAGGATGGCTTCTACACTGAAGAAGAAAAACCAGCAGACCAAGCAGGACCCAAGCAAAAACAACGAGTCCTAAAAAAGATTCCTCAAAAAGTCATAGAAAACGCGGTCGGCCTCGCAATCTTCACAACAATGCGCACCGGCCTCTGGGTTTCCGGAGCCGGCGGATCCGGCGTCCTGGTAGCCCGCAAAGAAGACGGCACCTGGTCTCCTCCCTCGGGCATCATGCTCCACACAGCCGGACTTGGATTCCTCGTCGGAGTCGACATTTACGATTGTGTTGTGGTTATTAACAATCGCAAGGCGCTTGAGGCGTTTACAAAGATTCGGGCGACATTGGGTGGCGAGATCAGCGCTGTCGCCGGACCCGTCGGAGCCGGTGGCGTTTTGGAGAATGACGGCAAGTGGAAGCAGGTCAACAGGCCTGTTTTCACTTATCTCAAGTCACGAGGGTTTTATGCTGGTGTTCAAGTCGATGGTACCATCATTATTGAACGGACGGATGAGAATGCGCGCTTTTACGGCGAGGAGATACGCGTCGCTGACATCTTGGCTGGAAAAGCGCGTCATCCGCCACCGGAGATCAAGATGTTGATGGAGACGTTGAAGGCTGCAGAAGGTCGCACAGATGTTGATGAAGAGCTCATGGAAGAGCTAGAAGGTCAACCTGCACCAGGCGATGTCGACGTCGACGCTCCAGGCGAGGGGAAAATCTTTGGTATCCCAGACCCCGAGGATCCAGATCCATACGGTGTGCTCGCCTTGGAGAAGGAAGGTCTCGAGATCCGTGAGGCTGCAACACACTCGAGGCCATCAAGTCAACAATTTGAGTATAACCCCAGCCCAACAAGTCCAGTCTACAACAAATTCTTCCGACGGAGCATGGAGACAGCAGTCAAGAGCAATCGCGACAGCTTCGCGTCATCACCCAAGTCAAGATTAAGCACGGAAGTAAGCTACACAACGTCCGAGGCTGGAACACAGACAGATCCTGTCGTCGTCACTTCAATCGCAAGCACCCCCGACAGCCTGAAGTATGGAGCGCAGGATGACGAGCGGAGCATCTACGAAGATGTCGCCGAGATGGACTATGCCAACAGTCCATATCACCACACCAACGGAAATCCATGGAGTGCCCAAGAGACTGGTATTATTCACCATGAAGAAGAATACAATTTCTCAGCAGCCAATGATGAAAAGACCCAGCCTCGGAGCGCAACTCCGACAAGGGTGCCGCCGCCACTGCCACCAAGAGCCTCCACAGCCAACCTCGAGTTTGAGGATGTCAGTCTCAAAGACACTGAAGCGAAGTGATTGATGTGTTTTATTGATGAATTTTGATTGTCGTTCAGTTTGAGAGCGTTGTTGAGACAAATGAAAGAGGCGAATGGAACGGCGTCAGGGTTGGCTACAGGTCGCTTCAAAGACATGCGTTTTGGTTTCCGTATTACTGTACTTATAGACCGAATAAATATATATGACATTTACGACGCGTCCAGTGATGAATACGACGTGCTGTTTTGATTCTCGCTTGTTTTCAGCCGCTTTGATGAAACGAAGGGGTTGTCCCATCAACGTTTCAGGCCGCCAAGAATACACCCTGGGATGTCACAAAGAATCCAAGAAAATAGTATATAGCCCCAAATGATTGCGCCCAAATTTTAAATCTTCAGTCCAGTGTAGATCACTTATCTCATCATCTTCAAATTCTCCCAGGCCGGTCCTGCTCTATAACACCAACGTCTCTCATTCAATTTCACATTCACCTCCACCTTCAACATCCACCCTCAACCACACCGTCAAGATGAAGTGCTCAGCCATCGTTTATCTCCTCTTCTCTTCTCTGGCCATCGCTGCCCCAACCCCCCAAGGCATCAATCGAGGTCCAGGCGGCCGCCTCGTACTCGGAGGAGCAGGATGCACTCAAGTCCAGGGTAGGACCGTCTGCGACGACGGTTTCGGAAACACCTTGTAAGCTGCGCATCATCTCCGTCCAGTAATATTGTGTGCCCCCTCTAATGCCCGTGTAGCTTCGCCGATGATCCTTTTGCGTCCTAGGGTAGCTGTGAGATGGAGATGAACAAATCGGAGTGCGGGTGGGAAGATATGGGGACGGACGATCAACTAATAGAGTAATATTCTCCGATAGGCCCTGTCATTTCTGATGCAAATTGTGACTTCTTGGCTTTGGTTTCAACGCCAAGTATAGCCCTACCGGTGATTCAACTGAGAGTAGCCATAATTCGTCCCCCAAAGCACACCCATTAATGGCTGTACGGTATGTGTCAGTGGGTGTTGTGACCGTTACCCTCTCTTGGCGCTGTCATAATGATAAGCCAAAAAGAGTATTCACATCAGCTCATACCGAGTGTGGTTGCGGAACCCTGTCGTGCCTGTCTCACTCCTTTTGTATTGGTCTCAAAGTATAACCTCAACCTGATACCGGTTCGAGCAAGCATTCGGCTGGGGGTTTCCCATCACCCCCGCCTTGTCACGGGCCAGCCGATACGAGTCTAGACCGAACCTTGTCCTGAATCATGAGTGAGCAACGTCCCACACGCACAGATATCGTCGCGTACTGGGATCCCTGTCGGTGTGTGTTGCCACCAGCAGCCACTAAGAAGACAACCAACGGCCAACAGAAGTGCCGTAAAATGGGGTGATTGCTGACTTTGAGAAGTGCTGAGAGCTTCAAAGGAGAGAGATATCCCTAAATTCCACACTTTATTTCCCCATTAGTCCTGTTACTCTACTATAGCCTCTTCTCTCCTACCGTCCTCATGCATGTCGCAACTAATTCGCCGAATTGACGGCCAAGTTCGCTCAACGACCCTGTCAGATCAGGGGTCCCCTGATGCCATCCCCAGTCATTGGACCCATCTCACACATGACATTGGTTACCTGCAGCGCGATGATCTGCCCCGCAAAGGGGCAGCTCGCCCAATAGCGATGCCCTGACGGCCCAAGATGTCGTTGGTTGTGTGATGGCGAAGCAAAGTCCCAACCCTCGTTTAAGCAAGGGTGATGAGTTAATTACGAGCTATGATGGACATGACAAGCCTATGATGAATCAATTTTTGGAATATTTTTTTAGTCGGGTTCTCCGGGCTTGGTGTGATAAAGATAATGCTCCTCCCCCATCTCGATGAGACGTCTAATTCCACACCTTTTTCACCGCCGACAACCAAACCTCTGAACAATGGCGCTTGATGCCTGCTCAGGCCATGCCGCCGAGAAAATGACGCTCCTGGACCGCCCTGGCCGCCGACCAACAGTCCTAATTTCTCCCATTTCCCCGGGTCTCACCCAGGATCCGATTCCCCAACAGAAAAGCGAGATAACACCAGTTCCGCCAAGTCCATCACCACCATCCGACGCATCCGATTCTCACGTTGAGGATACGATTGTCTGCGCCCCTGTAGGAGTAAGTTTGTCGCGATCATGTTGGTGACTATTCTGACGAGGGAAGCATAACTTGCGTCCGCGGAGGCAGCAATCACATGCAAAGAGACGCGTAACATTTGATGAGGTATTTCAGGATGGAAATGCCGCGGTTAAACATTTTATCGTGCAGGTTCCATCTTCTGACGGGCTGTGGTATATTCTGCGCTGTGACGAGCATCAGAAAGCTTTTCAACATCCTGCGTTAAGAGGCGCAGCAGCGCATCTCAAAGGCAGCAAGCATGGGTTGCCATGGTACCCGACAAGCCTGGAAGTCGTCAAGCATTTTGGCGTCGAGGTTGTGGATTGCCATGCTGAGTTGGCTGAGAAGAATAATTCCGTTGCTCTCGCGGTCACCCAGGCTAGCAAGAAAGCTTCCGAATGCAAAGTGGATGGGAAACCGAGCCCGAAGAAGCGATTACACGAATCTAATGATGGATCTGAAGTCAAAGAAAAAGAAGTCTCTAGGCGGAGTCCGAAGCAACGGAGGATTAGCGGCATTACTAGACCGACTCCTGGTCGTATTTACCTGGCCTACTGGGAAACGACAAAAGACTGGCTTCCCGCCCTGGTCCTCCCTCACATAGGCCTCGAAGCCTTCGGAATTTCGAGCACCCTGGAGAAACTCGGCTTAATGAATCACACGCCAGACTGCTTGAGATGTGAACCCGATACTCAAAATCTCAAGTGGCGGGAAGGATATGAACATGACGGGCCTCACGCGATGGATCGAGAGTTTCCAGTCCTGTTTTTCGATAGACGCGACTTTCCCGAGCAAGCCTCTGCTGCTTGGATCAAGGCGAGTGACTTGCAGGAGTTGAATGTTTTTAAAACTTCTTCACGGCTTGTGCCAAATTTGAAGTTTGCGAAAAAGTACCTTCGGAAGAGGTTACAGCAAGAGACGGAGTTTGCGGATGAGGACTATGAGGATTCATGGGCTTCTTCGGGTGAGATTCCTATCAACCAGGCATGTTGTTGAGTTGCTAACAATGGTATCGTAGAAGAAAGCGACTCTGAGAATCCTCTTTTATGCGCAACGGAAGACAGTCCACCCAAGCACGCTTTCACATCTGTTCGCTTAGAGCCAGAGCAGCCTGCGACTGATGTTCCCAAAAACGCCGTCGTGGAAGAGAAAATACCATTATCCGCAAATGATGAACCGGAAGCTGGAAATGCGGCTCCCATGCCACTGACCCTCGGCGAAAGCCGTCCTGGGACTTCTTCAAAGCCCCAGGTTGAGGCGACCTCAATAAACCCCGTCAGCCAGCCCATCGCGGAAGACATTGCAATAATTTCCATATCCAGCTCTGAAGACGAAATGGATGATCAAGATCAGCCTGCCAAGTCGAGTCAGCCACCAACTACAGACAACATAATGGCGGTTGACCCCAGGCACTCTGTTGTCGCCGAGATGAAAGATGCCAGACCTAACACTTCCATTGCCCCAAGGCAAAGCGCCTCCTTACAACCCACAATAGCACCGAATATGCCTATCCCCGGTTATGCGACCCAAGGTGTCAACCGGGTACCGCCCTCAAGAAACAAGCAACAACGCCCTCGAGTTCAAATACCTACTCCCATCCACGTCCATCATATCCAACACTCATTACCCAACCACGCAACAGTAGACCTTCGAAACTTGATGACGAGGTCGACTTATATGGAATTTCCCGGGCCACTTCCGGGGTCAGAGGCGCCACAATCTCAGCTACCGCCATTCCAACCTCCAACGAACCGCCGGCCCCTTCAAGTTCCTCACCCACAGGGCCCTGTAACACCCGGCTTCCACCACCACCGATTACCTCCATCCCGGGATCAACAGAATCATTCAAATACACCAATCAGCCCTCCTCAACCTGAAATATCGCATATATCGCTCAGACCCCCGATCCCAGCGGAAACTCGGCCACTTCAACCTAAAGCACCTTCTGCGCCTTCACCACAACCTCCACCCCCATCTCCCGGTAGTAGAGCTCATGCTCCCACAGTTCCTATTCCACCAGCACCCAAGCCCAATTCATACCAAGCACCGGTGGCAACTGGAAACCCTGCACCCCCTCCTCCCAAACCCTACCCTTCAATACCAACCTCCTACCAGCCCGTGTATATAGGCAAAGCCTTGCAGCTAGAGACTACGAACCCGCGATTTGGCGTGCCACCTAACGAGGTTCCCCCACCCTTTCTCGATCGACTCAAGAAGCTGGCAGGAACCCGGGATAATTTTCCCAAGATGGCGAAATTCCTCGATGGGGAGGGCTTTTACTTTTGTCCTTGGTGTGAGAAGCGGTATCGGCGTCCGGTCAAGTTTACGGATCATTTAGTTTTAAACCATAGTAGGTAATACCAGAGCGTAAAGCAGAAGCGGTGATTAGTTTATTAGTTATTGGATATTGCGTTATAATGATAAAAATGATGCTAAATATACTTCTCACTACCTCATATGAGGATCTACAACACATTGATGCATCCAAAGTTGATGAATATGTACTGAATATTTATTCTCTGGATAACCAAATTGTAGACCTGGCTAGATAACTTCCTCGATGCAGCGGCTTGCGCCGAGCTCAGGGAACGAAAAGTTTTTGCGCGCGTATAGGTACCAAAAGACAACAATCAAAAGACCAACAATAGCGAGAACAGCGGAGATGTAGTTCATGGACTCGGCCTCGACAGGCAGGGCGTATGGAAAGCAGTAAAACACCAAAGCAATGGGAGCCCAGCAGAGAAAGACGATGTTGGCCAGTAGCCCAAGCCGAGGATACCAGAATGGACCATGTTGAAGCCGCGATCGCCCATGCTTCAAGAGCAAGACAATTGGGATGGCGTAGCTAGCATACTGGAGCAGGATGCCAGCAGAGACCAGTGAGTTGAAGGCCGTCTGGGATCCAAGGTAGAGAAAACCCAGCAGGCTTGTGAATGCAGCCGACCAAATCAGAGCGTAGATTGGCGTGTGAAAAGGAGCACCCATCACTTTGCCGATATGCTTCGAAAAGGGAAAGCCCTTGTTGAGACCAATGGTCCACGCAAGGCGAGACTGCCAGACGTGAATCCCCCACATTGCCCCGACAGTCGATATGAAGATGGCGATCTGGAAGGCAATGGCGGCAGCTTTGCTTTCTCCAAAGGCTACGTACACGGTTGCCATAGTCGAGTTTTGAGTTTCATAGTTGGTCTGGTTGACGCAGAAAGCCAGCACAATAGGCAGTCCAGTGACGAATCCAACAATGATTGTCAATATCAGAGCCTTTGGCACATTGGTGCTGGGATCCGGGATCTCCTCGGCGATGTGGACAATGGCATCTAGACACGAGAAGCCCCAGTTCAAGCCGTTTTGTCCAATCAGGAATGCCACGCCGGTTGACCAGCCCGAAACGTTGTAGAAGTCGGTGAAGATGTCTTTGGCGGAGCGCCTCTCATCAGATGCAGCAAAGAGACCAACAAAGAGAGCGACCAAGAGGCACATGGTGAAGGTTAAAATGCCCTTTGTGAATCTCGGCAGCAAATGCTCAAACGCGCTTAGGGCGAGCGTTATCAAGTTGGTCAGCTGATATGCGACGAAGCCCATCCAGGGATCTTGTTGAAAGCTGGGATTGAGAAGGCTTCCCAGCGAAAAGAGCAAGCTGGGCCCAACGACACAGACCGAGGCACCAGTACACACAGCCCCAGCCCAGCTGAGGAGAGCTGTGACGTATGAGAGGAACCGACGAGGTCCGGGGGGAGAAAGGGCTGCAACCCATATGTACTGCCCTCCGGCATCGGGGAGAGCAGATGCCAGCTCGGACAGACTTGTCGCACACGCGAGTCCGACGATTGCCATGAAGAGGAAGCCCCAGAAAAGAGTGACTGAGCCACCACTGGCGGTGATGGATCCGATGGTGAGGATGACCCCTATAGCCGTGTTGGTTGTTGACGCGCCAATGGCCATGGCAGACCAGACGCTGAAGGGTTTCTCCATAACGATGACGTCCCCGATGATGGATTCTGGTTTGGGAGGAGGCACAGGACCTTGGCCCACTGCCTGTTTCTCCTTTGCGCTCATTGTGGAGGTGATGGTGTTGTGTAGTCTAGAGGATGAGGAGTGAAGACATGGGATGCCAAGCCCTCTATAGCCTGGGGAAGCCGCCTTTTTGAAGTAGACCGACTCATGGCCTATGTTTTTCTTGACAATCTCGGAACACACGGTCAACGCGGGGAAAGGGGGGCCAGACCAGCTGGACTTGAGTTAGTGTGACAGATGCGGGGACTAACGGCGATAGCGAGGGTTGTGAGCATGAGATTTTTATCGACCAGCTAATAAGAGCGAGGCTCACTGAGTGGCGGTTTGTTTCCTGATTCGGCTAATAGGCGAACGCTATCCTGCGCCCACCTTCATGGATGATGACCTGGGACCGTGCAAGCTGAGCCTACCTATGATAACATATCCATGCGTGCCTGCGCAAGGCTCTTGTCACAATGCCGCACGTCCCGAATAAGGCGTCTTGGGTCCGAGTCATTTTGCGGATGGCTGTGCTCACGAAAGATCTGTCGATACGAACTTCCCTAGGAGGCAATGATGCCGAATTGCCAACATCTACGTTATCGGAGGCCCAAAGTCTTAAAATTTACAAGTTAAAGGAGATTATCTTGATATCTCTGACCTCACAGACTTGTATTTACACCAACTAGTTATACAGAAAGAGGGTGGGTTCTCTTGTCTGGAATGAGCCTTGACTCACAAAGCTCACAGCCAGCATCGGGCAATGGTGATGGCTTGTTGTGATGATCCGCGTGCCGTGTCTTGTGATCACTTTGCTCCAGTTTGCTAGTTACAAAAACAGTGATCCAAACCCAACCTGCTTCTACTTAGTCACTTGGGCACTTGAACCGGACTTCGGTCTTCGGGCTCAGTTATCCTATCGAGGGCCGGACTTCAACTGAACCGGGCTTCATTAAGACTTGTAGAGCAACTGAATCAACTCAGTCATAATGCACAGAGTATCTAGTCCAACGTGATGTAAACAGTCTTGATGTTGGTGTAAGCTTCGATTCCAGCTTGCCCACACTCGCGACCAACCCCCGATTGCTTGTATCCTCCAAACGGCGCTCGGATATCCGAGTTGTTGCTGCTGTTGACCCATACAGCTAACAAGACGACGTTAGTTGGGAGTTCATCGTGAGATACAAGGATTGGAAGAGAGGACTTACTGCCGCTTTGTATCTTGCGCGAAATTCGATGAACCCGGCTCACATCTTTAGTAAAAAGAGCAGCACCAAGACCAAAGAAGGTGTCGTTTGCTCGCTTGACAACTTCGTCTTCTGTCTTGAAGGAAAGGACGGCAGCGACCGGACCAAAAATCTCTTCACGGTAAATTGTCATGTCGTCCTTGACGTTGGTAAAGACGGTTGGCTCAACAAAGTACCCTCTGCCGTTACCGGCGGTTCCGTGGGCCTTGCCTCCGAGGGCCAGCGTTCCGCCTTCGGACTTTCCAATTTCAATGTACTGGAGAATCCTGTCTCGCTGCGCCTGGCTGACCTGGGGGCCCTGGAACGTGTCGGCCGCGAAAGGGTCTCCGACCTTGGCAGAGGCAGCCTTTTCCAGGAACCGGTGGAGAAAGTCGTCGTAGACCTTTTCGTGCACAAAGATTCGGCTGTTGGCGGTGCAAACCTGGCCGGCGTTTGACATGATTCCAACATGTCCCCAGTATGCTGCCTTGTCCAGGTCGGCATCGTCGAAGACGACCAGCGGTGACTTGCCCCCTTTCCGAGTATCAGTTCGGCTAGCTTTCTAGTGACACTTGTAAGATTATACGTACCTGTTTCCAGAGTAATACTCTTGAGGTTTCCTGATGCGAGCTTCATGATTTCTCGACCGGTCTGTGTCGAACCGGTAAAGGCGATCTTGTCAACACCCATGTGCGACGCAAGAGCAGCGCCTGCATCTCTACCATAACCGTTGATGACATTGACGACACCCTTTGGATAGCCAGCTTCCTTGAAAAGGGTCGCTAGGTATAGGATGGATAGCGGTGTCTGCTCGGCTGCCTTGATGACGACGCAGTTTCCGGTCGCGATGGCGGGACCCAGCTTCCAGGCTGCCATGCTGAGGGGATAGTTCCAAGGGATGATTTGGCCACAGACACCAATAGGCTCGCGGGTGGTGAAGACATGCTGGTTCTTTTCAGTCTCGATTACTACCAAGCTGTCAGTCAAATACACGATACAGATGGGCGGGAAACACCATTACCTTGGCCATGTAATTTGTCTGCGTATCCCGCATAGTATCTGAAGACGGCGATGACCTCCTGTACGTCCTCTTGCAGGGCAACATGGAATGGCTTGCCTAAAGTCTCGGATCAGCGTCTCAAGAAGCAAGCATGACCATCGACTGGGATTGCTCACCACCGTCCCACGACTCAACAGTAGCCAACGTCTGAGCTTGGGCCTCAACAAGATCAGCCAGACGGCTCAGAAGACGACCCCTCTCAGTGCACGTCACTTCTCCCCAGGGCCCATTGAAGGCCTCACGGGCAGCCTGAACAGCAGTATCAACATCCTTGGCCCCGGCGGCGTGGACTTGTGCGATGACGGATTCGTTACTGGAAATGACCAGGGTTAGCGCCTGCAACACTCGAGGATAGATCTATACTGACAAAGGGTTGACAGCGTCAATGGTTTCGCCAGACTGAGCGGCAACAAACTCATTGTTGATGAACAAGCCAAGGGGCTGCTCGTATGTGACCCCATTAGGGGCAGTCAGCTGTACAGAGAGGGGAGAGGATGTCATGGTGGACTGAGTAACTTGGAGGGTGCTGAGGTGAGTGGGAGCAAGGGCAAGGAGTCTAGATTGAGCTAGCTATATGATGTATGTCGAAAAGGAGGGTATCAAAGGCTACAAGTTGCTAAAGTGTTCGTTGAGATTCGATTATTCTCTCTCGCTTGCCAGCCGAATTCGTCAACAGGCCTCAAATGGACAAAAACACATCAGACAGACAAGGCGCCAGTCAAGATTCATAGGCCTCTTTTTTTCTTGCCACTGCCATGCAGGGCGGAACTTCAAGATCAAACACAACCCTGTCGATAATCTAGGTAAGTTAGGCCTTCGATTTCATTCCGGATTAGGAAGGAATGTGTGCGGGGTTGTTGGAAACAAACCCTCGCCCTGGATTTGCCGTATTTATAACCCGGCGCCTTTGGCCTGTGGAGAACGGGGGACACACATGACGCGATAAAAGGTACTTTGACGTCCAGGTTATTTACGTGCATAGATAAGTACTTGCTATCAGTCCAGAACGAGCAACTGGACACTACCCTTGAACCAAGTCAAAGCGGCTAGGTTCTACGAGGAGATGGCGAATCAAGGGCTTGGAAATAGAAGCTAGCAAGCCCCCCCCCCCTTACCACCCACCTTGTTGACTTGAGATAGCATGGCCACGCGAGCTCCTAGATCCGATGGCCCGAAGATCGTTGTCATTGTTGACAAAAGCACCATGATGCAGTGAACCGCATCATTCCTTCTTCTGGAAGGAATGCAAGTATCTTACGATGGGCTAGGCACACCATGCCTGCCTTGCTGGACAACGAAACACTCTACAAATACAGGCTCTTGGATTCTTCATGACCATCATCAAGGCAGGAAATCGTCAGACTTCTCATCCCTGAAACATCTCTTTGGCATCATCCGTCCTTCCCAGCCATGTCGACAGTTACAGAGCTCAGCAACCCCAACTTTGACTATGTCATCGTTGGAGGAGGCACTGCTGGCTGCGTCATCGCCAGTAGGCTGGCCGAGTCTCTCCCCGACCACAAGATTCTCATGATCGAGGCCGGACCCAGCGATCTGGATGAGAAGCAAATCCTTGACTTGCGAAACATGTACAACCTGATGGGAAGCGAGTTTGACTACAGCTACAAGTCGGTTGAGCAGCCAAATGGTGAGTCTTACACCGCGATATCTGAGCTAGACACGAGACTAACTCCGTCCTAGGAAACAGCAACATCCTTCACTCGCGCGCCAAGGTTCTCGGTGGCTGCTCAAGTCACAACGGAAGTCTTGCCGTGCACCCTTTCGAGTACGACTGCAAGAAGTGGGAAGAGGCTGGTGCCGTTGGATGGGACTGGGAAACGATGAAGCGACTCATCAAGAAGTTGCGGACGCCCATTGTGCCCATCCATGAGCGACACCGAAACCCCATCGTTTACGACTTCATGGAGGCAACCAACAAAGCTCTCGATATTCCGATTGTTGACAGCGTCAACCACGAGATCACCTCAGCAAACGGTCTCTCAAAGGGCGGCGTGTCATTCTGCTCTCTGACATACGACCAAAACACTGGCTATCGAGTCAGCGCAAGCGTTGCCTACATCCACCCGATTCTCAAGGGCAAGGAGAGGCGCCCCAACCTCACCATCCTCACCAACGGCTGGGTGGACCGCATCAATGTCGTCGATGGAACGGCTACCGGAGTCAACTTGACCCTTGAATCTGGAAGAAAGATCAAGATCAATGCCAGGAAGGAGACTATCATGTGCGCCGGTACCATCGACACGCCGAGACTGATGCTCCTCTCTGGCATTGGCCCCCGCAACGAGCTCGAGAAGCTCAACATCCCAGTGGTCAATGACCTGCCTGGCGTTGGAGAGAACCTCATGGATCACCCCGAAGCCATCATCACCTGGGAACTCCACGAGCCCCTCGAGGATAAGACCGTCATGTGGGCTGATGCTGCTCTTCTTGCGCGTCGTGAGCCTGCCAACATCCACGGAGATGACGGCACTGTTCCTGATGCCATGATGCACATCTACACCATGCCATTTGACGTTCATCAGGCCGCTCTGGGCTATGACATGCCCAAGAACGTCTTCTCCCTGACACCCAACGTCCCCAGATCCCGTTCCCGAGGGAAGGTGTGGCTCAAGTCTGCCGACCCCAAGGAGCATCCCGCCATCGACTTTCGATACTACACTGACCCTGACGGATACGATGAAAAGACCATCGTCTGGTCCTTCAGAGCTGCTCGCGCCATCGTCAACCAGCAGCCACTCAAGAAGTGGATCAAGCGAGAGGTTGCACCAGGTCCCGGCTGCCAGACTGACCAGGAGCTGTCCGAGTACGGACGCAAGACTGGAAACACGGTGTACCATCCTTGCGGCACAGCCAAGATGGGAGACACTGTCCATGACCCCATGGCTGTCGTAGATCCTCAGCTGAGGGTCAAGGGCATTAAGAAGCTACGCGTTGCCGACGCCAGCGTGTTTCCCTTGATTCCTACCATCAACCTCATGTTGACTGTGTTGGCGGTTGGAGAGCGCGCTGCTGAGTTTATCGTTGCTGAAGCGAATAGAAGCGTTGCGAACTTGTAAAAAAAAAAGGCGTACACGGAAAGCGTTGATTGCTCGCGAGCTGGGCTTTTTAACATTCAATGGTGAGAGGGAGATTTTACCAAGGAAGAAGACTGTAAGCAGAACAATTTGATATACTCGCTGCTCCAACAACAAGCTGTAAAGATATCATTAACTACATTACAAGTTCCGTCTCATCAGGCCAATGGGAATACTTGGCCTCTCTCAAGCAAGAGGACAAGCCACGTAGTTGTGATTCCCAGACGCCTAAGCTCCCATATTTCCTCGAGAAGGGTGATAGCGTCCAGCATGACCGGAAGGCGGGTTAAGGAGTATATGGCCTTGAATCGGATCTTCACCTCCTCTCGTTGCTGAACCTTGTGGGCCGGTATCTCGGAGGCGGCAGACATGAGGGGGATGGGCTGAAAATTGAGATACGGCGAGGTTGGAGGGATACGCAGCAAACCCTCCATCGCCTCACTGGCCCACTGCCGTACCATGGTCTCGTTGTCCAGCTCTGACTGCTCGGGATCACGATCACAGATTCGGTAAAGCTGTATCAGACCGTGTTTTCGATACGCATCGCTTAGAAGGAAGAGTAGCTCATCGTCGTGGCTGGGTGTCCATGCCAGCATTTCGTCTTCCAGACTCGCCTCGAGCGCAAGGTCACGAGGTTGCCCATCTACTACTCCACGGCAATAATGCGTCACTTTAGCGACAGCGTAGAATATGCCCAAAGAGTAACCTGCCATGGGATGGTACTCTTGCTGACTGGCCTCGACGGTTTTGGAGATGAACTCAACAGATAATGGCCTGTGGAATCGATGGTCCAGATTAAACGAGGCTGCCATCTCCCACCAGATGTAATTGCCCACGATGAGCCGTATAGCAGGATCGGAAGGGTCGGCTGTAGGGTCACTCAAGATGGAGTCGATGAGGGCTCGAGCGCCCACCAAGTGTTCAAGGCCCGTGGTTCCTTCGATCCAGGGTGACGAAATACCCAGCAGGAAGATGGCAAGAAATGTGGCGATTGCCTTCTTTCGAGTCTGTAGGAGCTCTTGTTGGATGCATAATAATGTCTGTCCTCGCTCAACAAGGCAGTCGCTCGTGTTGGCATCGCGAAAGCCCTTCATGTGTGCAGCGGCAATGCTCTGCACGACATGCAAGAGAGCCGACGACTCCTTGAAGAGGTTCAAGATAGGCAACGCTAGCGGGTTAATGTCAGGGTCAAGCACCATGATGTGGCAGACTTGCTCAAAGTAGTACTGCAACAGCATAGATGGAGTGGTCCCATCTCCGCAGCACGCCTGTTGGATGAGCAGTGGCATCTCCAGTTTCCACATGGTCTTGCGGGGCGCCGGGGTGCAGACTGTTCCCCGACGCGCGCAGTGTCGACACACAGGGTATGTCTCGTCGCATTTCACCCTCCGCAGCCTGCACTCTCGGCAGGCCGACTTGCTCTTGGGCTGTCGACGTAGGACAGGGGAGTCGAGGCTTGTGTCTTTGGGGGGCCCATGGATCGGGGGGACGACCTGGGAAGACGGAGCAAAGCGGACACGCCAGGCTTTGGAAACCATTCTGTCGGTATAGAAGAGGATTGATTGATGTTCTGGAGAGAGGAGAGGAGTTGCCGAGACAGAAGATGGCTGGAACAGTCCAAGTGCGAGATGCCGACTCCGCATCCTCGGCCCCACCGCTAAGCCTTGATAGCGGTGCGTAGTTGACGCCTAGGGCGCCGGCGATGACATTTCTCTTTTGCCTTCGACGGGCTTCTACAGTGCAGAACGGTAGGGTACGGTACATGAAATTAGTGTAAACTCTACTGTAGAAACAGTTCCTAGACCTTTGTGAGCCTCTTGGTCGCCCTCCTTGAATGAAGAGGCGGTGGCACCTGGCCTGGCTGCATCCCCGTCTCCTCAAAGTACATGGGTCACCCGACAAATCGTGGGGTAGAATGCCCCGAACGCTTGACCCAATCACTCGACGCCGCGATATCAGCTTATCACAATGCCAGCCACCGTAATGGTTCAGGGGGGCTTTTCCTTTCTCGGACGAGAGGCGAGGAGCCTTCGAAAATGGACTAGCATGATCCCAGGAACGCGGCGCACTCTCAGAGAGGTTGCGCCGGGAAACAGGGTCTTTGATGCCACTGAATATCATGGTAGCTACCTCTCACCAAGAGGAAATATAGGGCGGAATACTTCCATGCCCTGCCTTGGCTGAGGCGCAAAAACATAAATCATCATTACAACCCCTGGATGAGGCCTGATCCGATATTGGCCGTTTCGCAAGCTGCTGTAGGACTGACGGTGAATGCATTTTGTTGACCCACCATCATCGCTGATGACCCCGAATAGGAAGGAATTTCTTGGTGAGTTGATTTCAATAGCTATAAAGCGAGCTGTACTTTCTACCAAACTTCCACTTGCACTTCAAGGTCGAGTCAACGCTCTTTCTGCTGTTCCATATCCTATACGTTGACACCTTATCTATCCCAACATGACGACGCAGACGCTTCCCGCTGACTCCGCCAACGGCTATGACTACCTGATTGTTGGTGGAGGAACGGCCGGCTGTGTGGTTGCGAGCCGACTATCCGCCTATCTACCAAGGAAACGCATCCTGCTTATCGAAGGCGGGCCTAGTGATGTCGGGGACAACCGTGTCTTGATCTTGAAAGATCGTATTCAGACCATTGGCACAGACCTCGACTATGGCTATACAAGCGTGCCTCAGCCAAATGGTTGGTACCCGCATGATATCAACCTTACCACACATACTGTAGATTGGCTAACCAGAGTCTGCGGTAACTAGGCAATAGTCACATCCTCCATTCGCGCGCCAAGGTGCTAGGAGGGTGCTCCAGCCATAACGACATGATTTCGTTCCGAACAACCGAGTACGACGCATTTCTCTGGCAGAAGCTTGGGTGCAAAGGCTGGACTTTTGATCTTTTCAATCGCCTTCTGGACAAGCTGCGGACTACCGTACGACTACCTCACCCTCGAGATCAGAACAAGATGTGCAACGATTGGATTGAGTCTGCGAGGGCTGCTCTGGGTGTCGACAAGGTTCAGGACTTCAACCACTTGATATCGTCAAAGGCAGGTCTCCAGGAAGGAGTCGGATGGTGCAATGTTTCGTATGACCCGGATACGGGCCATCGCAATAGCGCCAGCATTGCGTACTTGCATCCAACCTTTCGAGGGGACGAGAAGCGTCCGGGCTTGACAGTACTTACCGACGCTTGGGTTTCAAAGGTTCACCTTGAAGGAGATACCGCAACTAGCATTGATGTGACTCTCAAGTCGGGAGAGAAGCATACTTTGCGCGCCAAACAAGAAATCATCCTCTGTGCTGGTGCCATAGATACTCCTCGGCTACTCCTACTATCAGGAATTGGACCTCGGGAGCACCTAGAATCAGTCGGTATTCAGGTCACTAGCGACATTCCCGGTGTTGGAGAGAACCTGATGGACCACCCTTTGACAACAATGCTGTACGAGCTAAACCGTACGCCTCCCCCAAACACCGTTGCGAATTCTGACACTGCTCTGTTCCTACGATCCAAGCCCTTCAACCACAACGGAGACGATGGGCACATCCCCGATGTCATGGTCCACATTTTCACCATCCCCTTCGTTGACGACCTTCAGCGCCTTGGATACGAGATCCCAGAACCAGAGCGTTGCTTTCACTTTATGCCGTTGATTCCTCGCCCAAAATCAGTCGGGCGACTTTACCTCAAATCCAGCAATCCACACGAGAAGCCAGCTCTTGATTTCCAATACTTCACCGACAAGGACAGCTACGACTCTTCCATCCTCGTCGACGGCATCAAGGCATGCCGCAAGATAGCGGAGCAAGAGCCCTTCAAGTCCTGGATCAAGCGAGAGATCGCCCCGGGGCCACATCTCACCACAGATGCGCAACTAGACGAGTTTGCTCGTCGGGCCTCGGGAACCGTATACCACCCCGCATGTACAACAAAGATGGGTGACATCGAGACAGACCGCATGGCCGTGGTGGACACAGAGCTGAGAGTTCGCGGGATCAAGGGGCTGCGTGTTGCCGATGCGGGCGTATTCCCAACTATGCTCTCTGTAAACCCAATGCTAACGGTGCTTGCCGTGGGCGAACGTTGTGCTGAGCTCGTTGCACTTGACGCGGGCTGGAAGGAGGATATGCCAAAGCTATAGGGGAGCGGAGTCATCGTCATAGTCTTTGCCGTCGCTTTGTTTGTTGAGCCTCAAAGCTATTAACTGTAGGATAGTGTGAATTGCAGGTATTCGTGAGAGTTGGCTAAGTCAATAACCCTTCATCGTCAAATTCCTACGTGATTAGGTTGGCTCTACCAGCGCTCAAGAACGGTACCCAGCAATGTGACAACTTTTTGTCCAAGCCTCGTCGTTAAATAAAACGCATAGAGGGTAATATGCAACCGTATTTGCAAGTCAGGGTCTGTATTGCTCGGTTGTTCGGATGGACTCTGGTGATCCTACGAGTTGAAGGCTTGGATTTGGATCCCTGTTAGTATGTTGAAGAGTACCGACATTCATGAGGAAGCCCCACAGAAATAGAAGTACTCCTTAGCAGCCGCTTGTCCTCTCTGGAGCTCCACCAGCTTCACCGATCAAAGACATTCGCTTAATTACGTGCATGAAACTGCACGTGTGAAGCTGACATCAGGCGTCGATGGTTTTTCATCCGCGTTCTGCAACTTCCACGGTTCTCTCTACAATTTCTTTTCATTAACTCATCTGGTACATTGTGGTCTATCATTTGACAATGAGTCGCTGGCACGAAGCCAGCTGCGTCGAACCTGACGTTGAAGTCTTGCCGGACGAGACAATCCGCTGCCTTTCCTGTCATCAAACCCCTCATACGACTCAGCTCGTCGCAGAGAGGGCCACAGTCAGCTCGGTTCCTTCCGTGCCACCAGACAAACCTCTAGGACAGCTTAAGCTTTGGTGGCCGCGATCTGTCCCCTACTCGGTGTCGACACTGCCAGCAAGTGACGATGCAGGTACTGGCCAAGATGATATGGCTGTGGATCAGGCTTCGGAAGCGGCCTTAATGTCAGGGCCGTACTCGTTGACTCTTGGGCCAAACGAGCTCCGCCTCATCTGCATCGAAGCCGCCCCTTCTCCCAACTACCCTCTGCACCTAAGCCTGGAGGTCTACGACTTAGACAACTGTCCAGAATACGAAGCTGTGTCATACACATGGGCCGGCGAGGATGGCGACAGCACGCTCTCTAAGCCCATATACGTGGGCCCATTCTGGGACTGCTTGCTTCAGACAAAGAATTGCTGGGAAATGCTGCGCTGCGTACGGCCATGGCGCGGCATTCGGATGCTCTGGGTCGATGCCATCTGCATTAACCAGAATAACATCCCGGAACGAAGCAGCCAAGTTGCCAACATGGACCGTATCTACTCTTCTTGCAGCCGCGTTATTGTCTATCTGGGGCCTGACATGTCCCCTCCTCTCCATGGGAGACATGCTCGTCGCGGAAGGCTACACGAGCTGGAGACAGGTGTCATCAAGCCTGTATTCCCTGGTCAAGTACAGCAGCCCCAACCATATCGGCTTGAACACCTTCTCAGACGGCGGTACTTTTCCCGAATCTGGGTCATCCAGGAGTTGCTCCTGTCAAAGGGCGCCATCATACGGGTCGGCGACGTCGACTTCTGGGCCGATGCTTCCATGTCGAGCCGCCTCTCTTCGAGCATGCCAACTTGGACATGGGATCAGACACACGCTGCATGGGCACGGTACATATCGCAAGGGGCCTCAAGTATTGGGGATCTCAAGGAGCTGCTTCAGACCACGGCTCTCTCTCTGGCAACCGACCCCCGGGATCGAATTTTTGGGCTTCTTGGCATCATGCCTGAGTTATCGGTCTTGAGCGACCCGCCGATTTCGGATCCCAACACTCATCCCCTACAGCTTGGAGGCATACAAGCCGACTATACGCTTTCTTGTCAACACATTTTTATTGGACTGTTCGGATACTGCATTCTAAACCTACAGCGGCCAGATATCCTCTACCATGCGTCGTCCGTCTTCACGGTACCCGTCTACCCGTCATGGGCACCCAACTGGACCTCCCCAGAAACCTGGAGATTGCTGTTTCAATCACCAAAGGCTGATGATGAGCGGATACTCAGTCTGATTCGAGATAGAATACCCCCAGAGTCTGCAGATTTGTCAGACACATCAGAGTCCGAGGATGACGAAGATCCCGTTCGATTTCATGACCTTGAGGGCCCTGCTCATGTCTACGTTCAAGCAGAACGACGGTGGAATCAAAATGCTAGCATCGATACCTCTACCGGAGCATTGTCCATCAACTTGACACACTGCATGCCGCTACCCGGACCCCTTGAGAAAATTGAAGAGGCGAACGGCTTCTTCCTTTTCTCTCTTGACGCCGAACCGTGTGCCGTCTACCTGGTCTCACAACACAGACTTGATGAGCTCGTCACAGGCTCAGACGATGACCAGTTATTCATCCTCGACGCAGACGATGATTCCAAGATTTACCTAATTCTGCGGCCAAGCAATCGCCAGAATGCGTTCAAAATAGTTGCGGTTTGCCCATATGTCACGATCAGAACCCGTTGGACAGGTGCCCCAGGGGTAGCGCTCAAGGATCTGCAGTACAGCCTGTACGAGGCGTTGCCAGAAGTTCAACAGAAATTGGAGCAAGAATTGGATCTAGAGGAGGAGTTTGCACCCTTATGCTCCGGAGTGAAATCCTACCGTGACCTATTACCCACGTTGATAAAGCGGCACAGGGAAGGGCCAGAAGACGTCTGGGAACTTGCTAGTGCCATCTACGATGCTTGTGTGGAACGGATCGACCCAATGTTCTCACCACGGATCAGCGACGATGGCCATGTTGAAATAACCATATCCAGCTTGGATAAAGAGTTTCCCATCTACACGAGAAGGATCATCAACCATGATCACGGCCCCGACTTCAGGTACCGCATCAAAGGTGAAGAGGAGTGGAGAGATGTTCCCCTATCATTGACCACCTATAATAACATGATGCAATCTGGAGAGCAGCGGATCGAAGTCCAATTTGCAGAGATCACGGATCCCAGATACTTTAGGCCCGACGCTCATCAGATTTCTAGAGGTCTTTTCCGAGACCTGGACAGATTTGCCCAAGTGAGCAGGCATACAGGAGAAGACATGTTAACCATACTGATGAGAGAGCGGAGGGAGGAAGACAAGTTTGTAGGGCGTGAAAGTGCGAGTCTCCATTATCTCTTTTGGCACGATGATCCTTGGGACAAGCTACAGTTGGTCGGGAGCACGTTCATGGTCCACATACAATAGCTTCCGGCGTGAGATAGCCCGACTTGAAGAGTCCGAACAAGCGCCGTTTGGTTCACTCCCTCTAGTGTGTCATGACGACCTGTCTTGTAGACTTGGTGGTCATGATCTCGAGCCTTATCTTAAATGCCACGAGGCACATCATTTAGCTTGACGTCGAGCAAAGAAATCCAAGCTTCAATTTTTTCTTCCCTACTATCGACATGTATTCTGTATCAAATATTCATCAAGGCCGCTAATGTGTAACCATTCTATCCTCCCTCTCTAGGTAGACAATGACAATTTTAAGGGCTAGGAGAGGGCTCAACCGCCGTCTCTGGCTTCTTCCCGTACACAACATATCTTCGATTCTCTCATCAGTATTCTCGAATCCACAGTACATGGGGGCTAAACTTACACTGGAATATACGCATGGATCGAAGTGTCTCTGAGTTGCTTCCTGACCAGGGTACAGAATGCCAGGACCTCTTCAGGCTCCCAGCCGAGAAACCTCGTAAGCAAAGCAAGAAGCAAACCTTCAAGTCCGCTAGTCAAGTTCTCGCATGTCCAAGCTCCGATCTCTTTGTACTTCTTGTCCTTTGGCCAACGGTTGAGAGGCCACTTGAGCTTCTTCTCGACCACATCGACAAAGCCTGCCTTTTCGAGGTACTCTTTGTACTTGGGTGCAGTGTTGTTGGGACGTCCGGCCTTGTCGCTCGCTTCGACTAAGAGATGACCTAGTCGATACAGCTCCAGGCCCTCGTGCAGGGTGCCATCATCACAGGCGAGGGGGTTTGTCAGGTCCTGCATTTCCAAATAACCGCCGGGCTCCAGGTGCCTAAGCAAGCAAAATTCAGCAAAAAATGGATGTTGTTTGGGGGTAGTAGGAACTTACGCATATGCTTTGTGGACAAACTCTTGCATGTCGACGAAACATCCCGTCATGACACGAGACAAGACCAGGTCGAATTTCTGGGACCAAGTCCACTCTTTCTCCAGATCGTCGACCTCAAAGGTGCAGTTAGGAGGGACTCTGCCTCAGCTTAGCGCAAGCGACATGTTTGAGGGGCATGTAGCTTACAGCGAGGGTTGGATGGGGCTAAGATCAACACCGATTACCTATATTGGATTTTAGGGTTAGAATTAAGAGTCATTTTACGTTACTATCAGTCTTACCTCTGATTCAGGATGAAGGTCGGCTTAAGGGTGGAGTCAGCGTCGCATCTCGTGTGTCAAAACTTGAAGGGGCAACGCACCATACTCGACAGCCCAGATACCAGTTCCAGTGCCTACATCAAGAACACGCTTCGCCGGCTCGCTTATCTTGGGCGATAAGCCAAGCTCACCATCGAGGGTGAGGAGCCACACATTGTGTTGAATGTCTGGGTCGCCGTCAATTAGGTTCTCTAGGTGTCTATGCGGAGGATTGAGCTCACCAAGGCGATCATTTTCCCTATTGTCGTTGGGATAATTGTATTCTATGGCCCTCAGTTACAGGCACATCACCATCATTTTGTGTGAGGCACTTACTGCCGGAGCTCATAGAATGATAAGTCCTGCCGTTTTCCTCCTGGACTCTGAGCACGCTAGATCGGAGGGACGTAAGGCTCGAAGTATTGAGCTAGTCCCAGTCAGTCACCGTACCTAACAGCGAGGAGTGGGTTCATACAGTCGAGATAGCGGAGTCATCATCGTCAAAGGTATCAACGGCCTGTGGAGAGATCCATTAGCATGTCACCTAGAGTCTGGGAGATCCCTGCAAGCCCACCAAAGCCCCCTGTGGCTCTCCAACGGGGTCAGCCATGGCGTTAAATCGGGAACCAACAGCGCTAAATGCCGGAAACACACTACGAAGACGCAAGCAAATGAGGCGCGGAGAGATTGATCAAGAAACAATTGAGAATGCCTCAAATGCTCACGTACAGGCGTTAACCCCGCGTTTCCAGCACGTGATGACATGCATCTCTTTCTTCTTGGTAATGCCAATCGTATGACCTTATCCTTGTCTCCATTCCTTGTTGAATTGCAGCCGAGTGGCACTCTCCCTCCAATTGTCGCCAACACTGCGCCACATCCTTGGCGGTTATCATCAAGGTCACCTATAAGATTTATGAAGAGATAATGACAAGCCTTGGCTTACTTTAGGTTAAGTTATGTCTTTTTCTTATGAGAGTTATGATGATTTTTATTAATACATGTTAACTAATCGACAAACCACCAGAACGGTCTCCCTTGGCGACCAGAATACATCACTCCTCGGATTTGAAGGTCATATCGCCAATAGGGTTCCTCTTGATAGACATTACCTGATTGGTGACACCGATAGTCAGGCCCGTGGTGCAGCCATATTTGGTGACCACCAAAGGCGCTTCTTGCAAGGATGCGGATTGCGTTGACGGATCTCGCATGATGTGCTCGGCAATGGTTCCTTGGAGCTCAACAGTGTGCATTTGGTCGTCAAATTCTATATCGTAGTAGTCTGCTGGAGCGCATCCTTTGAGCTCTTCCGTTGCCTTCCAAGTGTCGTTTTTGGCTGCCATACCACAAAACACACAGTTCATGGGCTTTTGTATCACTGTTCCATGCATCTCCTGGTCGAGCTCGAATAAGGCCCAGTCTCTGCATCGTTTTTCGCCCGACGAAGATCGACCCTTACCAATCTTTGGTGCGTATGGGACGTGGTTGATGGTGAGGGCGTTGGGGCTCGGACACCTACCCTAAGCCTCAGTTCTTCCCCGGCCACCTTTTCGGCCACTAGTTCATTGAATTTTCGAATTGCCGACGCCCAGGGAAAGTCTCGGTTCTTTTCTATATTGCGCTCGGAGTGGCGAACGTCTTCCTCTACGTTCGTCCGCGCCCCTTCAAGGGTTTCAGTACCAGGCTGTAGGATTGCCCTTGGCGCGCCACTGGAATGTTCGAAGTCTTCGTTCTCATCTGATTCGGTAACGCGACATGGCGACAGGCAGAGGCCCTTAGTGGCTTCATGGTACGGCGAATCCAATGCGGCGATCGAGAGACCCAAGAACTCGGAGAAGAGTGCGTTTCACATTTCGGGTTGGTTGACGGGCGTTTTTGTAGTCTCTGAGCTCCAAGGTTGCATCGGGAGATCGTTGACTCCTTCATTTCAACTTGAACATCATGCATCCCGTGCCGTCGCAAAATCCCGCGGCATTTCAACACAACGTCTATGCCTGCATTCCAGGTGGTGGTGCTGGGCGAAACGGACACAAGAACCTTCACCGGATTGAGTGGTGGCTCGTCAAGGGTGCCTCTCACGTTCTGGTACCCGAGCCGCAGAATGTCAATCCCGACCTATTGTATTCTTTCGAGGGCCTCCAAAGTATCTCGTCGCAGTGGGCCAGCCGAATCATTCCAGAGAACCACAATCGGGTGCTTCTGACCGACGGGATCTCGTGTCTTGCCGCGGCTCCAGCCGAGGTCTGTTTGGTGACTCCATGGATCAGAGCTTGATCTTGCCACGAGCTTCGGCTTTCCTGGAAGCCCGGTGTAGTAGCATCGGACTTCTTCCTCGCTAAGTGGTCCATTCATCTTGGGCGGAAGACTTTTGCTGCGTCGGTGCACTCGAGCTCGGGATCGGGATCGGGATTGGAGCCGTCTGTGCCTTCGAATGGCTGCGACCGAGTCCACACCAGCGTTGATAAGGAACTTGACTGAGGGTGGGGAAGGGGTTGACTCGGCAGACGTTGTTTCCTGGTGGCGGCCAACGCTGGGCGGAGAACAGCAATGTTCAGTGGCCAGATGCTCGGGTTCGAGAAAGTGGGACGTGGTGACTATTTATCGTTAGTGGAATGACTGGAATCCCAACTGAGACAAAGTTTGGAATAAGGGTCATGAGCCACTGGGATGGCGAAAACGTACAGATGGTCGACGCAGAAAACAAGTTTATTCGTTGGGTTGAAGGTTGGATGGTCTATTGGGAAACCACAGTCAAAACGCAGTGGGCAGAGGTCTGGGCATGAAAAAATGGGAAAGAGAGAATCGACTCGACGGGGAAAGAGCTGAAGACATGCCACGGAGAGCAATGACATATACGAACAGGAAAACGGACAAAGCCAGTTCGTCGCGAGGGGATTAAAGCATACTAAGTCTAGTTCTAGGGGTTAAAAGTTCAAATTGACGGGATCCCAACATTGGAGATTAAGCAAATAGCTGAAGATAGTCTATTGAAGACATGATATTAGACTCGATGGGTCTAAAAATGGTCTAAGGATCCGTGGATGGAACACCAAACACCTCAGAGCACCTAATCTATGAAGGATAAAAAAGGAGGACATAAGCTTAGGTAAATGTGGTGGGATCAAGACCAGACGATGGCCAAAACAGCTACGTACCTTTTCCCTTGGACAAATCCAGATCGCAGACTGCATTACCAAGCTGATTGTTCCTATAAAATACATCATAATCCGACAATGCCCTCATTTGGACCCCGTTCACCATGCGAGACGTGCGTGCGACAGGCTGGAACACGGGGCAATTCGCTTTGACAGAAATAGCAAGAAAAAAAATCTCGATAGCGGCAGTTCATCCGAAATCTAAGACGCGATGCAACGGTCGCAACAAAGATGCGACGGACAAGGTCACCCCCTTGTTTTGAGTCGGCCGAGTAGCCGTTTGACAGGGGTTGTTCTCAACTCCCTAAGCGAAGGCCAACCTCCAACAATACAGTGCCGGACCTATCAACTCACGAGAACAACTTGGGAATATACCATCTGATCTAATTGTTGCATTGACATGTTGGCGCTTAAGCTTGTCTGTAAATAGACTTGGGGTGTTTGAGCTGGTTTGCCTGAAGCTCGTTCTCGGAGACGAGGTCGCATCTTGGTGATGGTGTCTCAGAGGCCTGGCAGGAGTCATCTCAATTAAACTATTAAAGAGAGATGAAATCCTGCTCAATGATGTTTCTCTTTCTTCATCCCAACACAATCATTTCATCCCATCTCATCTGTATTCGACATCTTCTCTTCCTCCCACAGCTGGACTGTACATATTGACTCAACAGCTGCGCTGTACAAATCAATACTCTTTTGACTTTACCCTTCAAACTCAACAAACAAAGAAACACTTCGAAAACCGCCAAAATGAAGTTCTCCACTGTCCTCCTCAGCTTCGCCGCCACCGCCTTCGCTGCTCCTCTCAGCAAGCGCGCCGTCTTCAGCACATCCACCTACAACGACCTTTCCATCAGCGGCGGCACTGCCGGAAACGCTGCCCAGGAGGCCCTTCAGAAGCTTGGTGGTCTTCCCAGTGATTTGACAACCGTCGAGAAATCGGACATCGATTTCCTCAACAGCGTCAACCAGATCGCCAACGGCGCTGAGAAGAACGCTTTCAACCCTGCCATCGACGCTGCTTCCGGCGAGGACGCCGACGCTCTCCAGGTGAGTAAACCACCCTCAATTTTGAAAGCATGATCTAACAGTTTGCAGCGCGGCAAGATCAAGAACAAGGTCCTGAAGCTCACCGCCACCATGCTCAAGCTTCAAATCCAGCAAGCCCAGGGCGAAGACGTGGCCGACGAGATGGAAACCGAGAACAAGAAGCTGCAGAACAACATTTCCCAGGACGAGGCGGCCGCCGGGCAAGCTTCGACTTTCTTGTCTTTTGACGCGACTACGGACTAAAAGAATGGAGGGCGTTAATACAAAGCTAGTAATGGATGGCTTGGTGGACAGGGAATCTTGAGTGCGGGATACTCGACCTGTTTCTTTATGAGTTTGAAGCTTTTGATAAGCGCAATAATAATACCCTTGCCTGATGTCACTTTATTGTTTTCACTTTTGCTCGTGAGCTGGCCTTGTTTTTGTGATGATGTGGAGTATGCATCGCGGTGCAGGGCGTCAGTATACCCTCGCCCGAGTATCACCAGCCGCCGTATTTTACATATGCCCAAAGGTACCTTAAGTTCCACGGCATCAGGACCCAATCAATTCAACCAAGGCATTCAATTCCGCTACAAATTTTTCTACTATTCAACCGGGCGCGAGCCAGGGATAGGCCCTGCTACCCAAGTGGCGACAAGGCACGAATGAGGCCAGCCTGACAGCAGCACGGCCGCGTCACGACCAAGTTTACTGCCAAATGGCCATGGATCAAGCCTGCATATTTACTCCAAAACATGGGATCCTACAGTTACGGGCCCCATTCTCGGCGTCAGCAATTGGGCGGCATTCAACGACGATAACCCCATGAACACGTCGTTGTGCAGCAAACCTGTGCCATTTGGCGCCCGACAGCCCTGCCTTCATAGTTGGGGAATTGGAATAAAAAGCCAGCCATTTCCACTACGCAATTGAGGACAGGTTCAAGTCAGCTAATTGCCAGCGACAGTAGCAGCCATGCCTTCGCCAAACAGTGGACAGGATTTGTTTCCCGCCTTGGAGACGCTCTCGAGGCTCATTGCACCTCACGTCAAGAGTAAGAGACGCTCAATTGAGCTCTGCCAATGTCGCTAACAGGGTGTTTTCAGGCGTAATCTTCCTCGCTCTCATCCTCAATCATTTCCCGCTTCTCCCGGACCTGTATACCTTGCTCACCTCGCAGACTTCGGCTCCACTTCTTCTCATCGCTGCATTGTACTTTGGTGGTGTCTGGGCGCTTCCAAGCGGTGATGGAGAAAACAGCAACAATACCTCTTGGGCTTCTCTTCTTGGACCCTTCTTTGCTCTTCAGACCGTCTCCAACAGAATCGGCACTTACTTCAAGAGTGAGTTTATTGACCTTTGGCACCCTCCCGTCTAATTGTGATGCAGTTGGTTCCTTGATCTCGCTGGGTTATTACTTGCCCATCTACTACAGCATCCCGTTCCCATTCCCGACCTGGGTTCGGTTTTTGTTCATGACCATCGTCGTCGCCGTCTGCACCGCTCTCTACCTTTTTGCCCCCGTCACCAAGATTTACGGCCCTCTTCGATTCTGCTATCTCGAGCACGCGCAGACTTACTGGATCCTCCTCAATTGGTGGTCACTGACGGCCGTCTTCATCTTCTTTTCGCCCACCCTCCTCCCATTCTTCGGCTTCGGTCTCGTCGGAGTGTCTGTCGGCACTTGGGTCTACATTTACTACGCGTACCAGGAGCAGCTTCGCACCATCTCGAACCAGGTCACGCAGGAAATCTCCCGAGCCAAGGTTTCGGCTGCTGCAGCCCAGCAATATGGTGTCTCAGCCAGACAGTATGAACAAGAGATGCTAACCGCTGCCGCTTCTGCCCGACGTGATGCCGTTCTCGCAAACACGGTTAGACTCTCCGATTTTTTCGACGTCGCATCTCGCGCTTGGTCTGCCCTGGGAGAGACGACCGCTCCTGCTGAGGATGCCATCATCAAGGCGCACCGACTTGTTGATGCCGCGAGTGCTTGTGAAGAAGCCGAGAAGCCTGACGGCCAAAAGAAGGGAGATGCCCAGACTGAGAGACTGGCCCGATATCTTCGACAGACAGCCGAGAGTGCCCAAGAAAGAGCTAGAGAGGCCGTTGCACTCCTCCGAGCCGCCCAATCCGCTGTCCGAGCATCCGAGAACGCAACCCGACAAGACGCAGTAGCTCGAAGGAATGCTGAGTACAGCGCCGAACACGCCGCCGGAACCGCCAAGACTATCAGTGAAAAGATTGCAGGTCTCCCAGACCCTGAGCTCGCTGCCGCAAAAGGCGCCGAGGACGTCACGAGGCTGGGTGAGCAGGCCAACGCGGCAGCCTTGAACGGAGAGCTCAAGACGGCCCGTGAGTTGGTCGAGTCGGCCAAGACTGCTGCTGATGGCGTTGAGACGTCGACTCAGACGGTTCGCGATGGACTCGAGTCTGTGCAGAAGAGTCTGCAGCAGTGGTTGCAGAGCAGCCGAAAGGGCATGTAAACTAGTATGTCCGATTATTGCTTCAGGTGCTGTGAGGTTTTATGGAAGTTCATCTTCCCTACGACTGTCATTAATACCTGGAAGAAAAGTGTACACAAGTCTTTGTGTTGTGGAGAGTATCGGGGCTGGTAACAACCAGTGTATAAGAAGTCGTGTATGAGAGTATAGCGTTTACGAGACTATGACTATATTGAATCATTTGAATCCCATAACTCTCCCATCTAATCATAATACCTGGCTTTGACTCCCTTGATGATCTCCTGCTCGGATACCTCGCTCCTCGCCTTCTCGCCTCTGTCCACCCCAGCCTTGACCCTCGCCTTGACCCATTCTCCTGCCGTGATGCCTGCTCCCAACTGCGAACTCTCATCGGGCTTGTAGCCCAGCCTCTCCAAGACAAGACTTTCCACTGGCTTGAGTTCGAGGTCATTTTCGGGTCTCACAAAGTACAAAACACCGAGACGGGTGATCCCAGCCTGGTCGGGAGGGGGCGCCACGACACGATGAACTGAACTCTTCAAGAAACCATTCGTCAAGAACTGGAGAGCATCGGCCACGTTTACGGTGATACTTCCATCGTACGGCTTCACCCACTTCCAGTTACCGTCTGGGGTTCGGACCTGCAACGCCGCGACGGGTTGGCGAAAAAGAAGTGTTAGGCTTCCATAGTCAGTGTGGCCTTTGACCCAGACGTTATCAAGCTTGGCGTTGATGTCGGCATCTCGAGGATGATACTTCATGTAGCGAAGGTGACAGTCCGAGACGGCTTCATCATAGCGGTGAGATTTGGTGAAGTGGTCCTCTGGTAGCTCCAAGATGATGGAGAAGAGGGTGAGTAATTTGAGAGCAATGTTGGAATGAATGTGACGAGCGAATCGCTCAATCTCTGGCTTGTTTGCATTAATAATGTCGGGCTGCGGCCGCTCAAGCTCTGGGATGAACTTGGGAACGTTATAAATCTCTGTGTTGTCAAAGATCCCCGGTTTGATCTCCTGGTCTTTGTTAGCGAGTTTATATTAGTGGGGGGCACGCCAACTCACACGCAGACCCAAAGGCTTGTAACCATTGTAGCCGCCGTTGGCTAGATCGGCACGGTACTTGAGCTTCTCCTCGGTAGACAGCTCGAAAAAAGACTTGCCAATTGCAAACTGGCGATCAACCTCCTCCTGAGAGAGACCGAAATTGACAATGTAGAAGAAGCCAATGTTTTGGATGGCGTCAAATAGTTGCTTCGCCAGGGCCTCCTTGCCTTCGGGTTGGTCAAACCTGGAGAGATCCAGTGTGACCAGGTCTGCCCAATCAACTAAAAACTAATTAGCTTGAGAGCTCACAGTTGTCGAAATCTAACTCACGATCATACTTAGTCTCGTCGACCTGCTTGTATGCTGGCAGAGCAGTATGCTCGCCTGAGTGGGCAACTGCTGCGGCCATGATGAATATGACAGCTTTGATTTCAGGTTATCGGATAGTCAGCTTTTGCAACGCAATCACAGAGAAGAGGTTCAGTTGTTAATGCAAAGTCTAACTGCCCTCCTTTATTAATGACGCTCCGATCCAACGCTGGATCTCATATTCGGCCGGATAAACGCATCGGGATCTCGCCATCCGTAACCCCAATTGCGTAGGCCTCTCCAAGCAACTGTGTAGTATTCAGTCTATCTGATCTGCATTTCTCATGCAATGTCCTTGCAAGGGCTCTTGCATCATCAGGCAATCCTCTCATTGGCCATCCGTTACTCTTCAGTCAACCGTCCTTTCAAGAGATACTCTCCAATCACGGCGATCCCGCCATTCTCTCCTCTATCCTTCACCACCCCCTCCATAGCCATTGTCAAGTTCTTCAAAAACCCATCGTCCATCCCATCATCACGACAAGCCTCCAGAATATTCCTCAACGCCTGTGCTTGCATCCCGATCGGATTTCCCAGGTTATCGTCCCACGCCTTGTCATCCCAAGACCGAGCAATAAGTCCATTGTACGGTATCAATGCACCCAAGAACGGGTTCAGACTGCCTGACACAACAGGTTCAAGCTTCTCGTTGGATGTTGTGTGACCCTTTTTGAGGAGTGCCATAGCGACAAACATTCCGCTAAACATGCCATACATTGATGACAGAGCAGCCAGGTCATATCGAGCAGCAGCATCTATAGCTTCGCCGAGATACTCCGGCCTTCCGATGGGTTCAAGGAGCGAGGCGATGGGCTCGAATGCTTCGGGGGTTTGTCCACTTGCGACAAAAAATGGCTGGGGCCCACCGATCATTTGAGGTGTTACCATGACCGCCCCGTCAAAGTAGTGTTTGGCAGAGTAGGAGGCGGCCCAAGCTGCCATTTCTCGTGCTTGTTTCGGCGTACCGTTGGTCAGGTTGACAATGGTCTTTCCCTCAAGAGCAGAGGTCGGAATCTCAGCCAGTCCAGTCTTGATGCTGGAGTAGTCGAGGAGGCAGATGACGATGATGCTGTTCCTGGAGATGGCACTCTGGACATCCACTTCAAGGACAGCTCCGGCCTCAACAGCGGCTCTGACCTGAGGTCGATCTGCAGTGCGGTTCCAGATTGTCACTTCGTTAGAAGCCTTCAGAAGAGCTTGTACGAGGGCGGACCCCATATTCCCGAGGCCGAGAAAAGTGAGAGCTTGAGGAGTAGCCATTTCAAATGTTGCAAGTGCAATAAGTGATGAGTGCTGAGTTTTCGTTGTTGAAGATCTTGATGTTTGTTGATTGAAGACTATTACGGAAAACTTGTCGGCTCTTTATACCACAGTTCAGGCAGTGGATATCTTCACATTGCGGCTTCATCTCTGTTTGAGCTACGCAAACTGATGCCTAACAGGCGGCTCACGATGCTTGAGGGTCGGGTAATCTATCTAAGTTGTGACTCACGCCGAGTAAATAAGCTGGCATGGATCAATTGAATTTTTGGCTGCTCTCGGATGAATCCAAGGCCATGAGGGGAGATTGAAGCTTAGAAATCAAGAGGGGAGATGTTGGATTGATCAGCATCCACACCGAAACCACAGGTAAGCTTAAATTCCCGGTCGACCAAACCTGAGTAGGAAAAGACAGGTCAGTATACCGCTGGTGTCATGCAGCAATATGATGCTTAATACCTCGGTACCTGTTGAAGAGCATCTTTCACTTTTGCCGCTAGCATAGCAGTTTAGTGTGTTCAACAGCTGGGCAAGTGTGGGCTGCGGGACACTTCACTTCGGGGTTCAATGAATCAATTGTGTCCAAGGATTGCCCATAGCATGGAGTGACAACGCAAGTAATGCGAGTTATGCATGGGTGCTGCCGTCGTCGTTGGTTCAACCCAGGTACTGCGCCTCACCAAGATTTTCAGCCTCAACCATCCAAACTCTCCAACATCTTCCTCCCAACAACCGGCTATGGCATCGTGTCGCAAAGCATTGGCGCGACTCCCCTTCGCAGTATCAAGAAAAAATTTGCCCTCAATCCCATCTCTCCCTGCCCATCTTCTTGCCGCCAGAGCGCTGTCATGGACACTCAGCGGCCTCGGCTCAAGCCTGGCCCTGTTTTCAACAGCACGTCCGCGATCGGACCCCCGAACGTTTCCCACTTAAGGGTTTGATGTGATCGACAAAGACCAACCCATCGAAGAAGAGGCCATGCCAGAGTACAATCCCGATCACTTTTACCCAGTGCGCTTGGGCGAGGTCTTCAATGACAGGTTCCAGACAGTGGCCAAACTAGGCTACGGTTCCTCCTCAACCATCTGGCTTGCACGCGACCTTGAGTGAGTGCCTCGTGAAACAGTGTGACATGTCTGACAATCAAGGACAGACATCATCAGTATGTGGCCCTCAAAGTCTACATCCACAATTCGGTCCAGCACCGTGAGCTACCATTCTATGAGCACCTGAACAAACTCCTCCCCAGCAAACACGTGGGAGCCGAAAACGTCAGGAAGCTTTTGGCCACCTTCCAAGTCTCTAGTCCTCATGGAAACCACATCATTCTAGCTCTTCAGGTCTCTCAAATGAGTCTCCATGATATGGACACTGTGTTTATGGAAGGTCGTGGCTTTGAAGAGGACTTCGTCAAAAGCGCCATCAAGGAGCTTCTCCAGGCCGTTGATTTCCTTCATACAGGGGCCCAGGCTGTTCATACTGGTATGCAATCCGCTTTCTCCTCCTCCTTTTCTTCTCCCTACTCTGAATGCTATTGACTACCTGAGCCATTAGACATCCATCCTGGCAATCTCCTCCTTGGTCTAGAGGATAATTCCCTCTTCAAGAAGCTCGAAGACAATGAATTTTCAAATCCCGTTCCTCGCAAGGAACTACCAGACCGAAGCATTTACTTTTCCCGTCTAATGAAGCCCAAGGTTGGGCCGCTTCTCCTCTCCGACTTTGGAGAAGTCAGGCTCGGTGCAGGACCTCACGCTGGTGATATCATGCCTATCATGTACAGGGCCCCAGAAACTCTTCTATATATTCAATGGAGTTATCCCGTCGACATATGGAGTGTTGGGCTTACAGTCAGTTTACCACCTTACCCTGTTTCCCGATTTCGCAAACTTATTCTTACTAGGCGTGGGATCTTCTCGAGGGACGGACTCTCTTTCGCGCCCGGAAAGAAGGCGGGAGCTTTTCCGATGGTGTTCACCTGTCCGAACTCATTGCTGCTCTGGGCCCCCCGCCTGCCGAGCTACTCAACCGGCATCGCGAGAGAGCGCTCGAGTATTGGTATGAAAATTGTATGTCTGTCGATATCAACTTGCCGTGTAAGATCACTAACTCTGCTTTCTCGTGTAGGTAAATGGGATGAGTTTGTTCCCATTCCAAAGGAAAAGACCTTGGAAGCGGCTGAAACCAAGCTGAAGGACAAAACCAAGTTCCTTGCGTTTATGAGAAGAGCTCTTGCGTGGGATCCTAACGATCGTCCGACAGCAAAGGAACTACTGCAGGATCCGTGGCTATCAAGCTAGACTTTTTGGGCGGTTACGGCGCTTGCTTGACGGTGTTACTCGTATTGTTTGTATGAGTACCTGCGTAGAAATAGTATTCTACAGAGCATGTCTCCTGGGTATCCCGGGACTACATGTTGGGATTATTTGCAGTGCGTAGGAAAGCGGCCTAGATACCCTACATCTCTCAATATGAGGAGTTAAGATTATCATAGTGACTGTTCAGGATTGTATGAATGCGCAAAGTCAAATCCACTGGCGTTCAAACTCCTATTCCCTTTTCCTCTCGCTTGGCGTTCTGGCTCAATTATCCCATGGAGGGCCAGGCTTCAACTACAACAAAGAACACATTGTTTCCGCTCACCCGTGCGTCGATGCCGTACAATTTTTCCACTTTTATATGCACGATTGATGACCCCTAGTTAAGAATAGCCAATCTTGTATAATTCTATTAAGCAAGTTACTCTAAAAGCGCATCTAAACTAGCAATCTATGTATTCCCCGCTGCGAGCTATTCACAGACGGCTGGTGAAGGAGCGGATGTTCTTGAAGGCACCCTCCTCAAAGATGTCTGCATGATCAGCCTTGATCATGTCGGAAGCCTGGACCATGTGTTAGTATGATGTTTAGAAACAGAATTATTTGTTCTTACCTTTTCTCCAATCATGTAGACAGAGTTTTGGATACGGCAATCGGGGATGACCGGGATGACGGAAGCATCAACGACACGGAGGTTCTTGACGCCGTGGACGCGAAGACGGGAATCGACAACACCCTGCTGGATGCTCTTGGAAAGACGAGCAGTACCACAAGGGTCTGTGAAATGAGTTAGCGGTGTTTCATATGCTTGCACGAGGTATACTCACGGAAACCAGTCTGGCTACGGTCGAGAACAGCCCTCTTCATCTCGGCGTCCGACTCGAGGGGCATGCGCCAAGGATACTCGCCGACAACGACATCCTTGAAGCCCGCGCCGGTAGTGAGGACATCGTAGGTCCAGCGGACACCCTCTCGCATGGCCAGAATATCCAGATCATTGCCAAAGAAGTTGAGGTTGATGTTGGGCTGGACCAGAGGATCAGCGCTGTTCAGAGTGACCTCACCCTCGGACAGCGGGCGCAGCAGGTCAACAATGACAGTCATGTAGTTGCCCTGCTCCGGAAGAGGGTAGTGCCACTGGAAGGCGGTGCTGAACATGCCGACAAAGTCAAGCTCGAAGTGAGGCTGACCAGCAGGACCAAAGGGGTCGAGACCACCGTTGGCAGCCTTGGCCTCGCGGTAAGCCTGGTGCTTCTCGAGGCGCTCATCAATTCGAGGGAAGCCAACAAGCTCAAGAAGGCCAGAGCCGATGGGACCAGTCTTGTCGCGCTTATACTGAGCGACAGCAGCGCTGTTGACGGTGCCGTCACGGAGGATATAATCCTCCATGCCATAGCCGTCCTTGACCTGGAGGACGAAGGGAACAATGGGGTGGTCCAGGAGATGCTGGCCAACATGGGGAGAGTCAACCTTGACATCAACGCCGTTCTTGGCCAGTTCCTTGGCGGGGCCAACACCGGAGAGCATCAGAAGCTTGGGGGTCTCGAAAACACCCTGAGACACAATAACCTCGCGGCTAGCGTAGACGCTGAGCTCGTTGTTGTTGGCAGGGTTGATGACGGTAACACCAAGACAGGCATTGGTGCGAGGGTCAATGATCAACTCCTTGGACTGAACTCCGTAGAGGATGCTGACGTTGGGCTTGTTCTTGAGGTACAGGAAGCTGCCCTGACGCTGACCGCCGTGGATGGTATCGACACAGTGGGTCAGGCCACGCATCTCACCGTCGTAAATGTTCTCGGTGAGGACCTCGCCCTTGGAGACCCAGGCCTGAGTCAAAGCGTCTCGCCAGGGCTGCATCTCCGGGACCAAATCAGCGTGAGCAATCTGGATGGGGCCACCGGTGCCAATCTTCTTCAGCTCGGTAGGGTAGAGCTTCTCCTCATCGTGATAGGTTGCACACTTGCGGAGGTAATCGACACAGCCGTCCCAGTTCCACTCAGGTCCACCAAACTCCTCCCAGTCGTCGAAAGTAGGCTTAGAGCCGGGAATCCAGGTGAAGTAGTTGGCGCAAGACGATCCACCAAGAGCCTTGCCACGAGTGTTAGGCTTCTCAATTCGCTCGTAGTCATCGCGCTTGATCATTGTCGACTTATACGCCCAGTCATGCTTGCTGCCGCGCAGGTTGAAGGCCTGAGAGGGAGTGGTGATCTCGGGAACCTGGTGGGGGTTGGGGATACCAGCCTCGACGACCAGGATGCGGACGTTGGGGTTTTCGGCGAGGCGACCAGCAACAGCGTTGCCAGCGGTGCCGCCACCAACGATGATGAAGTCGTACTCGTTTCCGTTGGCGACGAAAGCCATGATTGGATGTCTATCAAAATGTGGTGGAAGAGGTTGTGGGAGGTGATGAAGTTGTAAGAGTGGTGAAGTTGTGAGAGTAGTTGAGTTGTAGTAGTAAAGTTGTAGTAGTGATGATGTTGTCGAAGCTTAGAAGCTGTGGATGAGGCCAAGTTGAAAGAGACAGGCGATGCGAGATACTATATACTTGAGATGTCACCGATGTCATTCTTTGCAGAGTTGAATCTCAAATTTCTCAACTCAATTCAGTCGCCGTGGAGTTGCGGCACGCAATTCGGCATCTCATCCGTTGAACCCTAGTCGGTTCAAACTATCTGTCATGGTGTTTTCGACTTGCACAGCAGCGAAAAGACTCACCGAGCCAACTCCGAGCTTTCATCCCGGCAAGAAATTCTTTAGTCGGGTCATCGGCATCTGTACGTACCGACCTTAATGGAGCTTGTGACGTCAGGGCAGACGAAAAGAGTAGTACTACGAAGGGTCCAGTAGTACTTTATTGTGGGTATCTAGGCTATCTTATTGGACGGGTAGTACTGCTAATGCCAGCCATGGCGCGCCGGCCTACCCGTCAATTCCACACAACTCCGGACTGACAGTGCCGGCCTGTACTGTAGAAGAGTTCCAGAAGCCCTTCTGCCATTCAATGTGGCAGTTATCTGAGCCGCGAAAGCGAAAAACTCTTGGCTTATCGTATCTTGCCGAACTCCGGGTGGCCCATTATCTGCTGCGCAAGCTGAAGCGTCTCGTTCGCGGTTAGCTCGGCATTCAACCCTGGATTGTCCTGTCAGCATGAAACCTTTATTCGCTATTGGCCTGAGAAGGGTTCAACGAACACACGAACAATCATTTTTCAAAGTATAACAGCTTCCAATATCAGCCTCGGAGTCTTTGCCAGAATAACTTCCCTATCATTTTAAGACCACGAGCATACAAACCTTTGGTTTGCAAACAGTTCTTCTAAATCTTCAATTTATCAGTTAGACATAACCACCATGCCAAGGCCTGTGTATACCTTGGCTGAAGGTGCGTGCAACATCTCCTCAAATACTCAGTTTCTAACTCCCTTCAAGGCCAGCCAGTTCGAGATCCCTCCGTCAGCACCACTCTACCAATTTTTGGTGGCGGCGGCATCACCACTTTGGGAGACACCCTTCTCCTCGAGACGCTGGCGCATTTCAGCCGGGAGCGCATCCCAGAGAGGTACGCGAACGATACTTTTGTCTCTTGGTCTATCTAACGCCCTATAGAGTCGTGCATGCCAAGGCGTCGGGCGCCTGGGGCGAATTCGAAGTCACCAACAAGGACATTGCTCAGCTGACTTGCGCCAAATTCCTTGACACCGTCGGCAAGAAGACTCCAGTTCTCTTCCGCCTCAGCACCACTGGTGGCGAGAAGGGCAGTGCGGACACCGTTCGCGATGTGCGAGGCTTCTCTGTCAAGTTCTACACAGAAGAGGGTAACTATGACATTGTTGGAAACCATATCGTGTGTTTGATCTCCTCCCCTGCTGCATTCACCCTATTCTAATCTGCAAAGCCTGTGTTCTTCATCCGCGACCCGATGCGCTTTCCATCACTCAACCGCAGCCATAAGAAGCACCCCGCTACTAACAGGGCGGATGCAACCATGGTGAGTGTTTCTCTAGATCTTCTTATTCTCAATCGATCTAATTATTATTCCCAGTTCTGGGACTTCCACGTCAACCAACCCGAAAGTGTCCACGCCTTGATGCACCTCTTTGGCACCCGCGGTCTCCCAGACTCAATCCGTCGCGTCACTGGCTTTGGAGTCCATACCTTTAAACTGGTGGACAGTCAAGGGCGCTTCCGATACTGCAAGTTTCATTTCCGTCCTGAAGGCGGCCAAACCCATTTTGCTTCCGCCGAGGAGGCTGAGAGGGAGGCCGGCGCCAACCCCGACCATCACAATCAAGATCTCTGGGAAGCCATTGCTCGTGGGGAATACCCCGTCTGGAAACTATACGTTCAGATCATGGAACCTGAGCAAGCTGAAACTTTTGGCCGAGCTTTGTTCGATATTACCAAGGTCTGGTCACACAAGGACTTTCCCTTGATCGAAGTTGGCAAAATGACGCTGAATAAGAACGTGAGATATAATCCCTCAAGGAGGAAAGATACCTGCTGACACTGACTGCTAGCCTGATAACTGGTTCGCCGACATTGAACAAGCCGCATTTTCCCCCTCCAACATGGTTCCAGGTATCGCCATGACGCCAGACCCCAGTAAGAATTGCCCCTGCCCCTTCGGCCAACAGACATCTCACCATCCGCAGTGCTACAAGCTAGAATGTTCGCATATCCCGACGCTCAGAGGTATCGCCTCGGAGTCAACTATACCCAGCTGCCCTCCAACCGTCCCATCGCCCCCGTCTACGCACCGTACGAACGCGACGGCATCACCGTCACCAAGAACTATGGCGGAGATCCAAACTATGTCCGAAGCACCCTAAGCCCCGGAATATCCTCCACAGCCATGACCCAGATATCACACCATGAGCGGGTGTCACCCACTGCGGTCCTCGGCTTGAACGAGATTCCCGTCGATGAACAAGACTATGTTCAACCCCGAGAGCTGTGGAGGAGAGTGTTTGACGAAAAGGAGAGGGCCCAATGGATTGAGACAGTCACCGGTGCCCTTCAGGGCGTGCCAGCTCCGTTGAGGCAGGCTGTTGTCGAAATGTTTTCCAAGGTTGATCCCGTGATTGGACAACGGATGATGGCCAAGTTCAAGGAGAACGCCACTCACTTGTAGATCCTTTTAGATATAGAAGACCATGGAAGGGGGCGATAATTAATAGATTTGTTATTCTACCTAAACGACCCAACGGCCAATTGGCATCACCTATTAAAGCATCCGTATCCGGGTATACTGAAGATTCATAGAATACCAGAAGTCAACTATTGTGTCTACCAGGCCAAGGTCTTTCGGGGTTCCACATCCAATGAGACATTATCTGCGATCCCCGAAAGGTATCAATCTGACTCTGTCCCCTGCCCGCTGTCAGCCGGACGGCGATATTTATCTTGTCCAGGCCAATAGTGGTTTGCTAGAAGCGCAGGAGTAAAGTTGATGATAGGCATTTCGCAACTCCTCGAGACCAGTGAGCTTGCAGCCAGCCCATCACGCCATCGACTCTCCTACCTGCCATCGTCACCAGCCAACGGAACAACTGCCAACCATCTTCAACTGACGCTAACCAGTTCAAGTGGAACCCCCGTTCCCCCACCCAATACTCCGGGAATTCACGACACCCCCTGGGCTTTGCATCGCATTTGCTTCGGCGGAACCGGGACAAATGTGCCGGGGGGGTTCTGTTCCAATGTGATCGTTCAGATCGTGTTACTAAGGCGTCTTTATGTGGAAGGTGACTGGCCCATGGGAACGCGTTGCATTAGTCTAAAGCAAAGCTGAGTATAAGAGACCAGCAATAGGTCACCCAAACCACTCAAACGTCTGAACTTTAAACACGGTCACATTCCAAAAATTATGACTTATCCGTTGATTTTGGTTATCCTCAGCTTTACAGCATTAGCTGTGCTGCTCCTAGCCAAGCTCTCCAAGATCGGCCAGCGGCCTCCGGGCCTCCCCCCCGGTCCGCCAACAGTGCCGCTTCTGGGCAATTTACACCTGGTCTGTCTATGAGCAACTGGCAGTTTGGACGTCTCTGATAGGTTCAGATGCCAACAAAAAGGCCGCATCTACAGTTTCAAAAATGGGCCAAACAGTACGGGTGAGCATCTGGCCCATGCTTCGTGCTCCCATCCGACACTCGCTAATCGCTCAAGGCCGATATATTCACTGATCCTGGGCACCAAAACCATGATTGTCTTGTCACCAGATGAGGCAGTCAAGGATTTGTTGGACAAGAGGAGCGTAATATACTCGGACAGACCTGATATGTACATCGGCCAGCGCATCGCCAGTGGCGGCCTCAGACTCGTCCTCATGGTGAGGCGTCCCTGTCTTCAACTGTCTTTTCTAACATCGGTTGTAGAGGTACGGGAGTAACTGGCGGATGATTCATCGCATGATACACAAAGCCCTGAATATCACGGTCGCAGCAACCTATTTGCCCTACCAGGACCTCGAGAACAAAGTGCTCTTGACTAACCTCCTAGATACGCCAGACGACTTTCTGCCTCACATTAGACGTGCTTCCTATTCTCTTTCCACTCAGATGATATTCGGATTTCGGTGTATCAGTAATCAGGATCCAAAGCTTCTTCAGCTTTTCCATGTATACCGCATCCCACTAGGTCAAGGCGCCAATGCTAACACGTCGTAGGGCTTCGATAAATGGAGCGCCTTGTCTGGAAGTGCCAGCGCCCAGCTGGCCGATCTCTATCCCGCTCTCCAGAAGCTCCCCGATTTCATCGCTCCCAACGTAAGCTACGCAAGAAAGCTACATCAGGCTGAGAAGAAGATGTACCTTGGTCACTGGGCTAGGACAAAGCAGGCGATCGTGGACGATCGTGGACTCGTATGTGCACTATCAATCTCGCTCTCGAGGGGCATTTATAGCTAACCACATCCCACTCTCAGCCATGCTTCTGCAACGATATTTACCGCGCACAGTTGACTGAGGGATTCTCCGATGATGCCGCAGGTTACATCAGCGGGTCGCTGCTTGATGCTGGGTCAGATTCCACCGCCTCGACGCTCTATGGCTTCATCTTGGCAATGCTCATCTGGCCCGACATTCAGAAGAGGGGCCAGGAAGAGGTTGACAGGGTGGTTGGGCAAGATCACCTGCCCACCATGGAAGACTATGATCGACTACCTTTTATCCGCTGCTGCATCAAGGAGACTCTGCGGTGGATGCCCACTGTCGTTCTTGGTGTGCCACACAACGTGACCAAAGACGATAGTTATCTAGGCTATCAAATTCCCAAGGATTCTACAATCATCAACAATGTCTGGTCAGTACTTGGAATATTCTCTACATCACAATCTTCTCATCTAATCGTATTAACTAGGGCAATTCACATGGATGAGACCCGATCCCCGGAGCCGCGAGTCTTCAACCCAGATCGTTTCAAAGACATTCCGTCAACACTCTACCAATCCGTCATTGGAGATGTTGCAAAGCGCGACAATTTCGTCTTTGGTGCCGGGCGCCGCCTCTGCCAGGGTATACACATCGCTGAGCGCTCGCTCTTCTTGGCCATCTCGCGATTTTTCTGGGGGTTCAATTTTTTACCAGCCAAAGATGAACACGGAAACCCTATCCAGTACGATGCTGAAGACTTGGTTGGGGGTATTACCGTTCAACCTGCAGACTTTCCTGCCGTCATTGAAGCACGATCCAAGCGCAGAGCAGATATCATCAGGAAAGAGGCACAGGAGAGTGAGAAATCGCTTGACCCCGAGACTTTACAGTGGGTTAAGGTGCCAGAGGGAATGGTGTTTAGCAACGAATAGGTGAGAAGGTTGATAATTAGGGGTCTTTATATGTATGTTTAGAGCTGAAATCATGGCATCCTGCTCTCGCTGGCCGTCGTAAGGGCCCTTTCCGACAATTTGACAAAGTTGGCGTCGCATCTTTCAGTGTTCAGTCCTCCTGGACCAAATGCACAAGGATTGATAGAAACATCTAACTCCGTGTTCTTTGTACCGTAGCTTGTCCCAAATATCCGATCAAGGCAATATCTGGTCGGTATCGAGCCGAGATGACTTTGAAGCTTGTTCAAAGCTACCCCCTTGATACTTTGCTGGATCCATCCCCATGAAGCGATAGAATCCCAATGCCGACTTTGGAAGAGTTACAATTCTTGGCCAATCCTCATGGCCAGTCTTCTTTGTGATGATTCTGGAGAGGGCACTCTTGAAGCGTCACAAATCCTCCAGGGGTTGTATCTCCGGCGGCCTGTGCACACTCTCTGCAAATGACATGACCACATGGTAGGCTGTGTTCTGGGACACCGTCCAGGCAAACTAGACAGGGCAAGTGACTAACGAGCTTATCGACACCCCCAATCAACTTGTAAAAACTTCTTGTTTGGCCCAGGTGAATCGTGGATGCCTCCTTAAGCCGCTCGTGGCTGTCGCTGAGATGTTTGAGCCTGGACTTCAGTTCGTCGAAAGTCCTTTCGACAAGACTGCGGAATTCATTTTGCAGCTCCCAGAGTGAATATCTCGCTGAATGATTGCCTTGTTCGACAGCCTTATCACCTTGGTGGTGTGGGTGTCCGCAGGGAGCATTTACACACTGCTGATGTCCCTGGGGGGTCTGGATGGGGTAATTGCAAGGCCAGAATTTCATCCAGTATTACTCTACGGCCTCGTCGCATTACATCCAGACCTTCTGCAGTCTATGGAAAGCTCAGCAAAAGGGTCTCAGACATTCCTATGTTGAAATCCTGAAAAGGGTAATTCTTACCGGCCTGTTTTGCTCTCACACAGTGGAGGAAGAGACAAGAGGCAACAAAGCCGCCAATGCTGACCCAGAGGTCCATACCAGTGTGGGATAGATCTCGATGCCCTCGGACCATTCTCGCCAGGTTGAATATTGACCAATTGAAGTCAGGCGAGAAATTCTGAAGATCAACCCAGGCATCAGAAATGTTGAATGGAGTTTCGTACTTGGATGCAAAATGTGTGAACGCCTTGCGGACAAGGAGAGGGAGGGTGGCGGCATTCCACTTCCACTGCACCCAATCTTGCCGTATTTGTGGCTCTGGACACACTTCACTGATTCTACCATAGTTTCTTTATTTACTGGTGCATTGTCGTTGGCCGCTAGGAAGGTGCACAACACTAACCGAGAAATAGTAACGACGGAGAAGATGCTCTGCCGAAAAAATGTAATGTTCCCTGGTCTCCCAGTACTGGATATAAGGTTGCAGTGCCTTGTCCTTAGAAATATCCTGGATGCAGGGCTGTTCGAAAAACCATTTTCTCGCAGCACTGAAGTCGTACTCGTGAGGGTCGACTTGATCACCTCGGTTGATAAAGACAATGCAAGCATTTGGAAGAAAAGGCTTGTTGTATGACTGTATGGTGGCATTATGCCCCCATTTCACTAACTGAAAAACCGCGTCATCAAGCCGACTTGTGGGGATTGTTTAGGCCTTTATCACTTTGATTGAAGAGAGGCAAGAGTTGCTTACATTCTACTAAACGGAAAGACGACCACATCCGAAAAAACATAGAGAATCTTCGGGAATAGAATCCTCGTAATCTCTTTTCTAGTCCAGGTACCAGTGTGCCTGGGCATCTTGCTCCAGATGATGTCCTGTGAACCGGGCTCGGGAATTTGGGAGGCGTGTGGCAGAGGATCGTTGGAAGCTAAAGCACCAGCCAGAGGCTTTTTCATCTCGGCAGGAATTTCATCTCCATCCATTCCCTCGCACTCGGCATACAGAAGAGGGCTTCTGGTCCGAAATGTTCGGGGATCGACGTAGAGGTGGACGCTCGACGAGGCTGACTGGAGGCATCCTGAGTCACCCACGGCCGGAGTCTTGAAGTGATTCGCAGACAAAGGGTCAGAAAACTGCAAACGGGTGAGAATTATCAAGGCCCAGACACGTCCAGTCAATTCATTGAGTAAACACACCTTAGACAACAGGTTGATCAACGTGCTCTTTCCCGACCCTATTAGAGGTTAGCACAGGTCATTATGAATCAAGGAGCATGCGACGCGCACCCGTTGCGCCCACAAAAGAGACCAGGACCGGGTAGGTAACAGACGTAGGCGTCTCAAAGGAGTCCACCAACAGGTCATACGCAAGGCTCTCGACCAACGACCAGTCTCCAGCTTCGTTATTGTGCCTAACGCCAAACCATTCGCTGTTGTCGTCGATCTGACGCAGACGCGGGGCCCGGGATCGTTTTATTGCATCATTCAAAAGAAGGCAATCGTCGAGTCTAACTTTGAGAATGGAATGCACAACGATGGCGTCGTTCGGGACGGTCTGGTAATGGCCTAGTTCTTTTCTTCTGTGCTTTTTTATCTTGTACCAGCAATCGCGGCAGAACATCTCATCACAACGCATGCAATAATAGTATGGTCCCCGATGATCCCCATTTTTGGAACACTGGGCCCCTTCCCACAAAAGTGCGTTGAATGACATCGAAAATATTGAAGAGCCCGAGGGAATGATTCTTTATGATTAGCTCTCGGCCTCGTATCTACACAAAAGTTGACCTACTTAGTGAATGCAGATTCCGCGGGGGCGCCCGTTATTATGAATGACGTTCAGGGCAACGGTGACTGAGAAGGTGTTGTTTCTTAAAGCAGTGATAGTAAGGTCGATAAACCAAGACGAAATTACCCAGTAAGGGGGGAGAATATTTATAGACCCCGCTGGCAAGCTCCAAGGCTATGCACTCAGCAAATTAGCAGGCTGGCTGTAGCAGCCTCTGGGTCCCCTATTAACGAAGTCAGATGCCTAATCAGCGAAGCGTCAATTACCGCCTCTTCCGACACCTTGGCAGCTATGTCATGTCCAATGACGGATCGTGGCTCCCTCTGTCTGTGCTTGACGCCCCAGGCAAGACGACGCAATCTGAGGCAAAGGGGACACAAACGTGTGGTGCACATTCAGAGCCTGATTCTCAACCCCGCTCAGCTGAGCCAAGTCAGATCCAATCAAAGCAACTTGGTGGTCACACTGCATTTTAAAGATGCCGTCTCCCCCCAGTTTAGTAATTCTCATATGATATAGGTGCATTTCCGGCGCCTAGGGGTTTGAATTTGAAGAAGCAGGGAGTATTGGCGCTCACCTTTAGCAGCGAGGAGGATTACAACCACCTCAACTCCTCTGATCGTATCAGTATTCACGGTGTGACTGATCTAGAGCCGGGCAAGACTTTGACTCTGAGAGTTGTACCGACGACTGGAAAAGGAGTGGAATGGACGACCCAGGTGAGGCATACCATGAGCGGTGAGGAGATTGAGTACTTCAGAGCAGGAAGCGCCCTCAACTTGATGGCGAACCGGAAGAAGAGCACTCAGAGTTCTCATACACTGTAGCAAAGCGAGCAACGTAATATATGCTACAGAATTTTCAATGTTAGATGAAAAAGCTGTTGTATCGCAGCATTCTAAACCTACATCGTTCTTAGTCTACCTATGCACCCTAACAAACATGCCCAGCTTTAATGACCTGCTTTCTCCCCGAATCCTCACAAAAGGACCTTGAAGATGCCTATTTCCCCAGCCCAGGCCCTAGGTCCGACAAAGCTACTTCCAGAATACTCGCCCCTCCATCAATCTCCTCGCCGTCCGAAACACTGTTGCAGACTCCAGCTGTCCCTCGTGACTAATATCGGCGGCCACGTCCAGTGTGCCGCTAGCATGACAGATCGTCATCTCCGAGCCCGAAAGGGAGCCAGCAAGACATTCGGCCACCGTCGTCCCAGGAATATTGACAGCCGCTGCGACAGCGAGGGCGACAGTCACAGGAATGGCCTTGTGGGGCTGGCCAACTGACATTGCCCTCACAACGACCGTGTTGGGCTGCGAATCCTTGGGCTTTGATACAATGCCGATCTTGGGGACGCTGCCGGGAACCGAGTCTTCTGTCTCGGCGAGACCCATCTTCACTCCAGCCTTGCGACGAATCTCCTCGAGCCGTCTGAGCAACGCTTTGTCGGCATCAATGTCTTGCGGCGACAAGGCACCGCTCACGCCCAACTCTGCAGCAGGGACGAAGCAGCATGGATTACCGGCATCGACGCAAGTGATGCGGGCTCCATCAATCATCTCTGACTTTTCCCCTGTTGGGAATAGCTTCCCTGTCCGTGATCCAGCCGGATCGAGGAACTTGAGCTCCACGCGGGCGCCGGTCCCAGCAACACCGTCAATGGCAAAGTCACCGTTGGCGGCGGCTTCACCATCGACGACTGGAAAAACCTCTTGGATTATTTTTCCCGTGTTTGTGTTGTGCACCCGGACTGTAGTCTTCATATCTTCGTCGACAGTCGGAGACACAAGCCCACTGTCGATGGAATATGGGCCTACGGCAGCCGACATGTTGCCGCAGTTGCTCGAGTAGTCGACATCTGTATTCTTGATGCCCAATGATACAAACGTATAGTCAACATCTGCATCGGGTCTCTCGCTTTTCCCCACGACGCACACTTTGGACAAGCTAGAAACACCTCCGCCTAGTCCATCCAGCTGTCGCCCATATGGATCAGGACTACCAATACACCCGAGGAAGATTGGACCCCAGGATTCAAGTTCCTAGGGCAGATCTTTGGCCTGCAGCATGATGGTCCGGGAGGTTCCACCGCGGTAGTAGGCAGCGGGGAGACTATTCTGCCTCTTGAGTTCAGTGTGGGTCATTCGACGGAAGCATGGTGATGTCGCTCGAGAGAGAGCGAGGGGGCAGATTGGCCTGTGCAAGGCGTGAGAGGTTGATCGAGAGAACATGTCGACAATGATATCCCTACTACAGAATGAGAATTGTTTTATAAGATTCTCCTCAGTTTTCGGTGTATAAGGGGTAATGTAAGTGGTAGACCATGAGCCTTGGTGCCAGGTTGGGGGTTCCGTCGGAAAGGTCCGATCGCCCAAGGCCGCAGGATTGCTATGTCGGATCCATCCGACTGCCAATGAGCTAGGTCACCGCCAGGGACAACATGTACTCCCTTTCTTTGTCGGTCAAGATATATTATCTGCTCGCTTTACCTTGAGACCGTCTTGATCGTTCATTATCTTCATCCCGTTCATTGGTATGGCAGCTGCAGTGGCAGACTCCTACGCACAGCCGGCTCTTCAGCCGAGAAAGCGAAAAACACCATGGCGAAATCTCCTTGTCGGAGCCTTCATGAATCTCACTCAAGGCAAGTCCTCGCCCCAGAAGCCCGTATAACATTGGATTAACAACTGGCAAAAGTGACGACCCTGGGTCAGCCAATGGAGGTTCTCAAGACGCACGTTGGCGCCAATAGGAATGATTCCCTTAAAGATGCTGTGCAAAAGACATGGGCCCGTAGGGGCGTCCGTGGTTTCTACCAAGGCCTGATCCCTTGGGTGAGATCCTCCAAGACTGATTTCGTCCAAAGCTAACCGCCCCAGGCTTGGATTGAGGCATCAACAAAAGGGGCTATTCTAATTCTCACTTCGACCGAAGTTGAGTACTACGCAAAGCGCCATCTCAACGCTGGCAGTGCCGTTGCTGGCGGACTAGGCGGAGTTGCTGGAGGTGCAGCCCAGGCCTATCTCACAATGGGTACGCATTTCCACTCAGCCGTTTTCGTACTGTGCTAAACAATCCAACTAAGGTTTACCACCTGTATGAAGACTGTCGAGGTCACAAGAACGAAGAATGCCATGGCAGGAGCCCGTGTACCAGGACCCATGGAAGCCTTCTTCGACATCCTAAGGACAAAGGGCATCAGGGGCGTCAACCGCGGCGTCAATGCCGTGGCTCTTCGCCAAATCACTGGCTGGTCATCAAGAATCGGCATCGCAAGGCTCGCAGAGACAAACATCAGATCCTTCAAGGGTAAATCAGCCAAGGACAAATTGTCTTTTGGTGAGACGGTCGCTGCCTCGACGATTGGCGGTGCCCTTGGTTGCTGGAACCAACCCTTCGAGGTGAGTTAATGCTATTCATCCCCCGGTTTTCTCTTCCTGCTTACGTGAGACTTATGCAGGTGGTGAGGATAGAGATGCAGTCGTTGAAGGCGGATCCAACCAGACCAGCCTCGCCAACCATGGTCAACACAGCCAAACATATCTTGGCAACTTCGGGACCGCTAGGCTTCTTTCGTGGTATCGTTCCGCGTATCGGCGTAGCTTCTTGGGCAACGATATGTATGGTTGGTCTCGGGGATATTGTAAAGGAGGCTTTGGCAAGTCAAGGACACGCGAGGAAGTGATCAGCAGCAAAAGACACAGTTATTAATACATGACTGCATCAAATCCAATACCGTAAAGCCATGAGTCTAACCCGCTGTCTCAACTCCCGAAGCTAGTCGATGCGCCTTCTTATCCTCGTAGACTTTTCTCATCACCCGTCTGATTGTGTGAACTGCATACAAGCAAACATTTGCCTCGGATGTCGCAAGCAAGCCCTCGATCTGATCTGGTGTCAACATGAGATTGTACGACGTAGAAAAAGACGCCTTCTGTTAGAACTCATCAGTATGATGATTAGCACCATGGGAGCAGAACTTACCGAAGGATTGAAACCTGGATTCACGCCGTTTGGCAAGAGTGGACAGTAAACGATGTAAATCTGCTGACCGTTTCGTCTTGTTCCTTGAAATACTTTGGCGTAGTGGTTCATGTATCTCGACTCAATCTCCGAACCGTGAGTTGTGATGCTCTGGAAGTTGAAATGAGCGTCTTGCTTAGGTTCATGAAATATTCCTGTTTCCTCTCCGAGCTCTATGTGAAAGTCGGCCGCAAAGTGGTGCAAACGCTTGATTGCCGCCCCTGTGTGCACATCTGACGAAGCATCAAAGGCGATGAAGATGTCAACCCCTCTCTCTGGTCGAGCTAAGACGTGATTGGGGAGGTTGTTTGACATGCCACTATCCATCAGTCGAGTGCGTCCTTGGGCCTCCCATGGCATGTCAGCTACTGAGTGATCTGCCGCTGGGACATCAGCCATTGAGCGAATACCATCGCAGACTGTATTCTTCTCGTGACGAACTTTTACTCCTTCTGGGCCGTGCAGGGGTCGCTCAGGAGTGTGTACCCTTGCCCTAATTGGCCTTTCAAGACCATAAAAGGGATTCGGATCGTGTCCCGCGCGGATGGGATTTCCCCACAAACCCTCCCACCTCTTCATGCTCAGAAAGCTATTGAGAAGGGACAGCAGTCGTGCCATTATGGTTCCCTTTGCCATGGTCGCCAGCAGAGTTGATATGTATCCTGTCAAGGGTCCTGCGGGGGCACTCGTGCATTGACCTAGCAATAGAGAGAACGACTGCTCCGGGCGTCGATCGATCGAGTGGCCTGATATAAACGTGCGGCCCCATGCCCAAGTGGGGATGTATCGATTGAGATCTGGGCTTCCGATCTCCAGAGGTGAAATCTCGAACCACTGAAATTGTCGTTTGGGCCGAGGCTTGATGTCAACAGTCAGATTTGCTAGAGGAGCAGCACGATTAGGAGAGCCCCCGTTGTCCTTCTCTATCCGACCCTTGGTACGCAATGTCTTGACAGAAGATGTCGAGTAAACATCTTGTTTTGGCCCATACGAGAATCTCGGTACGCGCCTCACCGCCGTCAGAATCGGCATTGGTTCAAGTCCTTTGTCGATCCCCGAACGATGCCAGATCTTTGACCACTGAAAGGTAGCTCTACTCAGCCTCCCCTTGGGCTCTCGGGACAGAAGCTGATAGGTAGTCGTTAAAGTGGCATAGAGATCCATGATTCCTAGTCCAATGATGCTGGTCTGGGCTTTTCTTGCGAGCGGGCCAATGAGAAAGTACACTCCTCGCTTACTCCGAGCAACCATATCGAGAGCACGAATGCTCATGGGATGCGCCAGCTCGCTCGCAACGGTGAGATAGTGCTGAACAAGCCCTGAGATGTCGTGTCGCGCAATGGTGTAGTACGCCGCAAGTGTCCAGCAACTTCCACTCACACCTGCAACCCAGGTGACACAGTCCCAGAGATGAAGCTTCTTCGCTGCCGAGATGAAACCAGTCAGGCCGTACATGGCTCGATAACCTCCTCCTGAGCCCCCTAGGGCAACAAGGGGAACATCTCTGGGATCGACTTTCTCGCTTGGAGGAAGGCCAAGAAAGCGATGGAGTGAATCATCGCCCGCTGACGATATTTTTCGCTTTCGTAATTCAATGAAGCGTCGTTCTTCATGATGCAAAGAAGAGCCATTTCGGACTTGAGCATCCCATTGAAGTTCGGGATATGTTTTGAGATCTTGATCATCGCGCTTCAGCAGTGCTTTGACCTGTGCCAAGTCAACTGCTCTGCCATACCATCTCTCGACTATATGGGCGGCTCTTCTCCAAGAACTTGCTGGAACTGAGGACTCAGCACTGTTGTGAACAATACTCCCAGCTCGGTCCCGGAGTCTGGGTATGCTGTGCAGGCTCGGCTTTGTTGCCAGGATACCGTGGATACGAAGCCGAGGTCGTTGACTGGCGAGATGCAACCTCGAAGTGACAGGAGTGGCTTGAAAAAAAGTGACCAAGGCGCAAAGACAATAAGTTTTGACGTACAAATAAGTAGGCGATTGTCGAAAAGACGTGAAGATGACCATCTTGACTGCGCGCAGCTGCTCTGTATGAGAGAAATAGAGACAAAAGAGTCAAGAATGAGCCATTTGTAAAAGGAGCGCCTACATTCGCTGACGAATTCGAGGGCATTGATGCAGCCAGAGATGGTTGCGCATGGCGCCCACGTGGGAGTTGATTGGCGTTTTCATTCCCGTGTCGTTTCCGTATTTGTCTCACCCTTCACAACAAGTAGGCAGACGGTGATGAGGATGTCTTGATGAAATAATTGTGAAATGAAAAGTTGAATAAGGCTGGATGAGCCTCCAATAGAGGCAGGTTCACTCAATATTGATAAATACAAATAAAGAGCTTCTGGTGACCGTCAGTCTGTAGTCTTCACGCACCGATTGTCGAGTTCTCATCTCAGCCCTGCAGTGAACATCCAATCGCGTCATTCATTGGTAAGAATTGATTGAGACTTGAGTGGACATTTCATTTTTTTCCCCATGAAAATTCCCACTTGCACTGATGTGCGAAAGAACTAAGTAGTGAAGACTAAAAGAGTTGGGTGAGATGAGCGAATCACTGAGTCGCAGCCATCTTATCAAGAGTCAGGCTAACCAAATGCCTTACTGACAATCCAGAACGTTTACCGCTTACAAGTCCTCTCATCTTAGTCTTCGCGCCGCCAGGCTAAAACGGCATCTTAGCCTGGCGCTTCGGCCGAGTCCCAAGTCCGAAATAGCTGCACTATCGATTTTGATGGATAACGCCCCCCTGTCGCCCCAATCAACAGGTAGACTAAAACAATAGTAGAGCGATAGTCTCAAGCCACCCCCTAGCTGACGAGTGCCCATTTCAGTTATCGTAAATAAATGAAGAGGTTTCTCCAGTCTCATTTACAGAATCTTTCCGACCTCATCGAAACCTCTTGACGCCATGGCTCTCCGCAAAGTCCTCGCTGCTTGTGCAGCTCTTGCTCTGGTGGGCGTCGACGCCAGCCGCTGCAGGCCCCATTCGAGCCACGCGATCTCTTCGTCCACCGTGACCGAATCATCAACCGTCATCACGTCGTCTTCTGCTATCGAGTCGTCAACTGCTACCTCGACAACTGTATCTGAGCAGGCCTCCTCGTCGACAACTGTGTCCGAAGAAGTATCATCGTCTACAACTCAGAGCAGCGAGGCTTCATCATCAACAGTCGATAGCAGCGCCACCAGCACCACTTCCACTGTGCCCACATCGACCGGCTATCTTTCCAACCCCGGTTTCGACAACAACGGAGCTGGCTGGACCCTTGCTGGACAGGCCTCCATCAACGACTACAACTGGTATCACGATGCTGTCGGCGCTGCGTAAGTTCCTACAAAGCTTCCTACATGTCAACAATTTGCTAATACAGAAAATGCAGTCTTCTATCTGTTACGGAAACCGGACAAGACGCAGGGAGCAGCATCTCCACCCCTCTCAGGAACCTCGTGCCCGGACAAGACTACGAGGTTTCCATGTACTGGTCGCTCAACTGGTGGTGGGGCCCCGACGTCTGCTCCTACGTCTTCTACATCGACGACCAAGACTTCACGAGTGCAGTTCAGACGACGAGCGGCTGGGTGCAGCTGTCGACAAGTTTTACGGCGCCTAAGGCCGATCCAGAGCTGAAGATTCAGCTGTGGTGCTCAGCCATTCCTGATAATGGAGAGTCGGACTGGGAGCCGTTGGTGAACGCCTACATCGACGACGTGGCTATCGTTGAGTCTAATTAGAAGGGGACGATAAGATATCTCGAATGATCCTTGGCTTTGAGAGTCATGATGACACCGAATTATACCTATAGCGGATAATATTATTACGAAGAGCGCCATCACCCTTTGACGATTAGTTCCAGAGAGTGGCAACCCACCACCAAGTCCAGCGGTGATAAGATATCGTGACAGTTACCAAGATAACAACATTATGCAAGATATGCCGTACTTAGCCGTCGAATACGTAAGATATGCTCAACAAAAAAACTCGCCAAGAAACCGTGCCACCAAGCTTTCTTGGCTTGTGGAAACCCCCAAGAAAAATCTCGGCAAAAAATGGCGGCAGTGGCCAATATCTTGGCAAGACCCGCGTGCCAGCGTAGGATTTGTAATGCAGATCCGGGCCTTGGCTGGTAGTATTCTTTCATCACTGTAATGCAGAATGCAGCCTTTATTGGGAAATACTTCTGAAGGCCGATATCTCGGTGGAACCTCACGACATTTTGACAAGAAAAGCGAGATGTTGTGTCATCTCGGATGAGGGCTGCTGTCCCCCCTTACAATCTCACTTCCCCTAAATCACAACAGATCAAGAAACGGTTTTTTCGGGTGACAGTGGAAATTTATGACGATCTAGTCCATCTGACATGTACAACATCCAGCTCCCGAGTTTCAATATCAAATTCCGTCGATAACGTAGAGAGCCGATATGTACAAGAATGCGTTATAAAAAGAATACCCAAATCCCAGTTCTCCATCCCATGCATATCCCTGTATCCCTCGCCAACTCCACTAGCAATCATGATAAAGGGCCGACGAGAGCTTCATTGCGTGCACGCGTGTGTATCGCTTAGATGGTAAAGCGGAATCGGGGGCTGCGCTCACCCATCATGTCGATCTCGTCCTCAGTCTTGCCCTCCATGAGGTGATCCTGCTTGCCCTCATCACGGAGCTTGTTCTGGCGCTTGAAGTGGAGGTGCAGGATGATGTTGAGGAGGAGGGAGAAGGCGAGCATGCCGATACTGGCACCGTAGCCGGGGCGGAAGTGAGGCTTGTCCTTGTTGGAGAAGAGGAAGGGAGAGGCCACACCAGAGGCGTTACCAACAGTCAGGTGCATGCCGGTAGAGAAGGCTCGCTTGCCGTAGCGGGGGTTGTTGGAGGGCACCCAGGCGAAGGAGATGCCCGAGGACAGGAAGATGCCGATGGAGACGAAGCAGCAGCCAGCATAAGAGACACCATTGCCCTTGCCAGAGATGAGCATGGCATAGCCGATAATAGCAGAAGAGATACCACCCATGACAAAGTAGCCTCGGCGCTGGGTCTTGTCGCTGAAGTAAGCGCTGACGAGGTAGACGATGGCACCGACGGCGTAGATGGGGACAGTCATGGCTTGGACCTCAGCAGAGTTCCACTCGCCCATTCCGAGGATGATGGTAGGCAGGAAGACGACGAAAGAGTAGAGCATAGCAAGGCAGGGGAAGAGAGCGAAGCAATAGCCCCAGGTAGTCCAGTCCTTGATAGCATCAATGACGTCCTCCTTGAGAAGCTCGCGGCTGTTGCGGGCACGGCCGACCTGCTCCTCGTGGATCTTGCGGAGGTTCTCACGGTCCTCGTCGGTGAGGAACTTGGCAGTCTCGGGGCTGTTGGGGAGGACGAAGGGGATGATGATACCAGTGAGGATGGTGGGGATACCGTTGATGAGGATGACCCATCGCCAGGCGCGCCAGCCAAGAGTGTGGTCCATGAAGCTGATGCCATAGGCGACGAGACCACCAGCGACACCAGAGGCGGCAGCGGTGGAGAAGAAGTAGGCAATGCGCAGAGCGAGACTATGGCGGCCGTAGAACATGGACAGGTACAGCACGACACCGGGGAAGAAACCAGCCTCAAAGATACCGAGGAGGAGACGGCAGGCGATCAGGGCACCAGTGCTGCTGACCCAGGCGCTGAAGGTGGCGGTGATACCCCAGCACAGAGTGAGACCAGCGAGGTAGCGAGCGGGTTGGAGCCTCTTGATAATGAGGTTAGAGGGGGACTCGAAGAGCTGCAGAGTTGTTAGCTTCAATGTCTGAAGATGTGTATGGGATGTGACGTACACAGTAAGTGACGAAGAGGACAGAAACTGTAAGCTGGAAGTCGTTTCCCTTCATGCCAAGCTCGTCTTCCATACCGAAAAGACGGGCATTGCCAATGTTGACTATGCATTGGTGAGTAATTGCTTTTGGTGAGTGGACAATCAGAGCATACCTCGATCCATCATGTTCATGAGATACACCCACATCACCGTGGGGATGATGCGGAGGTCAAGCTTCCGGAGAACGGCCTTCTCAGTGGCCTTGTCGACAAACTCAATGTTCTCACCGCGCGCCTCCTCAATGCCCTCGACCTTGCCCTTTCCGTCGGAAGAGTCAGAGGTCTTGGGCCTAGGAGGTTCATGGACCTCGTGCTGAGTATATGACAGGTTATCTTGTGCCGTCATTGTGAAAGAGATGTGCTCAAGCTGAAGATGGACTAGTGTGGTGGGGGAGCAAAGGACAATAGAATATCCTGAAGCTTCGAGAAGCTCAAGACTAGAAGAGAGAGAAGGGAGGAGGAGGGGAAGCCCGAAGGAGTGGGACTGGGGAATGCGATTGCTTGCTGAGGAGAGAGTAGGATCGGCGAGAGAATGGCAGGACGGACTGAGTGTTTTATAGAAAAGCCAAGATGTTAATCCACGTGGGTTAAGACAAGACCATCTGGGGCCCTACTCTCTCCTCTTCTCCTCCACAACCCCAAGGCTCTCATCATTTTCCGCCCCATATTCCATCAGACCTCTGTGCGTTATTGCCAAGGCATGCAAGCTTTGCTCAAAACTTGCCACGCGAGGCATTTGCTTGGCGGGTACCCCGTATCTCTTCATCTGTAGGCCAAGCGACTGCGACGCATCCGCTGGCCCTTTTTTCGCCTTCAGGCTGAACAGACAGAACCGTGTCACTGGACGGAATCCCTCCCCTTGCCTTGTTCCCCCATCCATCTCCGAGATGATCTTGACAAAAACCCATGATCCTAGATCCCCCGCAGCACAGATTCTCCCTCCCCGCATGCCAAGACTCCCCGACGACTCCGCTATCAGGCTATTCCCGCGCTGGCGGGTGCGCCCTCCGTCTGGGGGAGGGCGGATGAGGCCATGGATCCCGTGTCGGAGCATGCGCGCATAATAAAACAACAGAGAGGGCTATAGAGACAAAGTGTCGAGAGTCAGAGGCGGTTTTCCTCGACGAGGCAGCACCGCACGACACACGTGGCTTTCACGAGGTAGGTGACCATTTCCCTTCTCCAAATGCAATGCCGGGCGAGCGGAAGTCCCTCACTACCCCCAATCCTATTGCTAATAACTCGGAGCTTGGCCCTGCATGGCCCTGATAAGGGGCGGTTAAGGTGGTGGGCGGGCGCCCTCCCTCCCTCTCCTCTCCTCTCTTGAGACCGCAACTTGGCTGACGTAATATATGTGCATTATTCCGCTACCACATACAATTCGTATCGGAGTTTCCATTTTGTGAAGAAAGTGCTTGCTCCGCCCCTGTCGTGAAAAGTCTGCACATCTCTCGCGCACCGCACAGCGCTGGTCGTCTCTCTGTTTTCCCCCCTACTCCGCCTTTTTGCGCCCCAACTTTTTTCATGCTTAAAAATATGCATAGGCCAATCACCAAGAGGGGAAATGCTAGACTTTACCACAGTAGGAGTAAGCCCGTCTCATCGCTCCCTCAACCGTTTTCCCCCTTCTTTCCCCCCTCCCCATTACTCTTACCAAACTCCATCCACCCATCTTGGCCTTCGGTCTTGTCTTTGCTCGGCGCCAAGTGAACTGAGCCCGACTCTCAGGCCCGCAGAAAGCACAGACGAGGCAAGAAGGACTCGCGTAGGCCCCAAGATCAGATCAGATCAGATCACCGTATGACTTTTCCTGCTGCATTCCAACATCTACCCGAGGGCATGGGATCTTGGGGAGCAGGCAGGACAAGAAAGCGGGGAGGGGGGAGGACGAGTACCTTGACCCCATGGGGACCCCATAAACAAGGAGGTGAGGAAATATGGAGAACTTGGAGAATGCGGCCGTTCAAGCGCGCCGGCCAAGGCTTTGCCAAGCGCCAACCAAGCGCGCCAAGCCTGCCAAGCGCGAGTTGCCTGTGGACAAGTCGAACGAGCTGGTTGTTTGGTGGATCGATCAACCCTGACGTCGTCATGCCCTGCTCCCTGTCATGTTTTGGCGTACCCTGCCCCGGCCGCCCCCGCCAATGCTTCCTTTCCTTCAGGGCCCAATCTCTGGCCCATCTCTTGTCATCTCTTGTCATCTCTCTCCCTCTCTCTGGTCTGTTTCCGACTCCCTCGGTTCTCCGGTAGTCCGCTGAGGTGCTTGGACACAGGTCGAACCACCGCGGGGAAATACCTTGAGGATAAGTGATATCAGGGATGTGTCGACTACAAGTGGCGGCGGCGGCATAAAGGTGAAAATGCCGCGGCTGAAAAGCTGAAGCAAGCTGCATCTTTCCCGTGGCACCATTCTGTGACTGTTGACGAGCGGTCTAGTTATGATTTTGTTCAAGATATACATCATGGTGCCACTTTGCGCATTTCTCAGTGAGTCTGGAAGAGGTGTCGGCAAACGAGGGAAATAATCACATCAGCAACCAGGCTGAGCAGTTGTCCCAGAAAGTAATCCGATCCCATATCGACCTCAGTCTTGACCAAACGCCGAGAACATCACCATGACGCAGTTTTTCAACCACCCTGGTCTCTACTTATATCTGTGCGTTCACGTTGGCCTCGTTCTCGCGTGGAAGACGCGCAGAAGATGGCGTTGAACACCATCCTCATGCAAAATGCGCCCTTCTCGCGTGGCAGCCACGAGGGCCTTTCCCGTCTGCAGTCATCTCGCTGATCCCCTCGTGTGTGTGTGTGATGTGTGTGTTGCGTCGTGCCGCCTTACCCGCGCTCTTAGCCAGCAAGGTCGCCGCCGATCCTCCAAACACTAGCGGTTTTTTCTTCCCTTCTCCGAGTTTTGCTAACCTCGGTTACATCCCGCTTCTCCTCTTCCCCCAATCCCCAACAGCTGAAGTTCAGAGTTTGTCTTGTCTCCTCCTCTCCGAAGGACTCGAAATTGGAGAAACACTCACGTTGGGGTTTGGGGTTAAAAACGTTGAAACTCACGAATTTGACGATATCTCGTAACTCCGCAAAACATGGTGTTTTCAAAAAAAAGAAACCAAGATATCAAGACGTGAAAAAAGTCGCTCAAAATCCGGGGAAATGACCGATGAATCGTCTCTTGGCAGATATTGATCTGAAAGAGGCATTATTGATTCGCTCCCCCGGTTGCCTCCCACTTTATCTTGGCGGCCCCAATTCTCCGCTTTGAGCGCTGAGGCCAAGAACTGGTGATTGGGGCGAGAGACCCTTGTCGTTTCTGTTGCCGCCGTGAAATTGGCTCGCTGAGGCTATTCAGACAGAGCTGAAAGCCACGCAGTTTAGCTTGTGCAATCTCTCTATCGCCGCCATTCGTGATTTTATTAGACTTGACACATACTGGCCTGATGACTATGACATCAAAAATTCAGATTTAAAGTTCAAATCAATTTCCAGGGTCTGTATAATGCGCATAAATGAGGATGCGACGGACATGAAGCCGTTACCACCTCTCCTCTACCCTACACAACCAAGTGTAACATCATCCAGCTCCAGATAACCGTTCACTAGTAAAACAAAGCCGGCCTATCCCCGCCATGCGGCGTTCGCATGCAGGGATTCGCAGCCGTTCGGGCTGAAGCCGTGGCCTTGCAACAACCTCGGTAACGGCTGCTGCCCTTCTGAAACACACACAACACACTTGGATGTCAGTGAGTATAAGGTATTGTCGCACAGATCATGACTGGCAAGGGTTAAAAATAGTAGTTGGTGCCCGACCGGAAATAAGAAGGGTTGACCCTGTCGATCTTGAGAGCGTGCATAATGCGATGGCCTGAGATTGCTATCAAGATGTGAAAGAGACACAACATCTACGATTTGAGAAGGGCTCTGAAAACTGATCGGCTTAACTATCATTGGGTTGCTACCAGCCATATGCCATTTGTGTTCACGTAGTCTTTTTTTATGCTAGGTCTAAGTTCTCAAGCCCTTCTTGGAGATGCTGCCTACAGGGATAAAGCTTCTCAGCACAGGCGTGATCAATGCTCTACTAACAAAGAGCTCTCCATTGACTGACTGCTATGAAGGGTATTAAAAGCGTAATCTTTGTATAAAAATCTGTAGATGTTGTTTAGACATACTACGGCGGCCATCTATGACGGGTCACTTTGGGTGGGGGATGGGAATGAAAGGACAGGCTGATGATAATAGCTCCATGCAAGTACTTCTAGGATGCGGACAAGCTGGCATATCCTTGCGTAATCTATATAGGGTTATAAACGCATCGAGCTCATAACTAGAAGAATAAATTCAGTAGTGTGTCTGCGATGCATCGCGTTTACGACTGGAGGGCCGCCCCCGAGACTTCGCCTTCCACTCTCCTAATCATGCCACTAAGCCTGAATATCCCAAAGCCTGTGTAAGGAGGAGCCCACAAACGAAGATCGATATCAACGTGTTTGGTGTCCTGAAAACCACGATTCTTATAGAAGCTATACGCTGCAGGCTCAGAGCAGAGCGCAAGGGGAACACGATCGGCATGCGCCCTGAGGAAGGCCTCTTGTAATAACAGTGAGCCGATCCCTTTCTCGCGATGCGATGGCTTGACGTAAATATAAGTCAACTCTGTCCCCCATGTTAGCAGGGCCATAGTTTGCTGCTAGGGGTCTGTATACCCAAGTGCTCGAGGCTATCCGTCTCTCGATTTATCTCAGCCGCGGCGTTTGTCACTGCCGACCAGACACCTGCATGCATGCCCTCTGGCACGTTTTTTTCCTCGGCATCGCTGCCAATCTCAGTGTCTTTTCTCGCTTCAACAGGAGTCTTTGGCGTCAACACGAGATAACCGACAAGCTCATTCGACTCTTCATCCACGGCTTTGAGACATTGAACTTTGTCGTTGTTGAATGACGATTCAACAGCACGTCTGTACTGGGGTTTCTGGGCAGCGTCATTAGGCCAGTCTAGATACAACAGTCGGTTGATGGTGAGGCAAAGCTTGGAGGAGTGCACAAACTCTGCGAGCATAGGCAGATCAGAGCCAGCGACGGGGAGAATGGAGATGGCCATGATGTCTTGGTTTTTGCTTTTCTGTAAAAAGAATCCTTGGGTTGGAGTAGGCGCATCATATAGAGCCACAATCTAGGCTCCAATGTTGCTTGCTGATCTTGGCAGAGAAAGTATGCCGAGTATGGGCCGAGGGATGACGAATCTGCGCTGATCTAAAGGTGTTCTGTATACTGAGTGCCTGAAACTAGGCACCTGCGACCTAATCTATTACCAATATTTTCTTAGTCCTCTAGATCTAAACAACGATTAAGTGACGCGTCCCGCCATTCACTAGGCAGCAGATTATGGTAGGAAATGCTCTAAACATCTACATGGAAACCGGCCGAAAGAAATACGATACCTCATAAAGAGTAGAGAAAATTGCAGATTGCTGTCTTCTCCTTGTATCCTAGACACAGAGCGTAAATATCTAATCCCAGAGGTTACCTTGCCTAGGTAGTTTCTCATCAACAGGGCCCTACTGCAATGGGCCCTTCGGGCAAGTTCTACCACCGCCCTTTATTGGATGCCAAGTACTGCATATCGACAGCTCATGGACTAGGGGGGACAATTTTCCTACTTAATCCGTTACTAAAGAGTAGGCAATTCAGCGGCGAGCAGGTCAAGGAGTGCCAGATCGGCAACAATGAATCACACCTACTACGTCAGCTACATTCCCCCCCCCTCTCTCACTCACATAATTGTAACAACTCCATCCTCCTAGAGATACAACCTAGAATCAGCAAGTCATTCACCAAACTAGCATTATACACCCTCATGTCAAGTAGCAGCCATAAGATCCTTTCCTGGTCTCTCACAATCCAGTCGCCATCGATATAGAATCCACGCCGGGAACTATCGTGCCTAATATCTATTAACCCCCCCGATTCGTAGTCAAGTAGTTGCCACAGTCTGATAGAGAAAGCGTTATAAAAGATTCAATGACCCGAACTATCTTCATTAGAGTGCCCTCGCCTAGATTCAGAATTTGAACTAGGTCATCCCATACTGATAACAGCAGCAGGCTATTGTCAGGCGAGAAACTCATGGCTCCTATCACTCCACAAGGTATCTCGATCTTAGCATAAAGCCGCCCTGTTGCCGTGTCCCACACCCGTATTGTGTCGTCTGTTACGTAAGAGACAGCGATTTTTGTTCCGTCAGGGGAGAAAGAAGTCGTATAAATGTGCCCAGTGAAATACACATAGGATCTGCTAGCCGACGCAGAATCCCAAATCTCAATTGCCTGTTCTCCACGCTTACCTGCGGGAAAAGCGATCGATTCTGTCTTGGGGCAAAAGGGGTAAAGATCAAAGGTGTCATTACGGCTATCGAGGGACAGGCTGTCGCCAGCTTGTGATTTCAATACTTGTCGGGAGGTGCCAGTCGCAGGATCCAACAGGCGCACGTAATCCTCTGAAAATAAAGCCAATGTATCACTGTCTGACGAAAAGCCTATTGATATGACCTCGTCATCATATAAGTTCAGAATATGAGCCTCTTTCCTTTCGGCCACACTCCAAAGCCGAACCGTGTAGTTGGCATCGACGAACGATGCGAAAGCCAAGACGTCGCATCGAGGTGAGAACGCAAACGTAAAAACATTGGGAAACCGAGCGCCTAGTGATATCAGAGTCTCAGCTGCAATACACCATAGCCCGAATCTGAAACTCTGTTGGCTGAAAGTGCCGAACCCCTTGTCCGGGATGCCAATGCTCATTGATGGGAAAGTCGTTGCTAGTTGCTCGGCAGTTTACATGCCCACACTCTCCCCTGTTGATAGGATGAAAGCTACGCGCGTTATCCGCTTCCTCGCCAACAAACGATTCCATCTAGGCCAATTAGCTGATCTTAATCGCAGTAGCTAACTAACCTGGCACCTACGCGGACCACTGATATTCATCCAGGACAAGGTGGGTTTTGCCAAGCCAAACCCTTGAGCCAAATACCTAATTGAGCAACCTGTGCGAAATTCGACTGACAAGATCCAACATGCGGACTGGCCAGATTCATGTGATGGGAGGATCCATGGTGGAGTGGCATAACCCTTAGCCATGACCTGAAATTGCCTTGTGCATTAGCACATTGACTTTCAAATTCCCATGATCCCATCTCGACCGATCTCGGCTCTTAAATCGCGGCACCAATGTCGGCCGTGGCGGAGATAGCTGTGTATCTTTCCAATCATGACACTCAAAACGCGTTGCGGGAACTAGCCCTGGTCAGTTAAGCTTAATATCAAAGATATCACCTTCCTGTTTCATCCTGCCCCTTGCATTAGTCGCGGGATATATCTTTGCCCAGAGTGACAGGGGCTTCGGAGATAGCGAAGAGTTGCCAAGAGAAATAATGATAGAAAGATGACCTCTCAACCTGCCTTTCTCCTTGTCTTGAGTTGTTCAGTCAGTTCTTCTGCCCAATCCGAGCAGAGAAACATGGCATTGTCTACGCAGCACCAACGGCGCTCCGCCGGTCAACGGTGGAATGCCTGGACAGCGGTGATGCTTGTTCTGGTGGCCTTGAGTTCCTGGGTCCCAGTTTCCAATGCCTCGATACGATCCCCACGACATCTGCATCGCCGAGAAGCAATTGCCGATGGTGTTGATTTAAGGGTGCTTCCCATAGGAGAGTAAGTATCTCACCTTTATTTATCGTCATCAACAATTCTAACAGCATACTAGTTCCATCACCTGGGGCGCCCAGAGCTCAGATAGCAATGGCTACCGCAAGTATCTTTGGGACAGGCTAGCCAACCTAGAGAACAAACTTGACTTTGTTGGGAGAAGAGCTGATAACGTCGGCATGTCTGACCCAGACCACGAGGGACACCGAGGCAAGATCATCGATGAGATCTCGGATCTGGCCAGTATTGGTATAAGCGCAGCCCCCAATATCGTTCTCCTCCATGCTGGAACCAATGACATGAACAAGGACGTTGACACTGGAAATGCCCCTGCACGCCTCAAGAAGCTGATCGACAAGATCTTGAAGGTGTCCCCCAAGGCCGTCATTTTGGTTTGTCAGCTGGTTCCATCAACCAAAGCCCAGACAACGCAGCCACGCATCGAAGTTTTCAATGCTGCTATCCCCGACCTTGTGCGTGATCTCAGGTCGGAGGGGAAGAAGGCGCTTGTGGTTTCCATGAACGAGGCCGTTCAGCTTTCCGACATTGCCGATGACCTACACCCCAACGACAGGGGCTATCAGAAAATGGCGAACGAATTCTATGATGCCATTCAACAGGCTTCTCGCTTGGGTTGGATATCCGAGCCGGGCACTCCGGTAACCCCCACGGGATCAACCCCGGCGACCCGGTGCCAACCAACCCCATCGTGGACCAATGTTGGCACCATCGCGGCTGGCGCCAAGGTGTATGGACGCCATCTCAGTTTGGCATTTGTGCAGGACCAATGCTGACACTCTGTAGGGCTTATGCTGACCCCTCATTCACGCAACAATGGGCCTCAAGGGGTGTTGTACATGACGGTGACTGCCCTCGTGATCGTCTTCACTTTATGGACCTTGATGGCGATGGCTTGAAGGACTATGCCTGCGTTGACGCAGACACTGGAAAGACAAAGGTCATGCTTAATATCGCAGGCAGCAATGGCAAATGGTCCGGTAACTGGGGAGAAGCAAAGACTATTGCCTCGGGGAACAAGGGCCGTCTCGGCTCGGGAGTCAGGTTTGCCGAGTGAGTACATTTGCCGTTCTGCTGTTTCTTTGTCTGTTATGAAAAGAGCTTTGACTGACTGTTGCGTAGTCTCAACGGAGATGGCAGAGATGACTACATCTACGTCCACCCAGTCACGGGTGATATTACCGCATGGATCAACAGAGGTGAAGGTAGCGGTGGTGCGCCATGGCAGTGGCAGTCTATCGGCGTGATTGCCCAAGGAATCGGGGCAACAACCAAGAATCTCCAGTTTGTGGACCTCAATGGTGAGTGTAGCCCTCGACAACTACTCCCTCGTCGACATTAACTAACGACGCCATCTCGTAGGTGATCACCGAGCCGATCTCTGCCTCGTTAACCAGGACAGTGGCGAAGTGAAGGCCTGGATCAACAACGGGGCCAGCATCATGCCTGACTGGTATAGGCTTGACACCATCGCGACGGGAGCCTCCAAGGCCCCAGACGATTCCGTCATCCTTGGCGACTTCACCGGCGAAGGCAGGGCCGACTACATGATGGTTGGCGCCGATGGCAAGGTGGTTGGGTTCATCAACCGTCTGCGAGAAGATACGATACTACCGAGGTGGTTGGGGTCTATGGTGGTCGCCGAGGGACCGGCCGATACTGAGCGAGACGAGGTTCGACTGGTTGACATCACTGGCGACGGCAAAGTCGACTACCTGCGTATTGAGAAGAAGAGCGGAAAAGTTGCGCTGTGGGAGAATATGAGCATAGGCGGCAAGTATCAACCCGGAGAAGGAGTCTTTCTCTGCGACTGTAAGTCTTATTAGCTTGTTTTGTTTTTATACGCTAACGGGAATTATGCAGTGGACGGTGATGGTGCAAAAGACTATTTCTGGGTCGACCACGAAGGCTCAGGCTGGGGCTACCTGAACAAGGGAAAAGGATCCAACGTCTGGGACGACTTGGGTCAGATCATGAAGAACAACCCTCATGACAGAGAGTCGATCCGGATGGGAGTCTTGACAAAGAGCGGCCGCGCAGACTACATTGTCGTCGACAAGGACAAAGGACAGGCCTGGTTCTGGCAGAATCTGGGTCCAAAGGCCGGCTGGTCTTGGGGTGGCCAGTCAGAGTGTGCCGCAGGCCCCAAGGAAACCCTCAGGAAGAAATTTGGATGGGAAGAGTTCTATCCACGAAATGTGCGCTTTGCTGAGTAAGTTGACCCCCCCTTTGACCAAGTTCCTTCGCCTTCTAACGGACAACCGCGATACAGCTTAGACGGAGATGGCCTTGATGACTACATTTACATGAACAACTATGGAGCTACCGTGTGGTGGAAGAACATGGGCACTCTGCCGATTACCTGGGGGCCTGCCACGTTAGTTGCCGACGGACCAGCAGGGGTTATTCCTCAAGATATTCACTTCGCCGATACTAACGGTGACGGCAAACTGGACTACGTTGTCGTCGGCCGAGTGAACGGGCAAACACGGACCTGGCATCACCTGGGCTGGCGCGACGATGGCTCGATTCGATGGAACACGCCGCTGAGCTTCGCCGAGAGAACCGGCTCTACTGGATCTGCCATCAGGATTGCCGACGTAAGTTTGACCGACCTGCCCTATCTTAACCCAGAGCATCCTCTAATTATCCATGTCCTATGCAGATGACGGGAGATGGACGTGCCGACTACGTGTCCGTGGACCCAAACAACGGGCGACTCAACCTTTGGCACAATCGCTGCTGGCCGCTTGAGTCTTCCGGCGACGGATCCTCCGGGGGATCTGACGAAGTTACCTGGAGAGACATTGACTGCACAAGTCCTGGTGCTCACAATGCGACTTACGAACCTTCCTTCCGCTGGAACACACTCCGTTGCTCCGAGGCCTGGGAAGACGCCCTAGACCATTGGAGGGCTCGCAGGGGAAACAGCAACTACAACTTTAGTACCATCATCAGCGACTACTTCCATGCGGAAGATCTGAGGAACTGTGGGAATATGATTGAAGAAAACAACTGCTATGGGACCAAAAAGTGTGACGAACGACATGGCGGCGCGGCGCCCTTCTTGTTGCTGAACTCCATCATCGTCTTGTCTCAGGTATGTGCTTCTCTCCCTTATCTCCCTGCCGCAGCAGTAGGCTGATTGTGGAATAACTCGAAAAAAGACCTTCTGGAACATCATAAACCTGTTCAGGGACGCAGCGACTGATGTCAAGGGCAGCATTGGGGTCTTCGCCAAGACCTTCGCCCCTCCTGAGAGGAAGGATGGCGTAGGCCTGTATGTCATCCTTGACATCGTTGCCATGGGCTATGCCGGTATCATGGCGCCTTTCTGGAACCGCTGGGCCCGGAACCTGGACTGGTCGAAGCGCAACTCGGATGACTTTGACACAGTCAAGGATCTCGTCAACGACATGACATACCAGGGCATCACGCTGGCCAAGGATCTCATCACCCAAGAGGACAAAGACATAGACCCGGAGGCTCTGCTGGAAGACCAGGTCAGCGGCATCACAAGAGCATGGAGGAGTGGGATGGAGTCCTACGCCGAGACCCTATTCAACGGATCCGACGCGAGCATAAAAAGGATGTCCAAGCTCATGGCCAGTGGGAAATTGGTCGATCCACTGTCGCAGCTCGAAAACGTTGGAGATATCAACCTTGAGCTCAAGAAGACGCTCTACGGCATGCTGGTTCCCATGGCGTGGAGAGTGGCCGGCCGAGACTTGAATCCATTGTACGTACTACCCCTCAAACTACCTCAGGAGCAAGCTGACTCTCTCTCGGCACAGCATCCTAGACAGCGGACGGAGTTGTCAGGACGCGCCCAACGACGAGTGGATCAAGAATGTACTTGGCAAAGACACTCGCAACGACAGGGTTATCTGTGACAAGGGCAAAAACAGGGCGTACTATCTCGTCGGTGCCGTGGATCCCTCCAAGAACTGCCCAAAAGCTGGGTGGGATGAAGAAACCGCCGAGTGCAAGGACTTTGAAGACCTCCCTGGTTTTGGTGAGCTAGGCACTCGTGTCGGTCAGAGTGATGAGGACGCGGATAGTTCTTCCAAGGATTGGGGACTCTTGTCGGCCGAGGACATTGTGTTTGGGTGAGTTTCCAGTCTTTGACTCGTCGTTTCTCCGAGTTTCCTGCTGACCCGCCGCCTAGATCCCTCGCAACCTTCAAGGCCAACGGTTATAAAAACACCCCCGAGTCAAAGCCACGTGGGGAATGGAACAGCCTTGACCAGTGGGAGGAAACGCTCGATGCTTTGGTCGACAACGACGTCAGAGCCCCGTACTTCTTCGACCTTCCCGTCTGCAATGCCGTCGATGCCTTCCTTAACTACAAGCTCGAGGGCGAAGGCGAAACCAGTAAGAAGAACAGAAAGTACTACTTTCCGTGCAACGAGGTTATTGACTGGGACATTCCTGACTGGGATGCCTGAGGCTGAGCGGTGTGAAGGGTTTTCTTTTTTTATCATCTTACTTTCTATTTGTATGTATTATAACTTTCAACATGTTTTATCACTATATATAGCGTCATGATCTCCCTGTCCACTTGATAATAGTGCTGCCCTTTGTGTTGTCATATGGTTAACGGTGCTGGGTGAGACAGCTATGAGACCGGTATGGGAGGACATTTGGGCACACGTCGATTGCTTGGTGGTGGAGGACAACCGAGCGGATGCCCTCAGCACCCAGATCAACTACCCAATGACTCCGGGGGCTTTTTACAGTGGTGTTGCGCCTCAACTGATGTTTTCCTTTTTTCTCTCATTCTTTTTGTATTCCCCACTGTCCTACACTTTCCAGAAAGACTGACCAGGCCGTTGCGGTGGATTGACTGGTTGACAGCAACTCCATCCAAGGCCTTTGCATTATAATACCGATAGATTACAGTTCTGGTCAAAATGAATGCAGCCCTCGTTTCCTTGAGATGATTTTCTGTCTTGTAAACAACTCGGGGTGCCTATGTCGACCCGGAGAGCTTAACGGAAGAGAAAGCGTCCTCGATGCCTCTAGTCTGTTGAGACTGTGGATATGTTGGGAGCGGATCGCTCTAGGTAATATAATGTATTATAAACCTAAAAAATACCCTTTATATGGGTTCGTAACGCTTACAGATAAAATGCTATGCAACTCAGGGCCCTAATGCCAGCTTTAACCAGTAACATGCTCATAATAAAGGTGAAATGATTAGCTTTCCTCCGCTGGAACACTCCGGACCTCATCGGTGGCGATAAGATCTCCAGCGATGGCAGGTCTGTTCAGATCCAACAAGACCCGTATCTCTCCTGATCATCAATGCGTCCTTACGCAATCTCGTCAGGGAATCGAATTTCTCGGTCTCGTCGTGGAGTGCTCGTCCCCGATACATCGATACGGTTTGCTGGCGTCGCCCGGATGGGACGGGCACTAGCAATGACGATGGGACCTCTTATAGGTCTCGGCTCAGGCTCTCCCTTACTGAGCCCAGCGAGCCATGATCCTATCAGGGGGACCTTTCGGCGGCGTTCCACTACGCGTGCGTCGTCGCTCATGTTCTCACTGACGACGCGGCTCAGGGTGCGAGGGGCGAGGTATCCTAGTTTTCCAAGCGGGATACTAAGTCCGTGAACGACCTAATGCAGTCAATACACAATATTATATGGGAGGATGCCGGGTCTGGCACTTACAACGCTGCAAACAGCAAGGAACCAGACAACAATCCGAATCGTCTCTCCCAACTTCTGAACATCCTCACGAGGTTTGTCTTCCTCATCGCTTAGGTGCTCCTGAATAAACTCCAAGCTGATGAACAAGTAAAAGATGGCTGAAACACCAATTGGACCAAAGAAGCCAACAAAGACGGCCTGCTTGGCCTCTTCGATCTGGGGAATCCACTTGTGCATGGCAAACACCCATGGAAGCCTTCGCAAGATGAGGACGAGGATGCCGAGGACCACTAACTTCCAGATTGGCATGACCGAGTTCTCGTTGAAAAGTTCCCAGGGGATGACTGCGCCATACCACAAGAAAATGGTGACGTTGAGAAGCATGTCGATGGTCGGCTGCAGGGAATCATCTTTCGTTTCGAGGCGGAACCAATCATCCCACGTAAACGTGTTTCCTGCGATGAAGCAAGCAAGAACGTCATCGGTTCCAATCAACCCGCAAGTTCCCAGCACAAACAGCGCAAGGGAGATGGCAAAAACGAGGAAGCTCTCGCGATCGACGTAATTGCGCTCCTCAGCCCAGTGAAGCATCTCTTTGGCAACCCATCCAACAACAGCACCGTAGATGATGCTCAGAATGATGGTGTATCCCCAGGTAAAAGCAAACCAAAGACCCATGGCATCTCCAGCACCTCCGGATGTAGCTCCCGAACCCACATACTTGATGAGGTACAGAGCGAAGAAGAGGAACGGGTAACCAAGGCCATCGTTGGTGCCCGACTCAGCGACAATGAGATTCTGCAGATCCTTAGGGATGTTGTGGTCTGCAAATTTTCCCTTGACAATGACAGCCGAGAGAACAGGATCCGTAGGCGTCACACAAGCTCCCACAGCAAGTGCATGCAGAAAGCTAGGTCGTCCCGTGAAGCCCCAGACAAGCACGCTCGTGGCGAGCCACATGGCCGTCATTCCAGGGCCGACAAGGAGAAAAACAGCTTTCCATTCTTTCCAGAGATATTTACTCGGAAGTTGCACGCCCGCAAGGACAAGCTGCACGCCCAGAACAAGTCGAGAAAAGTTGAGCGTGATGGAATGTAGGTTATCGGAACAATCGCTCTCTGTCACACCATGGTGCTCACACTGCGCATAATCATTCGGACGAATGAAATTGGCACCATTCGGTCCAAAAGCGACGCCCGCCAAGAGCGCAATAACTAGAATACGCAAACGTCAGTGGATGCTTTTCGCCGCCAAGCGCATGCCAAGAAGACGTACGGGCCTCTGAGAGGTAGTAATTCTCCTTTAGCAGATACGACACCAACCCAAACAGAGATATAAAGCCGCCGAGGACGGCAACGACGAGGTTGAAGTTTGTCAGTTGGAGCGGAATCGCCCAGATACTGTGCGTCATGTCGGGCGAAGGCAAGGTCAAGACGGTCTGAGGAGGATCATGATGAAAAAATTGCTCAGCAGCGTCTGGAGGGTAGAGAATTTTACCCATCATATGACGTAGGTGGACGAAACGGGATTGGTGGTGGAGCAAGGGCAGTTCCGTATCGATAATGCTCTCAACGGGAGATGCGAGAGTTATCAGAGAACACCAACCCCAGAGCGGCTCAGAGCAGTTTTATTTCATTTCTTGAATATTAGCATTTTGCGCTCTTTGCTGATCATAACCTCCGTCCTCTATTTAAACGCGCATGACCCCATCAGCCGGGTCTTTGTTATCTCTCCTCGAGGGGGCGGTGTAATCGTCTTGTGACTGAACCCCTCACGAATACCGAGGCCCTGGAACGGTCACCGTGACCTATCACTGACAAAAGATAGGCTGCAGAGGACGAACATGTTCCCTAGGTGAGACTAGTGCAAGGCCAAAGGCCACTGGGGGGGGAATGCCGCCCTCCTTGCCTGGCTGTTGGTGCGGATCAAAAGACCCCGAAAGCGTCGCTTTCTCCGCACTTCGCCGGCATTTCAATTCCCCGGATTCCGGTTGTAATGGCCTCCAAAAATCGGAGCCGAAGTCAAAGAGTGTCCACAGCTCGGCCGAAGTTCCCGCCCTCTTCCGCCCCGCCCCGCCTCGAATCCCGCTCCGTCCCCGTGTCCATGTCCCGGTACCCGCGGGTCCCACCCCGGCACCCCTACCTCGCTCCTACTGGCTCCCTCGGAAACGATCAGTGTCCCATGCTCGCTTCCTCACCAATGAATTGCGTGCTACGTCTCGGCTACGCGAATGAGTCCCCCCCCGTGGCTTAAAGAGTGAGAAATTAGCCTGTTCCTCGCGTCTCGCTTCTCTCCATCATCGCTGCCTAGCGCATTTTTTTCCTAATTGCCCACCGTAATTAAACCCAGAGCAGATTAGAGGCGATCTTGCGTCAGCCCACGGCGTGTTTTATTAAAAGCTAATTGCACATAAGCATTCATCCGTTCATAATAAATGCTCCGACGTCGACCTCATTGCGTGTCTCTCTTTCTCCTTGTTTATTTCTTCTCACAGTAATACATCCTATTGGTAATAATAATCAGCCCTTTCAAACCAGAGAAGCCATCATGTCGAAATCGGCATCTTCAAGCGCGACGCCGCGGGTCCTTCGCAAGCTGGGTCATTTGTAAGTCTCCGAAACCTCCACCCAATCTCACGTCTAATTACCTCTTAGCGAGCGCTTCCAAACGTCATTGTTGACAATGGGATTATCCTGCGGCCCAACCATCACAAGTCTCTATCGCATCCCCGAGCATCTCCGAGATTCGCACGACAAGCAAGTCGACGCACTAGAAGCCGCCGTCGCGGACACGATCCGCAAACATCCCCTCCTGCAAGTTGGGGTAATTGGCGAAAAGACGAAGCGACCTTCTTGGATTCAACTCGATGAGATCAATCTCAATAACCACATTGTCTGGAAAACTGCTGATCCCAACGACGAATACGACGCCAAACTCAATGAAATCACTCGTCAAGAACTCGACACCACGTTTGGCAACTTCGCAACACGACCAGGCTGGCGGTTGCTTGTCTTGGAGCTGGAGGGCCAGAATCTGCTTGAGGTCATGTTTATCTGGAACCACATGTGCACGGATGGAAATGGAGGCAAGATCTTCCACGAGTCGTTGCTGGAATCTTTGAACACTCCGAATCTCCCTTCTCTTGAGAACCACGTCTTCAAGACCACGACAACAGCTGAGAACATGCTCCCGCCGCAAAACGTCATCGCCAAGTACAAAATCACGCCCAAGTTTGCTGCCGCCACCGTTTGGCAAGAACTCAAGCCTCCTATGCTCGAGTCTAAGACCGCGTATGTTTCATGGGCCGATATCACTAGGACTCCTCGAAAGACGCAAATCAGAGGTTTCAACGTCGACAACGAATCCACCCAGAGGATCCTCTCAGCTTGTCGATCGCACAAGACAACTCTCACGGGTCTCCTGCACGCCGCCGCATTCATGTCTCTTGTGCATCAACTCCCCGAGGAAAAACTGGCCTCCATCATTTCACAAACTCCCCTCAATCTGAGACGCTTCATCAAACCCAACCCCAAAGCCCATTCTGGACTCGAGCCCAAGCAGCTAATCGCAAACTACGTGACCATGATGGACCATGTTTTCAAAAAGAGTCTTGTTCAGAAGGTTCGCCAGCAGTCTAGAAGCGTGGGTGACGAGGAACGATTCCCTGCCCTTGAGGAAGAGATGTGGTCTGCGGCAGTCTTTATCCGGGGAGAAATCAAAGACAAGCTTGATCTCGGATTGAAGAATGACCTGGTAGGCTTGATGGGAGTTGTTGGTGATTTTGACAAGTTCCACAGGGATGAGTTGAAGAAACCCAGGACGGCATCTTGGCTAGTCAGCAATGTGGGTGTGATCGATGGACAGAACAATGGGGATGATGCTTCACACTGGAGCATTGAGCGAAGCAAATTCTCCCTCTCCGCCTGTGTTGTGGGATGCTTGTTCAATATTGGCGTGGTCAGCGTCAAGGGCAAAGATCTATTTGTTGACCTGACCTGGCAAGATGGAATTGTTGACACTGGCATCGCCGACCAGCTTATTGCCGATCTTGAGAAGTGGCTACGTCACGTTGCTGAAAAGGCCTAATACTCTATGACTTTTGTACGATTAAAACTATATACAATAGCTAAGGAAATACCTTAGTGTAGAAAGATACCAACACGCCTCTCATAGCATGTCGTCTAGGCCTTGCAGGTAGCAACGCTGGGAACGTTCTGGCAGCTGCCGTAGTTCTTACCACCGTTGACCTTGACGTTGGACCAGGTCCAGTTGGAGCAGCCGGTCTTGCCACAGACAATGGCAATGTTGGTGCCCTTGGCGTCGACAGCACCGGCGCCGGAGATGTTCTTGAGGGTGAGGCCAGTGATGGGGAGGCCGCTGGTGGGGTCACCGTGGAGGTCACCGCCATCGTAGTTCTGCTCAATCAGGACACCGTACCTGTTATATATTAGGTATCTGTCTCTTTAGGGGTTGACGATTCACTTACTTGGAGATCTTGGACAGGGTGATGTCAGAGTAGGTGACGCCCTTGACCTGGCCACTGGTGTTCTTCATGGTCTTGACACGGAGACCTGCAAATTTGTTAGTTACTGTATTTTCCTCGCATCTCAGTAAAACTTACCGTTGGTGGACTTAGTAACCTGGCTGTTCAGGAACTTGACAGTGTCGACGACATTGTTGGATCGGCCGCCAACGCTGCCGATGGACAGACCGTGGCCACCAGAGCAGAGACCGCCGCTGAAGGTGATGTCCTGTATCGTGTTAATATCTTCCATCACTGTCGTCGTCCAATCATAAACTCACCTTGCCAGAGTTGATAGCAACACAGTCGTCCTGGTTGTAAACCTTGGCACCGTTAATGGTAACACCAGTGCTCTCACCAATATCAAAGCCATCGGTGTTGTGTCCGCCCTTGGAGTCACCCTCAGCATCGTCAATGGTCATCTTGTTGATGGTCAGACCGTTGACGGTGTTGATGCTGACAGCCTGGACAGGGGTGTTCTTGATGTAAATGTCGTTGAAGACCGAGTCAGTCAGGCTGTGGGCGGCGAAGAACTTGGGCTTCTTCTTGCCACCGTTTCCGCCCTTGCCGTCCCACCAGCGAGCGCCGTCAGCGTTAAGGACGGCACCGGCACCGTCGACAGTGATCTTCTTTCCAGAGATCTTCAGCAGAGGGCCGGCCCACTCCTTGTAGCCCCAGGTGGTGGTGCCCTTGAAGACGACCTATAAAATTGTCAGCCAGATACACATGGCGAGAAACTCGGGCTACCAACATGAGCGCCATCCTTGAGCTTGCTAAGGTCAAGGGTCGTTCCAGCGGGAACAGCGACGTTGTTGAGAGTGAGAGTAGTGCAAGAAGACTGAGCCTTCATGGCAGCGGCAGCGCCGCTGGAGCCGGAAAAGGTGCAGCTGTCAGCACGCTTGAAGTGCTCAGGCGCATCAATGAGAGGAACGGAGGGAGCGGCAATAGCGCTGCCAGCCAGGGCAGCGAGGAGGAAGTTGATCTTAGTCATGGTGTCTGTGGTAAAAGAGTGTATGTACTTGTAAAAACAGATAAAAACGAGAGTAAGGGAATGAGGTGTTCCTTGTCCGGCAAGACGATGTTGTGTATGGTTCTTCTTCTCTGCAAAGAACGGCTGCACCATAGTCTTATATACACTCCAAACCTCTCCAAGTTACGCGTACCAATGCCAACACCGCTAGATCCGAACTCTACCCCATCTGTCAAACAAATTGTTCCCGTCCCAAGCCCGCGGGACCTTGTTTCTCCTCCAATGCGAGTTCCGCAAACCTTCTAGAACGGCCCGAGTTAAATGAAGACGGGGGGGGCTTCAGGGACCCTTCTTTTACGAACCGGTCATAGCAAGGCTGCTCAGCCTCTTTCTAATCAAGCCGGCGCTGTGGTTGACCCCCGTGCGGTCGGCACGAGATGCCGAGTGACCCCTGTTTAATAGGTGGATTGTTTCAGGTCCGCGCGAACCGGCTAGTCGGCACATCGAAGGACGTTATCGATATCGGTGGAGCTTTGATCATATAAAACAGCTGATGTTTATTGGGCCTGTCCACTTGCGAGAGAGTCTAGACCTTATTGAGCTGTCAGTCTGAACTCCTGAATTCTGACTTCATTTATTTAGCCTTTGGCAAAGAGCGGCTTGGCAAGGTACCAAGACGTAGGTTTCTGGTAGACAAAACAGAGATCCAAGAGAATTTTCACAGATGTGAAGGGGCGCGGCATATTGAAGCACGAATGCTTAGAGCAACGAAGAGTAGGAATGACTTGTTTGCGCTGATGATCTGCTCATTTAAGCTGAGCCTAAGAGCTTAAAGTTTGCGCTTGCACCCGTACATCAAGATAAGAATGATTAAAACCGCTAGCAATAAATTCCGAATACTTAAATGCCGACTGAAATCAGACTATTGAACACAGGGTAGGATATAAGCTTATGATTTTGCTACCAGCTAAGAGCCTGGCTCTCAGCCACACCGCAGAACCTTAAGTTAAGAGTGCAGTAGTAGAGCGTCTAAGCTTGACTCTACCACTATATTGGAAGGGAGTGATATTGGTGTATTTTTTCGGTGACTCAAAGGTGTTCATTCTCTAAGTTTGGACTCGTATAAAATCCATTGATAATATATCGGGCCTTCGTCCAACTTTGGACCGGGAATCCCACTCTGAGCCAGCCAGGTAAATCCCACCAGGCGCCCCTGCAACGGACTACACACACATGTCATCTTTTCTAAAGCTATTCCACCAATGGCGTCTCTTCAGTTAAACAGGAAAAGGCCGCTGACATAAGAACCAACCTGTAGTTCATTCGTGGCAATCAGTGCCGCAATGCAATACCCTTTCAATACATGCTACAAGGGGCAGCATACTAGAGCACCATAGCCTTGGTTTTTATCACCCTCATGCTAATGCGTGTGTTCTTTGCTATGATGACCGATACCCTCTCAACAGGGGTCGTGACTCAGCAATGCCAGATTAGAGCATTCACAAAACAAGAGTGTGATCTGAATTTGGAACTTTGATCTCTATAAAGCACACAGGTCTCTGAGCATTATTACCAATAACCGCGTTTGCTCACCGCCAAGTGAACAGCCAAAAGGATTCTCTTTTCAGCCACGTGAACACAAAGAATAGGCCACCGGGAAATCCCGATAATCGAGTTTATGCTGTTGGTTCCAACGCAAAGGATCAGCCTGGCTGCCCCGGATTAATTACACCCCCGCTGTTGCCTAAGTCTAGTTTTTCTCCTATACCAATTTCCAGGATGCGGTATAGAAAAAACATCAAACGCAAATCGTGACGATTCTCCAACCTATGTCTCAACCCAGAGCTTTCCTCCTTATATACAGATTTTCTCAGCCAGACTACCACGCACAAAAATGCCAGACTTTAAATACCCTGGTGTTAATGTCCCTCTGAGGCATGGCTTCCATCGAGGCTGGAGACGTGGTTCGAACCCAAACTATCCGGTCGGCTTCCCAGAGTACAGCAAAGAGGGATGGGCCGGCATCCTCCCAATCAGAGAAGTCGCCATGATGATTCTCATGGATAGTCTGATGGACAAGCCAAACTGGCATGAGAAAGTCTTCGATGAGGACATTGTTCAGAAGTGGCGGGACGAGGCTCGTCAGCAACCCGAGGATGGCCTTTTTGCAAGGATCATGCAGGATAAAGAATCCAGATTTATCCCGAAGCCAATTTCCAGAATCATTTCTGAGCAAACGTTTGACTTTGTACGACGATGCTGCCATGCTGAGGATCTATGCTGACAACTTCCAATAGTGCATCGCCGAGTTGCGCAACAAGGCCAAGTACTTTGCTACTTCAGGTCTCATCCCTACGTTTGACTCAGCCGGGAATTCTATCGTTAAGTCGGATTCGTATATCGAAATTCTCTTCACGACAAGTTGATGCAGGTTTTTGACGCTCTTCGTGCCGACCAAGGGGATAATATAGATTGGCACCCAAGAAGCAACGACATGGTACAGGACCTAGTCCACCCATCAATGTATCCCTTCGTTTATGGTATGAAATAGAAGCCAGAGTTTGCAGCCCACACTCATCGTCGTCAGGCCGCTCCAAATTCATTCAAGAGGAAGTCGTCGGTGTACATGACGCCTTGGACCATGTTGGAAAACGCGCAACTGTCCCTAAAGACAAACAACCCGAAAGTGACCGCGTCTTCTGGTCCACCACATATCAATGGCTCCCTTCTAACATCTCTTTCGGTGACGATGGCACCGTCAGGTTCACAAGCTATGTCAACAACCTGAACCTAGAGAAATTCCCCGAGATCTACGAGACTCTCGAGCGTGTTATTGACAAGACAATTCCCACTTGGAATCAGTGTCTTCATGAATATACCAATTGGAAAAAGGGCCCTGTTGCCGGAAGAGTGGATTCACGCTTCCACAAGATTACTGAAGCCTCGTAAGTGCCAGCTCTCACCCAGATATGAATCGCAGGAAGGCAACCGCTTACTCTAGCTTAGTGACTCGGATGACAACCTCTGGGCTCCAGAACTTGATGTCGCAAAGTTCAAAGACATCGATATCAACCTCACGCATGAGGAACTTGCCCAACTCGAGGATATGGCATGTTTTGAAAAATGCAACACCCAGATAGGCTGGAAAGTGCAGCACGAGAGGATGCGCCAAGGTCTGCCTCCCCTAACCCCAAACGTCGAAGACCGTCACATCGCGAGGGCCAAATGGGAACAGGTCAGGGAAGCCAAGCTCCCTGAACCACGACAGTTTGAAGAGATCGACTACGCACCCGAGAAAAGCCTCCGCGAAAAGTTCAAAGAGAATGGGCTGCAGGTTATTATCAAGATGGCAAGTATCGAACTGACGCCCGAAAAGCCCGAGTTTCCGGCCGGAGGATGGCACGTCAGTATTGAACTTTTATCAAGCCTCCAGCATGCGCTAACTGGATCCGCAGCTTGAGGGCCAGATGAACGAAAAGATCTGCGCAACAGCGCTCTACTACCTCGACAGTGACAACATCACTCCCAGTCATCTATCTTTCCGCACGCAGACAGATTCGTATCTCAATGATCGGATACACGCCAAACAGGACGAGTATAACTGGCTTGAGAGAGTTTACGGCACTGCCTTGCGCGGGTATGGATTCTCAACCTGTGTGCAGAACTTTGGAGATGTCCAGACGAAGCAGGGACGCCTTCTAGCCTTTCCCAACGTTTTGTAGGTCTATTCCGCACGCTCTTCATCTTCATGTAGGTACTGACTTTGAGCTCCTCTTAGTCAACACCGCGTATCTTCGTTCCGACTCAAAGACCCCACCAAGCCTGGCCACAGACGTTTCATCGCGCTCTGGCTCATCGACCCTCACCGGCGCATCATATCTACCGCCAACGTGCCCCCGCAGCAACAAGACTGGTGGACTGACAAGTTTGGGTCTGAGGAGTCCCAAAGCAGTATTCCTGAGAGATCGATGGGTGTGCAAGAGGCAAGAGAGCATCGACTCAAATTAATGGGCCAGCGGACAAGGAAAAGTGAAGCCGAAAGCTGGGAGAAGTGGTACTATAGCTTCTGCGAGCACTGAATGGCTACGATCCGTGAGTTTCAATATAATAAGGTCAGTCTTCCAATATTGTACTAAAGATGACATTACATACCTATGTTCCTGTGAAAGGACAAGTCCCTCTCTGGGTCAAGAGTGACTACCCACCTATGCCGCCGACTGTAAACTTGATGACGCTTCCAAAAGAAGCCATCAGCTACAATCATCTATTGTTCCCGCCTTCCCCTCGCTCATTCCATTTCCCTGCAAACGCCCGTCTCATTGGTCCAAACATGTCAGCATGGGTGCAAGCGGGGTCTTTATTGTTAGGTACCTACAAAAGGGTGCCTAGTCTGACATGACAACCCAAACTCCTCTCTTTCCTTCATCTTTCAACATCATGAAATCCCAATTATGCCCAAAGTGCCAGGAGATCTTTGCCGACGATACACTTCTCCAAGTCTATATACCCCACCATCAATCCAGGGAGAGTATCCTGGCAGCGGTTGGCAACGGATGCAGGCTTTGTTCGCGAATCGTCAAGAGCCGCGAGTTTGCGAAACTAGATCCTAGCATCTCCTTCATAACAACAGGCAATTACCGGAGTATTTCCCCTACGAGTTCGGTTAAGTTAGAGATCTGGTTACACCCTTCCAGTGATTCTGAAGCCTACCAACACGTCAGCGAGGCGGACGGGGACCGAATTTTGGCCCAAGATGACGAGGTGTTGATCCCTCAGTCTGGAAGAGACTTTAAATTTGAACCCAATGATGGACCAGGGAGTGGCCTCCTAGGATGGACATTCCTATTCAACCCGGAAACACGTGAGCACATCTCAAAGGGTCCCAGTCATCTGTTCTAATGAGCATGTCAAGATATTCCATCCCAATACATACAGCATGGGTCTCTCGTCGGGACTGGGTGCGCAAATAGCATGTGGTCCCTGGCCAGGAGCTGGCTGGATGAATGCTGCCAGGGTCACAAGAAGTGTTCAGCACCGCAAAGTCCAGACTTTTACCCCACAAGACTCGTTGAGATCGTAGACAACGCAACTGTTCGGGTAATCGAATGCAGAAGCAACAAGACTTTACAGCGTTACGTCGCATTCTCGCATTGTTGGGGCGAAGCTGAGACTCTCAAGCTACTGAAAAACAACAAACCCCGTCTTGAAACGGGCATCAGTATTTCAGAACTGCCTCGGAGCTACAAAGAGGCAATCGATGCTTGCATACGCTTGAATTTCAAGTTCATCTGGATTGATTCACTCTGCATAATCCAAGACTCAACCGACGACTGGAGAGCTGAATCGGCGACGATGATGCACGTCTACGGCAACGCCCTTCTCACAATAGCGGCAGCAGCGGCAGCAGAAAGCTCCGAGTCAAGCCTGACTCACAGAGATCCTCTCAATATTCAACCTACTACGATCATGGTTCCCCAGGAAGGACCAGGAGAGATGCCGGACGTTCCATACATCTTGGCGCCAGGGGAGCCCTTCAATGAGATCAGAAACTCCCCGCTGCGCCGTCGGGCCTGGGTCCTTCAGGAATCTTATATTTCCAATCGCATTCTGTTCCTCGCTGATACTCAGCTCTGGTGGGAGTGCCGCGGGGTACTCTGCTGCGAATCTTGGCCAACAGGGATTCCGAAAGAGGTGATGGATGAAACAGCGTACCATCAGGACAGGAAAAAAAGAGGCGGCATCCAACCAGCCCATTCTGTCTGGCGCAATCTAGTTCAAGAGTACACACGCTGTAGACTAACCAACTTTTCCGACAAGTTGATCGCCATGGCTGGACTGGCAAGCCACCTACAACCTAGCATCGGGACCGACGAGTACGTCGCGGGATTCTGGCGATCTCAGTTACCCCATGCTCTATGCTGGGGGGAGTTGGTCAGGCCTATAGAGGGATTCCGACCATCTCAGTACAGAGCGCCTTCGTGGTCCTGGGCTTCTCTCGAAGGGGTCGAGTTCCATCTAGACCGCAGCCCCGACCATTCTGTCACGGATACTTGCCAAATACTCAACATTCATCTCGTAAATGCTGGTACAAACCCATATGGAGATCTCAAAGGAGGCTACATGCTTCTACGTGGCCGACTATTCCCGGTGACGAGTGAGGGAAGTTTCGCCGGCAATTTCCAATCTCTCAAGTTCCAAGACTACACACCAAGCCCACGCATCGCCATGTACGCTCGGTGGGATGAAGCAATTTCCGGGAAGACGCTTTTCTCTCATCTCGATACTTCTGGTGTCAACCTTCTGGAAGATGCCTCGCTGATCTCGGCGAAGCGGATCACCAAAGTTGCGGAACACTGGGAGGGTGAGTTGTTCTATTTCCCCGTGTATGAGTTCAGTGGTGACACAGGGCCGGAAATATATGGCTTGATTCTAGGCCGTGCCAAAGAAGAGCCTGCTGATCGGCTCCAGAGACTAGGGTGGTCCAGGTGTGAGGGTGAAGGCCCATGTTCTTACGTTAGGAGAGGGGAGTCTCAGGAGTTTTTCATCGTTTAGGCGGTGGCTCTTGGGGTTGACGATGGATCTTCATCGTCTTTTCTCTAGCTAGAAGGTAAATAAAGCGACATCCAGCTCGATAATTTGTTAAATCCCGCAACACCGTCCATCGTGAGGTACGTCCATCAAGAAGCTGAGATGAAACGAGGTTGAGAAATTGTTGAGCTACCAACAGACTGTTGGTCAAAATGAAAAGCCCCTTGAATCTGTTGGCCTGAAGACGCCAAGCTCCAGAGATATAGTCATGTCAACCAACAGGCTTTAGCCTCCCCATGTTGCTTGCATGGATGGGCGATGTTGGGTGATAGCCAATCGGAGCTCTCTGAATCTAGGGCCAACGACGCGCTTGAAGGCAGATGGTCCAGTTGAGAGATTACTTTGTAAGAGTTAAATACAACCTGAAATCAAGGAAGACGGCATGAACAAGTAGATAGATTGAGGGCTGTATCTGTTGAGGAGTTGTTTCATGTCTATAGGCTTGGGAGATGAGCTGGGCTTGGCAAAAGACCTTCGTCGCTCTACGGGCAGGTCTCCTCTCCCCTTTCCATCAGAAGATTTAATCTGAAGAAAGGCAAACTGTCGTTTCCCAGCATCCTCCCTGTCTGGGTCTCTATTGGCTATACCCATGCATTAATGCTCGCAAAAACTATACCCAACATTTTGCCACTCGTTGCGCGCCACTTTCTGGAAGGCACTCCGAGCCTCCATCAGCTTCAACCGATGTTCCTTGGCCTCCTCCAGGGACATAGGCACCGGATCTCCAAAATTATCCCGAACCATCTCCATCAGCTCCGCCGGAAGCGGCTCCCCCCTCTTGGCGGCCTCCTCCAGTCCCGGATGGCTGGGCGTCTTTTCGAGGACGAGCTCCGCAAGCGCCTGTGGTACGTTTTCAGCTTTATCGCTGCCCAGATTGCCGAATGCGCTCTCCATCCACCAACTCTGCTGCTGAGGGGGCACATTTCCGGTGTTTATGACGCGCGTGAGAGGATCCACAAGCCACAGAGCAATGAATCGGCGGTGGCCAGGCTTTGTCTTGTCCTTGAGTTCAAAGGGCGAGACTCGGTGGTGGAAGACGTTGGGGAAGGCGAGCAGTCTGCCCTCCTTAGTCTCGACACTACCATAATTCTGGAGACACACGCCACCGCTGCCGCCCCCGAGTCTGGTGCCGTAAACTTGCTCCATCCACCTAAACTTGTCTTGGCCAACTTCGAAGTTCTCGTCCGTATAGGCGGAAGTTTGCATGCGGAACTGAAGGAAGCTGGGCGTGACGTTCTCCGAGTCCAGATAGTACAGGGCTGTAGCGACAATGTGCTCGTTCATCAGGCCCTCAACGTGCCAGCCGCCGGGAGGGAAATCGGGCTTCTCAGGGGTGAGCTCGATAGAGGCCATCTTAACAATGATCTGCAGGTCATTGAATCGTTCACGTAAGGAATCGCCAGGCTCGACCCCGTACTTCCACGCCTTGAATTCAGGAGCTCCTGGCTGAGCGGGCTTCCGGACCTTCTGCCATGCGATCTCTCTGCGTGTTCCGTACCAGCTTATGCCCTTCTCGTCCCTTTCTGAGATATATTCATCTGGATCATCTGAATCTGACTCGTCGGATGATGCAGGGTTCGAGGCCGATTCCTCGACTTCAGCTTCTTCAGGCTTGGGACGCGGCGGAGGAGTCGGGATGTCCCTCAAAGGAGGCGACCAGTTATCCTCATTATCGTCGCTAAAATTCTGCATCAGCCATTTTCTTCCTAAGAGCACCCTAAAACTTACTCGGGATCCTCTGGGAGCGGGAAGCGTGGCTCAGTTCTACCAGCCCCCTTGAATGATGAGCGGGGACGACGAAGATGAAGCTTGAGGCAAAAGTCCCATGCTGGAAGGGCCCTTTCAATAACCTTCTCGATAGTTCCGTATACGTCGCGATGCTTGACGGGGTGCAGGTTGTTGATGTAGCTCGTGAACCTGACACTCCCATCTTCTCGAAGCTCAACGTTGGAAGGCAGCCACTGGTACTTGGCTGACCAGAAGTAGCTATTGACATGGCTGCCGCCGACACCGGTGCTGCGTGTTCCGTCTGTTTCCCACCAATGCCGCCAATTTTGAGGTGACTGCCCATCAGGTCCCTGTTCAGAGATAACTTCTCCCTTGCCTGCCCACTTATCAATAGCATCCTCGACACCAACAACCTCATCTTCAAAGACCCGCGTTCTGCCGTAGACGAGAGGATAGAGGGAAGGGTGAACAAGATCCAGCACCTTCTCATTCGTGAGGGGATGCCAGTCGGGGTTATCCTTGTGTTCCTCTATGAGCTTTACAAATGCGGCGCGAAGAGAGTCGTGCAGCGAGCTGTCGATGAAGCTATCAGACTTGACAACGGTAGACGAAGCATCCAGCGTAGGAATCAGGCCCGACTTCCGGAAGAATTCTGCCTTGGCGCGCAGCTCTTTAATGCACTAATGGCGTTGTGAGCGACGAAGTAGAGAGGGGACAACGATGACGAAGCTTACATATTCAAGACATCCCCTATCAAGAATAGTGTCAAGCACCACGGCAGAGAAACGATCCCTGGAAGCAATGGTAGGGGACCCAGCGGGATCATCCGACTCTTCGATAGGTTTCCCGTCTCTGGCGATTTCGTTGTACAGTGGCCGAACCGGTATTGCGAGGCCTTCCTCGATCCACTTCTCGGTGATGGTGTCGTCAAAGACCTTGATATGCCAGTCTGGCTTGTCGGTCAATCGATCCATGACGATCATCATGGCCACTTCTCGAACGAGGAGCATTTCGGATTCGGAGCCCCAGCAATTGGTGTGGATTCCCACGGGATACCACTCTTCCCTTCCTTCATTCTGGTCATGGAACCGGAGGTCAAGGCCGAGGCCCGGATATTGATACTTGGGCATCGTGGCTGGCTGCAATGGAAGGCAAAGACGGATTAAGGCGATGTCTGCTCAATTCGATGCTTCTTGGTGAAGAAGAAACCGCAGATGAAAAATTCGCAGCAGGCCTTCGCATATAAGCGGTGTCGATTGGATAAAGTACGCTTTGGCAGGGGTCAGAACCAACACGCTGCAAGACGATAACGCGACGGGAGGATTCGCCAAGTCACATGATAACGCGACATGGTGAAGCAGGCAGCAGATGCCAGATTCGGTGAAAATTCCAGGCACCAGCGACAAATTGGTAAGTAACCCATGTTTGATGCTATCGCCAAGTTCAATTGATGGAGTGCAAGCGTTCACGGTGCTGTTGCTGCCTTGGAGGGTGCCTGCAGGTGCCTGCCTCGGCAGGGAAGCGAGGTGATGTGATTGATGCCTGAATTTTAAGGCATAAACGAAATGAAAGTTACCCGACCCAAGCAGACGGATGTCCTTCCCATCGAGATGATTGAAGGTAACAAAGTTAATTGTAACCAGTTGTTTGTGTTTGTGTATGTCTAGTGTGCGATTCTTTCACGGTCGAGGCCTTTGATTGACGTGACAATTGCTGTTGTGGCGGTATCACGAACAAACGTGCTCGGATGGTGCCACAACCACATAGTGACGGAACACAACATCAATGATGCAACAAAAGATCCCAAGAAAACCGAGCGCAAAATGCATCAAGATCTATGACGAGAGGATCGATAGCGAAAACGGTTATCTCGCAAAAAAGATGCCAAGTTTCTAGAAACAAGGATGAAGCTGATCGTCTTACCCTACGTTCATTCTCGCAAAATGCAACGCGGAAATCAAGGATGGAAGCATGGATCCGAGCCCCTGCGCCAATCAGCCGTGACCCAAAACATCGAGAAAAAAAAAAAGGGACCTCGGCCGACCCGACGTGTTGGTGCACAGAGATCCTATCATGTCGCGTGCTCGTTTCAAGGAGCTTGGTCAACGGTCTGGCCCACAGTGTCATCACTTGGCATGTCGCGAATCGCTGTCATTCCAGGGGAAAGAGGCAAAGCAGAGTCGATCGGGAATAGAAGGGCGGCAGTTGGCATTTTTTGCTTCTCGTATTTAAAATGAAGAGAGGGCCTTGATTCATGTAGGTGCCGTCTACCGAGAGAGCCTGACCAGGTTGGGATGGAGATCACGAGGGCAAAAATAGAGGGTCGTTTGAAATCCGAGCACCGGAGAGCACCGAGCGTTCGGCGACCAGTCTCGCTAAGGAATGCTGACAAAGCTTATTTTTTAGGGAGGGAACAACGCTAGAATTTCGGTGCCTGTGGGGCGAAGTCGGAAAAGGGCCCGCCTTGGCATAAAATTGTGCATCCTCTTCATCCCTTCCCCTCCACACCCATGCCAGATTTGAGACAATCTCGTTCGTCGGTGAGAAAAAGGGAGGGCAGTTCAAAGGCGTTAGATGCCATTTTTTGGCGCCGAGACCCTGACGCAGAATGAGAAACACCGAAGAACCAACACGTCCACTGCACCAGAAAGAGACACCTTACGTGAGGTACCGCAGCCATGTATCAGCGCCAATGCGGGACAGCCCGCGATGGAACCTGAGCCAAGACTGGGAAAGAAGAACACCAAGGATGGATCCCGGTCATCGAGATGGAGATGCGCTGCAGCTCGCTCTTTGGGTGATGGCTTTTGGGCCACTGCCGAAATCCCAGGGCGGGATCCATTTGCATCCATCGCGGTCCGCCCATCACTGATCATCAGCGGAACCCAAAACCAAAACACCTCACACAGCCCCACCAACACCAGCCCAGCTGCGGCGCCGCAAGAACAAGCCTTTTACGGGGGATCCAATGGATGCAAGCTTGTCCATCCTTTGCCTGCGTCTGTGTGGCGATGCACTGCACTTTACAGTAATACTACTGCACAGCTCCGCGGCGATGCACTGCACTTTACAGTAATACTACTGCACAGCTCCGCGGCGATGCACTGACAGTCTAGAGCCCTACCGCGGTCCGCAGCGCAGGGCAGGTTTTAGATACAGTGGTGTCATTCGGCCCCTTCTGCAACGAGTCAATACCCCCGAGCACCCAAGTTCCCCGGTCCGCCCTACACCTGACAAGGAAGCCAAGAGTAAAGGACGGCAGCTGGAGGACAAACGTTTTGCCAGCCCCCGTCCAGCATGAGCATGGCATGGGCGATGGGGTCATGATTTGCTCGTATTCCGTCTCTAGCCTGGGCGTTGGCCGTGGCGTTCTGCGGGCTGACCCTCCCCAAGAGAGGGTGCAGCATTGGAACTCATTGTTCGACAGAGCGCGCCGAACCCTTCTCTGGGCTGCCGATCAGCCGACCAGCGCAGGGAAATTAGTCAAGGCTGGTAGCCCGTACGGTACGTACGGCAGTGAAGGAGGGAGGTGACCCAAGGGGACAGTAGCCCATTGCTAGCATTGATTGTTACCGTATCACCACCACTAGACCTAGAACCAGACCCCTGGACACGCGACCCCTTTCTCGTTTGGCCCGTTTACCCCACATTGTAGAGAGAATCCAGATCTTTTGCTTGTTCCTTTTACAGCCTCTCATGACCCCTTCTTCTTCCGTTCCTTTCTTCCCTCTTTTCTCTCTTTTTGCTGCCCTCGAGTTTGTCACTGGGAATACCTCCCCTCCCCCCTCCCCCCTCCCCTTCAACCCTCCTTCTCTGTGTCTGCCCATTCAACCTCGCAGGCGCAAACCAAAATGTGCTTCTTCTTCTCCGTCTCGTTCGTCTTTGGCGTTTTCTTCGTGTCGGTCATTTCCAGCAAGCTCCTTCACCTATGGACGCACTTCTCCACGGTCCCTACCTCGGCATTTATCCTGTATCTGCCGACATTCTTCCTCTTCGACCTGATAGCGATATGCATTGCGAGACTTCTTTTGTGCCAGGGGAGAAGTCCTCTGGCTTGGGTGGGCTGCATCCTCGGTAGCCTTGCGACGTATGCGCGCATCCTTTCCTTGGCAGCAGAAGAGCGACGACAGCTGACTTGGTATCTTACTCTTACAGCCTTCTAGCCATCGGCGGTTCCTCGTCGCAACTTGGATTCTACGCAAAGACCGGAGGAGAGCTCGAGTGGCGTGACGCGACGGCGTATGCCACCAGCAAGGAGGGACTCAAGGTTTTGATGACGGGCAGCTGGGCTGTTTTGGCTTCGGGACTCGTGCTCATCATCATCGCCTGCTTCGCCCATGGTATCTTTTACCGAGCGATTGGATCCTTGATGGGCTCAATCGGCGACGACATTGCCTCTGGTCAGTACCAATTACCTCCTCGTGAAGCTAGCGGTCGCGTGCTGACATTGCTATTTCCCCTGGTCTAGTCTACGGTTACTTCAAGCGACTGCGATTCTTGCGCCGCGGTCGATATTCCGCTCTTAAAAACGCCGACACCGACCTCGAATCGACCGAGACATTCTCCCTCGACGGGCGTTCCAGCCACGAACACCTCGACGGTCGTCATGGCGACCCCCACGCCCACGCCCCAGAGAAGCCTTTGACGCCACGAGGCAAGTTTATGAGGCTCATGTCCTTCATTCCATCCTGGGTCTACAAGATCATCGTGTCCGTCTTTATCGCCGTCGCCCTCATTCTGCGACCCGCCAAGCCCTACGATTACATGTCCATCACCCTCCCCGTCTCGCTGCTCGACGTCTTCAAGTCGGAGCCTGATTTCTGCACCGAGCAGCGCAAGCTTGTCGACAACCCTTTCCCCTTCCCCGAGCTCATTACGAACTCTACCTGGAGAGATGCCGATGGCGAATTTGACAAGGGCTGGTCGCCGAGCTGGGACCCGCGCTGGCGCAGCGATGCTTCTCTGGCCTACGAGAACCGAAGTGTTGACTGGCTTCCCGAGACTCTGCCCCGTGGTTTCTTTAGGTGGGATCCCTTGAGGACCAAGAATGGCTACTATGGATCTCTGGGTGATAAGAAGGATGCTCTTTCCAACAAGTGCCCTCACATCAGGGAGCACAGTCCTTATTACAACCCTGTCAACGATCCGTTGAAGATCACCAACCTCGATACCGAAATTCTCCCCACTCTGCAGGAGGCCCTCGGCGATGGATCTGTCAAGATCAAGCACGTCATGTTTATCCTCATGGAGAGTTTGCGACAGGAATTCTGGCCCCTCCAGCAGGGTTCCCACATCCACAACCTGATCTTGGACGCCAGCGATGAGAAGGACCGAGAGGCTGTCAACGAGCGCCTGTCGCAGCTGTCGCCACACATCGAGAAGCTCACGGGACGGCCCATGGGCTTCACGGACGCGAATGGCAAGGCCTACAAGACCCCCGAGTTCAAGTGGCACGACACGGCCAAGGAAGGATATGGTGGCGTCAATGTCATCGGCGGCTACACCGCAGCCACAATGTCCACCAAGAGTTACTGCGCCAACCACTGCGGTTCTTATCCCATGCCCGTCGAGAAGTTTGATGAAGCCGACACCGACGCCTACCAGCCTTGTATCCCCCAGATCCTCGAGCTCCTCAACCGCGCCAAGGAGAACGTATCCTCGGACGATGACGATTTCAGAGACCTGCAGTGGAGGACCGCTCTCTTCGAGGCCGAGGTGGAGGAGTACGACCGACAGGAAAAGTTTGATGCCAAGTTGGGCTTCCAGCACATCATCACCAGGCGACAGCTTGAGGAGGACTGGCGCTTCAACAAGTCGGACATTCTTTACCAGAAGGTCAACTACTTTGCCTATCCCGAGCCTGTCCTTATGCCGTACCTCCGCGAGTTCATCGCCAACACCACCGCCAACAACCAGCGCATGTGGATGTCTCACTTTACGAGCACTACCCACCATGCCTGGGATACACCCAAGGATTTCCCTCACCAGGACTACTTGCCCCATGGAAACATGGACAACAAGTGGCACGGCAACTTTAACAAGTACATCAACACCATTCGGTATCACGACGGTTGGATGGCTCAGCTTATGAACCTCCTCGAGGAGACGGGTATTGCCAACGAGACTCTTGTCGTCTTTGCCGGCGATCACGGCCATGGCTTCCACGAGGACTTTAACAAGGAGGGCACTTATGAGAGCGCCCACGTCAGCAATTTCCGCGTCCCCATCACTTTCCGCCATCCCAACCTCCCTCGGGTGCAGTACGAGGCCAACACCACCACTATCTCCATCTTGCCCACCATCCTCGACCTCCTCATCAACAGCGGCTCCCTCAACAAGAAAGATACCCGTATCGCCTCTGACCTCGTCCAGGACTACGAGGGCCAGTCTCTCATTCGGCCCTATATCAAGAAGCAGAATGACCGACGCGCATGGACCTTTTCCGTCGTCAACTCGGGCGCCGGCATGATCGGCATCACATCGGCCGACGTACCGTGGCGGTTGACCATTCCCTGGACAAAGGTGTTTGAGTACCGCATCACCAACGCTATCACAGATCCACTAGAGCTCAGCCCCGTGTCAGCGTGGTCGAGCGAGCAACTCGTCGAGGATGCCAAAACGGCCTTTGGCGAAGAGGCCAGCGCGTGGGTGGCCGAGGCGGTACCCATAGCCCAATGGTGGGCATACGAGCGGCAACGACTCTGGCGGCATCACTCCCTGGCTTAAGAGCCTCGAAACTTTTTCCCTTGCATTATATACCAGGCGTCTCGGGGCGATCTGTTAATTCTACCCACGACATAGCAAGCAGAGTGGTAAACATCCCAGGATGGATGTTCACAACCTCCTCTGCTTGGCAACGTTAATAATCTCATTATTACTTTTTTTTATTTGTGTATGGAAAAAGCCAAAGGCGAGACGGGTTGGATGTGAAGATTAGATGGGAATTTTGGGGGCTTTGTCTTTTTTCGTCCCTTCGCTACCTTGATTCATAGGAGTTTTGAAAGGGATATCGCTACGTCATGAAATTTTTGGGCCTTTTTTAACAACCCCCCACAGTGTACAGCGAGTGAAGATGTCTTTTTTTTTTTTTTTTTTTTTGGTTTTGAAGATGCATATCTGGATTTTTGAGCATTTGTGTTGATGAGACGGTTTGCTGAGCGATGTGTCTTGTGCGGGAGTAATGGAGCGTGCGTGACAGTTGAAACCAACAAGATGTGATTTTCTGGTGACTCAAACAATGCATTTGAATCGATTATTTGTTTTTATCTGCGAGATGTAGAATCCTAGATGACTGCCGAGGTAGCTTTACATGCTTTCTTTTGCTCTTCCACCGACGTCAAAGCGCGGCACTCACTGCCGAACGTCGATCGTCATCGTGTTGGTTCGTATCCAGATTCCTTCGGGAATGGCTTGCAGCTCGGCCCGAGACACCACGAGGCGTTTTTTCCCCTTTTTTTGCGGAGAAGCGGCGGCGGTCTGCAAGGAGACCTTCGAGACAAGAAGACGCATGATGTCACTATGCACAAAGTGTCTGATCTCAAGATCTTGGGAAACTTATTGGTGGCGTAGCCGAAGATGTGACGGAGATGGCTGAGACTTGAGGTGGTAAATGTATCAGGAAGTCTTGGATTTTTGTGGGATAGTTGTTCCGAGGTCGGTTTTTGTGACGAGTTGGTGATACATGAGATAACTTGGATGGACTTGTTCCTAGTTACTTGATACGGCGTTTGACTTTCGGGAGCATAGAAATAATGCAAAAGAACGCAAAGATAACATGCGGCATGATTGATGTATTATTGACGTATCTGTTTAGTTGAGAGCTGCCACACACTCAATCTCCAACTCTGCACCCAGTGGCAGTGCTGCAGCCGCCACGCATGTTCGTGCCTATCATCACTGTTAGTAATTGTAATACATGGAGGAATGAGAAGTCTTGCTGGTTTGGGATCAGAAGTAAAGAACTTTGTATAGGCCTCGTTGACCTTGGGAAGGTGATCCATGCTGGACAAGAAGATGTTGATCTTGACGGCCTTTGCCAAGCGAGTCCCCGCAGCTTCTAGGATGACATCGAGGTTCTTGAGAGCCTGGGTCTGCAAAGCTCAGAGGTTAGCTCTATATATATAGTGAGTGCGGACAAGTTTTAGAGCACCCACCGCCCGATCGGATACGTCGCCCTCGACAAACTTTCCAGTTGCGGGGTCAAGACCTAGAGAGCCAGAGCAAAAGACAAGACCGTTGGAGATGATGGCTTGGGACATGAAAGGGGCCGCGGGCGGAGCGTTGGGGGTGACGACGGCGGTTCTTGAGGCCATTTTGACAAAATTTGCTCTGGCAATTTGGAGAATAATAGCTTTGCACTCTGTTGTGGATGCCTAGCAAAGGACTCAAGGGGAGTCCTTTGTATGCTTTATAGATGCCAGATTCATAGAAGCATCTACTTACAAGTCGTGGTTTGTGATGGGCAATCATGAGCGAAAGCGGAGTAGTGGGCTGAAATGGAAGGCCACAGCGAATACACCAAGTTGAGGGAGCGTTTCGCTATCGCCTGCCCCTCAGCGTCTTGGCTTGCATTTACCCCATTATTTGCAGATCAAGACCATTGAAAGACCAACTACAGCTCATCTAAGGATAGGAAAGAGGGAGAAGGAAGCTGTGCGTATCGGCGAGGTCATTCAAAATGCCGAGACTTCTCCGCCAACTCTCCGTTAGGTAATTTTAGAGCTGGGGGTACCTGATTAGAGATCACTTCCACCAATGAGGTCTGAAGCTGTATTCTCTCAGTCATTTAATTATATGTCGAATCAATTTGAGATGTTCTGAAAGGTATTGTTTGTTACCTACCTACGTGGTGGTACAATAGCTCAAGCAGGACTAGGTGCACTTGTAATCAGGAGAATGACATAGCTTGCTGGAAAAAATACCGCCCTTCTTCTTTTATACACACTCTGTCTTCGTGGAGTTCTACATCATTTCTCAGCCCTGGAATTCCTCTGTCACCATCGGGTATTTGTGCCAGTCAAGTTCGAGCCTGCTCCACCATCTCATCAAGCTTGAGGTTGGGAAGAGCATTGACTCTCAGCGCTGGATCTCTGCCACGTTGCGGCTGAGTCGATTCATCGAGCAAATATGACAATGCAGCCTTGCAAATTCAGCGGTGAGATTTCTGGGGTCAAGATTCTAATTTGTCTCTGCGTGATACTGTCAAACGATGCCAAGCGCTTGTCCCAATGCCTTCGGCTTCTAGAACACCAACAAAAGTGAGGCAATCACATGCATCGTATTCATTGGCCAATGAAGACTCTTCCCAAAGGAAGCTAACGCAGCACCAGCTTGAACGACGTGGGGTCAGAGATCTCCGGTCGGGTTGTCCAACCACCCAAACCCATCCTCATTTGAAGAATTTGCCGCCCAGAAACCCTTTTCAGCCAAGCACGATGCCATTCCAAGCGAGAAGTGCCCCAGAGACAAGGCTGTGAGCGGAATTGCGTCGGCCTTGATCGACGGCCTGGTGGAATCGAGTTGAGCGGAGTTTAAGCTCGATTCTGCAGTTTACAGGGATAACTCCGCCAACTGCCCAGAAGTTGCTTGTCGGCTTTCTGTTGAGATAGCTTGGTAAGAAATCTTGTGAAATGGTAGTGAAACTTCCTTTCCTTGGGTAGGAAGCCGCGTATCTGTAGTTGCCTAGCTCTAGATAGGTAGTCCTGTGTTGAGCTTCAAAAGGTGCTACAACCATTGAGGATGGAGCCCCAAGCCGCCTGTGAGCTTCCCATGTGCTACCTTTACTGCGTCGAGGCTATGGGGCGAGGCACACGCTGACGGTAAGGCCCAGCGCTAATAATGCTTGTTTGCCAAGGTGAACAGGGTTACACCATCTGATATGTACAGGCGGGCCAAGCCTTGTCTGTGTCTTGGATAAATAACATGTTGCTTCCCATGAAGGCCGTCTCCTCAGACTTGAGAGGCTCTATTAACAATAATATTCTCTATTCTTCTACCGAATCTATTTTACAACCACACACAACCACACACAACCACACAAACGCTATGAAGGACATCGTGATACTCGGCGCCGGCCTGGCGGCCGCACCCCTGATCCGCCAAATCATGCTCAAATCAGTCTTGCAGCAGGATAACCTCAGATTAGCCGTAGTTGCGCCCAACACGCACTTCCACTGGCCCATTGCCATGCCTCGAGTCATTCTACCCGACCACTGGTCTGAGCACAAGGCCATGTTTGAACTCTACCCTTTCTTCAAGGACTACCCCCCTGAGAGGTTTGAGTTTGTTCTCGGAGCCGCCAGCATTATGGATCTGGAGGGAAAGCACATCACAGTTGCTTTAAATCGAGGAGGAGTTTACACGGTTCACTACAACACACTTGTTATTGCGACTGGTTCCTCGGCCCAAGACCATGTGCCGTGGACTGTTTTGGGCACAACAGAGGAGACCAAGGATAAGCTACATGCTCTGTGGGACGATATCAGAAGAGCCGAGACAATTGTTGTCGCAGGTGGTGGTCCGACTGGCACGGAGACAGTCGGCGAGATTGCGTACGAGTACAACGGCGAAAAGGAGGTGTACTTTGTCTACGATGATGACCTTCCGCTTGGGCCGTCAACTCTTGACAGTGAGGAAACAAGTCGTCAAGGAACTGTCAAAGCTCAAAGTCAACCTGATGCCCAAGACCCGCGTCACAGAAGCCACCAAGGACGGCAAAGACACTATTCTCCAACTCCACCGAGCCGATGGGAGCGTTCAGATTCTGAGAACCCAGGCCTACATCCCGACTACCGGGACGAAACCAAACACAGAATTTGCGTCAAGGGAGATTTTGGATAACCACGGTTTCATCAAACGGACAAATTACCTACAAGTGGAAGGCCACTCTGATATTCTTGTCCTTGGCGACGCTGGGAGCCTGGAGAGCAACAGGGCAATGTACGCCGACTCTCAGTGCCTACACCTCGTAGAGAATCTTCCGATACATCTCAACGGGGGCAAGATGACACCGTACAAAAAGAACCGGAAGGAGATAATTGCCGTCACGCTTGGAAGGAAACGAGCTACGGGGCAGCTGGGAAACATTAAGATCTTGAGCCTGTTGATGTGGTATGCGAAGGGAAGATGGATGGGTACGGATTATGCGTATGATCTCGCTGCTGGGAGAAGATCCTTGTCAACGGTGTTGGAAAAGCGGAGGAGGTAGCAAGGGCAAGTGACTGTGATGGTCGTTAACCATCCCCTGGCGATTTTTAACTGCAACGTTTTCGCTATTCATGGTGATTCCGGTCATGGACTTCATCTTGGCCTTGGAACAGAAGCTCTCTGTTGCTACCTCCATAACGAAGTCGCTTATTTCTCACCCGCAATAGTCCATTTAGCTAAAAATGGTCAAAAGTGCCCATTGCGCCCAAATAATCTTCCTCGTCCTCGTCAAAATCAAACAGGTCTCCATCATTGACTTCCACCTCTGTACTGTCCACCTCACGAGGCCCGCTGCTTCTGGAGCCTTTGTCGTTGTCCTTCTCACCTTCATGAATTTCCACAAAAATTTCGGAGGCCATGATGTGCCGCGGATAATTGCCTGGTCTGGCATAGGGTGCGTAGCCGACGGTGCTATCTGTGGGCTGACCGTGGGTTGAAAGTGTTGGGGCATGGTCGTGGGCATCTTTTCCCGAGAATATGTCTATGATTCGTTGCCTCCTTGATTTTCTCTGTGAGCTTCCTTGTCTGTTAAAAGGAAAGAGATTCTTGAGTGTTGACTTGTCAAAGGCAGGCCCAGGGGAAGTAGGCCCAAGAGTATTGGGAGGGCCAACCTCCCTCCACATGATCACCTCCAGCCTTTTCCCGGGTTTGACAAATTCTCGCCAATATTTGGGCGGAATAAATTCGCCATTTTCTGCGCGGATATCAAAGTGACCTTCGCTGAAGGGATTTATCCATGGTTTTTAAGAGAAGTATCTGCTCCAGCGCGGCCTGCACTTGCGTTAGAGCACTCGTGTGCAATAGTAAGGGTGGCACGCGTCACTTACAAACCAGCAATTAAAGTTCTTATATGGGAAGTACCAAGTTCTCCCGACAGGATCACCAGATACGCCACCTCTTCATGCTGGCTGACAGCAACAAAGACTATAATCTCGTTGTCCTCTAGAAATTCGAGAGCCAAATAGCTCTGCGCTCGAGCGTTGAACTTTCCTGAGAGAGTAACCACATTTTGAGCTTGGCCTCTCTGTTAAGGTGTTAAAGTGAGAGGTTGGACTACGTGGAGATGTTTACGTTATCTGTGGCCCTTTTAATTGTTGCATTATGGTGTGTTGTTTGAATGGAAGACGTTGGGACTTGGTCCCATCTGAGGGCAAGGGGCATGCCTCGATATCAAAAGGATCATCGCGATCTTTTTTATCCTCGAGACTTTTTATGTGGCGGATAAGCCACGCGTTGGTGCTCTCAGGATGACTGTTGTCATGCAGTGAGGTCGATTCCGGCTTCGCCTCAACATCCTCCTCGCCCGCCGGATATAGAGTCCGGTCCGACCAGATGAGAGCACTGCCAGGAGTCGTCTTTCTGTGGAGTCATGGCTCACAAGTGGACGAGAGGACCTTTTCCCAAAATCCCTTTGGTGCAGGATGGAGTTTGCTGATTATAATTGTTCAGTAGTAGAGCCAAAGATAAGAGAGGACGTATTTGGACCAAATTCGTGGCCTGTGTGGGAACCGGGGCTCCTTGGAAATCACACTGATTGTTACCATGACCATCCTCTTCATGCTCAAAGCTGGCACAACCATCAAGCCTAGATTGACAGATGTCAGGCACTCATCCTACGAGAATATAATGGATTCTTACAAGCTGGCCACTGGCTTTGATGGGACTGTAGACTCTCTTAACAGTCCTGATTCGCTGGCAGTTGGTGGACTTGCTGCCAATGGAGCTTCTCTTGTCGCCTCATTCTTTGCCGCATGAGATACGCCTGTCCTCTGCCGGCGCCCGTCCAGGGCAATCGCTCGATACACGGCCCTGCGTTGAACCAGCTGTTTGACTATAGCCTCCAGAGTTAACTTCTCATCCGGGTTTGCGACCTGCTTCGAAGGTCCCTTGGCAAGCTTAGCACATCACCCTGTCCCATCGACCTAGGAACGGCTCACGTTAGATGAATCTTGGCGACAGTCGCAACCTGCAGATGCAGCAGCAGATCTACCTTTAACCATCGTAGCTCATTCTGGCAGGCCCCGATTTTCCGCTCCACCCATGGCCACTCAAGATCCCGACTAAACTGCATCAAACGGGTCGCTGTTAAGTCGCCAAGTCCCACATTTGCGGCGATCGCTTTGCTCTTGGCCGACGGGGGCGCAGAGGCGCTGACAATAACGCGGACGATTCCTTGGTAAACCTTTTCGCACCGACGTGATGGTGAGCGGATGTCGCGATCGCCTTGGTCTGTCAAGATTGCGGTGTAGAGAGGGCTTGGTCAGAGTGCATGTTTTCAGTTATAGCTTTGTCTGCATCGAGGATGTTCTTAAGTTGCTTCGGTGTCGACGCCGTGGAAGCGGCATAGAAGGATAGCTCTCGCAGGTGGTCTTCAGCGCCCGCAACGCCCTCAACGTAGGTCTGCAATGTCGTCGCCAACTGCAGCCCAAGAGCCACAACACCGAGAGCCAGGCCGGCCGCTTCCATCGTCATGGGGTGAATGGTGGATGATGCTTGAGGCATCACAATGCATTTGGAGTAAGACTTGGTGTTCCCTTGAGGCTGTGTAGCGCCACCACATTCTAACAGGTTTCGACGCACTCCAACTTGGCCGGTAACCTAGCCGGCTGACCAATTAGGCGATAGGGTCTTAATGCTCTCCGCGAAAGTATGGTGTAAGCCCATGCAAGTTGCTGTTGCAAGCCTTTGACTGAGAGTAAACCAAAACACCAGCCGCCAATAACCCCATCCCCATGCTGTATACACTACTGCGAGTACCTCATCCCTCGTTATAATGTCCATATCCGCCCGTCACCCTCAGCTGGAGGCAGGAAAATAATAATTATTGTTCCATGACTTTATGCCACCCAAAATGGGGATCAAAGTATCTCAATCTATGTCTCAATAATTTTAACAGTAAAGGCTCTATACAAAAGCAATGGCTCTATGCAAATAATAATTATCGGCCTCATCATCACTGGTCGGTGGCCCTGCCCCCTCAATGAGAAGATGCGAGTTTGTGTCCCTTTCCGTTCCATACGCAGCATCAAATCTGGCTCTGGCCTCATTGAGCTTTGACACCCAGAGATTCATCTGAGTCTCAGCGGCAAACTCGAATGAAAAGCATTGTTTCTCTTCCTCATTTGCTGCAAACCACAAGACGTCACATGTGTAAGACCCTAGGTACATTAGTAAAGAGCTCGTCTGGGCGGTGAGAACAGGACATACCTGGGTTTGGGCGGATGATGACAGAATCAATATTGTTGAGGAATATACGGCCTTTGAGTTGCAGTTTTGTCTGCTTGTCGCTCTGCAGTCTTCTGCTTTTCCAGAACTGAAAGCTCTTCTGTTTTCGCTGAAGCTCTATCTCCTTGCATATCAGGAGGATGTTCCTGAAGAGGTATGCACGGTACTACTATAGTCAGCACTCGAAGGTGGCCGCGTGTCGGGAGAGAGCTTACAGGTCTTCTGACTTTGTCCTTCGTAATGATTACGGAGTCATACAGCAGCAGCGTGCCAAATTGGGTAGGGTTGTGACCTCTCCAGTCCTCGACGCGATGTTTCAGTTCTGTAAACGCCTCGCTGGTTTCTTCAGATCTGACCCTATCATTGACAATGCTCATTGCTTGTCGAAGGTTTGCTCGTGCCAACTTCAGGTCAGGCCACTGGGAGATGGACATGCTCCCTATCCTGCTCAAGTCCTACGCATGGTCAGTAGCGATCTTGCCCATGAATGGATTCGACTGTTCGCTCACCTTGAGAAATGCACTATATTTAGGGAGACGTTGGGCTGGAAGTGGTAATATCCTCAAACATCTTGTTAGCGGGATGCTCAGTGAATTCCTGGCGACATGGTTCCCTTGGCCAATGCATGATCTGATCTTGGCCCTGGCTTTCTGTTCATTCGCAACAAATTCGCTCTCCTCGGATACATAGTCGAGATAGAATTGGAACACTTCTGTCCACCTCTGCTCGGAAAAGGGTAGAAACAAGTTTTGTTCCATCCTGACTAGCAAGCCTATATGCATGCTAGTAAGTTGCCGGGTATTTCCAAAGATTTCGATCATGTCGTTCCGAAAGAGGGTGCCTTCAACCTCTATAGAGGTCTGAACCTCTACAAGTTCTTGAAGCTGACGTACTAAAGCGTACTGGTCAGCTAAGAATTCCTCGAGCAAGAGGCGCAACTGCTCCTCTGCTGGATGAGCATTGAGTCTGGTCGGGACAAGCTCCTCTAACTGGGCATTGACGGCACTCAGAACACCACCGACTGTAAGTTTTTCAATGATGAACGACACCACTGTGATGACCTTTTCTCAGTTAGTAAGGAAGAGTAAAGTCAAGAGAAACAGCAGCATTTGTATCACCTTTGAGAACCCATAAGCATCAGCTCCCATCAAGTCGGAAATTGTAAAGAGATTTTCAATACTGAGTTTCAGATCATTACGGCAGTATTCAAGAAATTGGAAAATGGCGTCTTGGGCGGCACCTCGTCCATCAGGGGAACGCATCCTTGGATCCACGACAATGTCGATCTGCGGATCCAAGGCTTGCACGAGCTTCAAGAGGGGCATTCCTTTGGAAAGGACGGCCCAGAGCTCATAAAATGCGATATCGGAACTGGGATCTTGCTCGAAAAATTCGTTCATTTCGGGAAGCTGGAGCATTTTCAACTTGATCTCGATGCATTCGTGTAGGAGGCCTCGTTCTGCCTTCTTGGCTTGCGGCATGGCAGTTGGGACCTGGATACCGGCGCCAAAGTCGTAGTTCTCGGCGTTGGTAATGTCTTCCTGATATACTGGGAGTGCAATGACAGATATGATGGAGATGTCGCCTAAACTGAGACCCGAGAAGACAGACCAGATATTTGACGGTGCGATTGAACTTCGGAATGAAAAGTCCATGGTGTCTCGTTGCGCTCGGCGATAGACGCGCGATGACTCGAGGTCATCTTCAAAGTCAAACTTGGACAAGTCCAGATCAGATCCTTGACTAGTGGGTTGTGTTGATGTGTCGGTGAGAGCACTCTGTGTTTCCACAGAGCTGCTAGACAGTGGTCCAGTTCCTGAGACAGACATGAGACTCATCCGCTTTGAGACAATTGTCTGTACGTCTAAAGCATCTTCCAAGTTCATGAGCCGCCGAGACAGTGCGTGATTGCTTTCGAGGAGTGCATTTATGTTGACGGAGAGCTGTTCTTGATGCTGAGTCGCCATCCGATCGGAATCACTACGAGCAAGTCAGCACAGCTTATACTTGGAGTCCAGAACTGGGGTACCTCTGCAAGATCATGAGTATCAATGACATGGAACTTTTGAAGCTTTGAACTCTCGTGACAAGCGAAGTGAATGTGCTCTCTTTGCGTGCCCATAGCAGCCGAGCCCGAAGCGGCAAACGCTGATCACTTCCCTCGCGAGGTGGCAGCGACCGAACAACGGCCTCGAGCTCTGAAAACAAAAGAACCCCATCGGTGAGAATGGTGACGACTTGGTGTACTGCGATCAAAGAAGCGTGACGCGCCTGAACAGCGCCGAGGTTCTGCGTCAGGTTCTGGAGCCCAGCTAGAATCACCTGAGTGCTCTGAACCTCTGAATACACATGGGCCGTGATCTGGGGCGTCTCCTTGGCGGCAGAGACATATGGGCCCAGAAACTTGGCGACCTGGCCCGTGGTAGACAGCAGCCCGGCTATTGAGGCCGCGATACTAAGAGGATCGGCCATGAGGGGGAGACGTGTTTTGAGGAGGAAGAGCTGAAAATGAGAGGCAGCCCGATTGAGGCTGTGACTTAAAGCGCGCTCAGTCGTTGGTCCAGCCAGTCAGAATATTATGTAAGCGCAGCTCTAAGAACTCTGACAACTTGTGCAGTAGATATACAGAAAACACTGTTAATTAATTAATTGGATTTTGAGGAGTGTTTCTCAAGTAGGGAGGAAGGTCCATTCAATCTAACAAGATCACTGGTTTGAGCTTGGCGTGTACCGGCTTCGGAGCGCCTGGCTAATGCTAAATCGACTCCTCACTCCGCTATTCATCTGGCTTGCAAGAGCCTCCTTCAACGCAGATTGTGTGACCGATGCATCTAATCGTAGTTAGCAGGCAAGCAGGCCGTTCGAATACAGAGTTGATACCATACCATCACTATCGGACTTGTATTCGTCTTCGTCGGGTATCCCTTCAAAGATCAGCCTGAGCTCTTCATTCGCCGCAGTATCGAGATTATCTAGATTGACTTCAAGCGCAGTATTGAGCAAACTATGGAGCTCCTCAAGAGGCCGACGTTTGAGGGACTTGGAAGCAAGTCCCAAGATCCTGATAGACAGTTGTGCTGGCGTAAGCGAATAATCTACCACGAGAACGTTACCAGCTGGATCTGGGCTCTCCCCAAGAAGGCCAGATAAGGCAAAGACTCTGTCACGCGAGTCCGAACAATTCATAAGCCTGAAGCGCCGGAACAGTTCATGTAAATCTGGACGCATGCCTTGCTTCTGACGAAATCCGTGCTGGCGCCTCTCATTGACGAGCGTGACTGCGGAACCAATCTCGCCTGGGCCGCCATGTGCGTATACCTCGGGGAAAAGGTGATTTGCACGGTCCCAATGCACGAGAACGGAACCAGAGGCAAAGACGAGATCCTGAGCCAGCACGAACTCCTGAACGATCCACATTCTGGACCAATAGTCGGACTCTAGCAGGGGAATCAGTAGCTCTGAAAATCCCGACTTCTGAAAGCGATCGGTGTATGGCATGTATACTGCCCGTAACTTGGCTAGGTCTGCGGTAGCGAGGAGATGAAGAGCTTTCTCACAACTCGGGCCGAACCAAACAAGCACGAATACGGCGCTTTTATATATGTCACACATCATGCGGACTTGGTGGTTGCGTTCGGAGACTTCTTTTTGGTTGATGCAGATGGCATCAATCCAGAAGTACTTCCAACATCCAGGTGACTGATTGAAACGTTTGAGTTCATCAGCGTTGAACTCAGAGGGTGTGGCTTTTAGCGAGTTATCCGCAATACCCTGCTCCTCAACTGCGGTTTCGATGTAGTTGCAAATGCTCTTCAGTGCTGAGTAAAGGTTGTGACGTATGGAGAATGCGTGTCCGTTCAAGGTGATCTCGTGCTGAACGTACGGCGATCCCCACACATACGAGAGTGCAATAAATTGCGGGCAACTTGAAAGATCAAAGACGGATAAATTGCACGCTATCTTTGCGTCTACGTCTTCGTAGATGGAGAGCAGCCTTATTTGCCGTTTCGAATGATCGAGAGGAGGGTGTGATTGCGGGGCTGTCATTTCGATGCTGTACCATGGAACACGGAATGGTTGTGATTCTTGAGAGACTTGATAGATATGGGGCCAGAGTCTATGGCCAAGCAAACGTCGAGTTGTGTGATAAACGGGAGGCCAGTTTTGCCATCGACTGTACATATATTATTAATGGTGACAGCGAAGGGCGCCCACGATCCTAAGTAGTGGCTACTTTAGCCTAAGCTGGGGTAAGCTTAGGTAAGCTAATAAGAAATATTGTGGCGGTGGGGGCTTGGCACGGCGTCACGTTCGCCCTCTCAGAGCCTTTCGTTCCTCAAGGCACACACACATCCCCGCTCCTTGGTTAAACCTCCCTCACTCAACAAAGGCGACGATAGCTCTTATCGAGATGAGTTGGAAAGCCCAGAATACAGCAGCATATTTGGAGCTGCTGCCTCCCGAGATCTTGTTGCCAATCGTCACGAGTATTTCAGGCCTCGACACGCTTTGGAACCTACTGAGGGCCTCGCCACATACCTGGCGCCTCTTCAGGTCACGCCCTTACTATTACCGAAGGCATACTTTCTGGCCCGAACTCAATATTACCACCCAAGATCCGAGAACTCATCCGTGGAGTTATACTCGCGCGCTCCAAGGCCCTTCCTTTTCGGAATATGAACGAGTTCCAGACCCAGTTCTTACGCGGCGTGGTTCCTTTTGGTGAACCAAAGGACGCGAAATTCATTACTCTTGGTCCTGAATCCTTATCTGCCTCGATCGTGCCCGTGGCGATACTCAGGTCGGTTGTCGCAACAGCATACCAAATCTCTGCCCTGTCGCAGGCGTGTTTAGCATCGTATCTAGCACGATTGAGAGACCTCAGGCCGTTACATGCTTTTAACCCAATGCCTTATTACACCCATGGCTATGGCCCCAACGACGACTGGGTCGCAGCATGGGATCGTGAATTTGTCGGTATACCTGCCAAGGTAGTCGATGCAGGACAGCCGAGCTGGGTCGAGGAAATGAGGGTTTTACGCGCCGTGTGGATCATACAACTTGTGGGCGAAGTAAAAGGTCTGGTTGAAGAAAAGATGGATAGAAGCTGGTCCAAGGAAGGTATCGACATGTTGAGCCAGATGAACGCGGCAGACTTGGTCGAGAGACCCGACAGTCGCATTAGCAAGGCTGAAGAGATCAGGTCTGCGATGCACTACTTGACGACGCTTGGACATGCCATGAAAGATAGCCACTATCGATTACCACGGCCACCTCCGTTCTCAGAGAGTCTTAGATGGATTACGGCATTTCCAAAGCGAAAAGAGTTGGTCTGGACTCTTTGGGGGTATCGTCGAAACGGGCAAACTCACCGATTGAAGGAGGGTTCTCCCGTACCGGAGGACAGCACACCAGTCAAGCGTCCACTTGTCAACGAGGGCATTCGATGGGGGCAGACCGAGGAATCGTTAAACAGGGAGTCATCTGGCATGTCTAATTTTAGGTCCCTTACAATTGGCGCTGGCAATAGCTCGCCCATCCCTGGTGTCAAATTCGACTCTTTCCGCCGGCTGGGCTTTGCCTTTTGGGATACGCGGAGAATGCACCTATTAGGTTTGACCTCTGGGATACACAAGCCAGTTTACCCAACCGAGTTTTACTTCTTCGCGTGGGAAAGTATTTTGCCGCCTGACGAGGTTGCCAATCTCAAGGCCGAGCTCCGGAAGCGAGGGCGCACCTTCTATGCTGATTCTTAGTTTGGCATCGTTGTGCCTAAAGATTTATCTAGATTTTGCTCTACTCTCGATTGCCGCGGCTCATTCGTTAAGTATCGATCATCATGACGCCCTGTAGTTGGCGTGCAGCAACAGCATGAGGGATAGGTAATAGGGTACTAAAGCGGCACTTGATCCTGCAAGATGAAATGATTTGGAATTGATAGCTATTGGCCTACTAAAGTCTTGATTCTTCCCATGCTCACACATTGCAAAACAAGACAGGATACCAACGCCAAGGCCAAGTCGATCAGACATCGGTAACATGGAACAATAGCATGACCTTTCGTTCTTCATGGAACCTATCCACGCTAGTTCCAGTCACTTTGAGAGGAATAAGCGGAACAAATATGTCAACCTTGTTGATGATTTTGACGCCCATTCTCTGATTGTGGTTGATGAGAAAGTAGGCCGACCCTGACCCGTTGGGACTGCCCAGTATGGCGTAGAATTCGTCCGGGTTGTCGCGCACGGTAAGTGTTATCCTATTAGCCCACTGTCCGATGGTTTTTCCTCGTCCGTCTCTGTTATCCTTGTTGATCAGGGCTTGGAACACAGTCGACAGGGTGAAGTGGTTTGTGATCCAGGAGCGAATAATGTATTTGACGTTTGCGACATTCCCGTTATACCATTCGCAGGCCTGGGTCTGTAATCACCCGCGTTGGGAAGTTAGAAGTTGTTCATCCATTGAAAAGGACATCTGAGAGGAGTATATCGATATGCCCAATATGAAAGGAAGCGAGAGCAATAAGCAGAAAGAAGCAAGTGAAGAAAAACTGGGTAAGAAGGGAGAAAAGGAAGACGGATCAGTTTGCTCACCCATTGAATCCACGCTACATCGCTCCACTGCAGCTCTATATTAGCAGGTGTAAGAAAAGAATAACAAAACACCCCCTTTACAGGAGCTGGAATTTCTACTCACCTTTTGAATGTGGGTTGTGGGTGGGGGTTCCTGAATAAGATGCTGCCTCTTGGCTTCAGTGACTCCAAGATTCTTGTCGGCGATTACAACACCAGGATCTATAATGAAAGAGTTTTGCATAGATGCTTGGCATGGCTACATATAGAATCGATAGAGTCAGTGCTGTCTTATGGTTTTGCGCCTGATCCCTGGCCTGACCGAGATGAGGGTGAATTTACCTGGCCTATTTCAAAATCGCCCCAATCCTCTTCATCAGTAACGATACGGGTCGGATCCTCAAAAATATTTCCCTGGTTGAGGTGCATCCAGAGACTACGGTGAAACTCCGGCTCGATGCCGAGATCTCTCAATGCATCATTTAAGTAAGTCGAAAAGAAGGGATCTGGTCGTATGTCCTCATCGACATTCACCCAGCCTTCCAGCTCGCCAATCGTGTCTGTCTGGGCCCAGATTGGGGCTTCTAGCGAGACTCTCCTGTTGGCTGCCCTGACATCTGCCTCAGACATGCCCATCAGACAATGTAGTTTGTGCCCTTTTTCGCGAGCATCTTCGTAGGTAGCGGTTGCCCTCTTGGCAAGATGTGCAACCACATTGTCTTCAAGATCGCCATCTATGGCAGAGGCACGAGGGGTCAAATGGGAACGGTGGAAAAATGTGGCATAGGAAAGTAGAAGAAATGAGACAGCAAAGAAGGAGATGAATGGCAATGCAGCCCTCCACGAGAGTTGGCGTCTTGTGCCCATGCTGAAATGAAGATGACCCGGCAAGGTGATTGTAAATCGTCAAGGGAAAAGGGCAGGGAAGTCAGTGAATCTGTTGAACTTCGACCTCTGCCTGGCGGGCTGGAATACTGCCTTCTTCTGCGAGGGCCAGGAGGCGGATGTGGAGTCTAGCTACAGAGGGGCGTACGTTCTTGATCCTCCCGAGACGGGCGGCTGCATTTTTCTGAGCTTATTTGCGTATGATACGTCTACTATGAGACTCATGGCTCGCCCGAAGGGTGCGCAACGGCTGGTGCCGCCTGCGATGAATACGACACATATGGGTGACGAACCCAAGTGGGTTCCAAGCAACAAGCCTGGTGTGCCCAAAGTATGGCCTGCTTCCGAGGGTTCGTCGTCCAGACAACGCAAGTTGTTTAACCCAGCAAAAGGCAGCCAGACAGCAAGCCTCTTTTCAGATTAACACATTTTCCATAGATTTAAAGAGGCCAAGTAGCCTGCAACTTGCCTGGGTTGAGCAATGAGTGTACATGAGTCGGCTTGGTATCTGGCGTGCTTTGGGTTGCCAGGTTTTTAGAGAGTTATAGTTATAGCTCTAGCAGAACATAACATCCCCAGGCTTATCTAGCTTTACTTAAAAGGAACCTTGGTGAATTAATTTAATGGTTCTTAGTCCACTTTGCAGAAGAGCGACTATACTTAGTAGTATACTAATGTAAAGTCGTTAACTGCTAACTAGCAAAGGTCTCGACTCAGTCTTTGCTACCTCCGTTACTATACGTACATTATCTAAATTCTTCCTTGGCGGTAGATATAGGTTCACTAGATATTAAACACCTCCTTCTTATGCGCCTTAATCCACGTAGAAAGCTTGATCGGATCTCTCCCCGTGTACTTTTTGATGTTTGCCGAAGCTTCCCTGTACCGGTCTGCCGGATATCTCGCCTTGTCGTCTCCAAGAAAGTACTCAGCGAGAGCATGAGCAATGAAACTTGGACGTATCTCCTCCTTCTTGGCGATAAACTCCTTTTCGCTTATCTCTGTGATGGTCAAGTCACGACCAATTGCCTGCGCGACGATCTCCCAAGCTTCTTTCTGGGTGAGCAGGTCTGGACCGCACAAAGGTACAATCTCTGACTCTGCCTCATGCTCAACCAGCTTCACACCACAAACAGATCCGATGTCCTCTGGTGCGATATAATCACTAACTGCCTCTAGCCGCAGCAGCTTGACTTCTCCTTTCTTGACACCTTCAGCTTCTTCCTTCAAGTTGCTGCTGAAATACATCGGTCGGACAATGGTGTGTGCCAGTCCACTTTCAGCCAGAGCAACTTCAACCTTGGCGTGGACCGCAGGAATGAAATCGGAGCTGTTCATGGCAGCCTTTGCATTTGGGTGTCGGTACAATGTGTATGAAGACAGCAGAACGACATGGGATATGCCAGCCTTTTTCATAGCGTCAAAAGTCGCACGTAGGCCATCTTGCACCGCATGGACGATATACGTAAACGCAGCGGTTGCGCCTGACTGAGAAATGGCGTCTTGGACAGACTTTGGATCGGACAAGTCTGCCTTGACTCGCTTGAAGCCGCGCTCTTGTTCGATCTCGGGCGTCAGCCCGGGGATGGCTTTATTGGTGTCTCGCATGGCGAGAAAGACAGTGGCCCCTCGTTTCTGGGCCTCGAAGGCAGCCGCTCGGGCGACAGCGCCAGATGCGCCAAAGATGATGACTCGTGGAGACATGGTCGCTGATGAGATAGATGGCGGAGTCTTGGCAGATGCGACTGCTGACTATAAGAAGAAATCTGCAACATATATATACGATAGGCACCTTGCTATATACATACCTCGTTCGGTTTCAATAATAGTCGGCTTTATTGAGCTCGCTATTCGAAATCCGTTACATCCGTAAAGTCCGAAAGTCCAGTGCGTAGATATGCGGAGTGGTGACGTCGTGTGATGCAAGTTGGCTGCAAGGTCTATGCAGTCTTGTTAGTGTTTCATATGGCACGCTGAGAAGAAAATCAGGCGAGATAGATTCTGGTTAGCGCGATTTTTGACATTTCTCTCCCGACCATATCAGCCCATACCTAGAGGAGGTGAAGATCATTCCCGTAGTTGCGCAAGTAGGTAGGATTGTAGGATGCATTACTTGTACGGTACTTTTAAACCTTCAAATAGAAGATTTAGTGTCTGAACTGTGATTGGCCATATTGCATGGAAGCTGCGGCATCAGAGATAGAGTTGATGGCCCAAATGTCGAGAATAGTGAAGTTGGAACAGAGTAAAATACCAAAAGCCACAAAAAAACATGTACATAATATACTGGTACCTGTTTGCTTTGCTGCTGTGGCTGAATCACCCCTTTTTGGAAACATTGGAAAAAGAAGGCCGCGGCGTTATGCAGCTCAAGGTTCCAACGTCGTTATTATGTTGAAGACTGCCATTTTTCCGTCGTGCCCAACATTTTCCCCTTCTGTATAAGAAGCAGAGCACAATGATGAAAAAAAGATAAGTTTGAGCCCGAATTCTCCTTTCTCCGACACCCCTGATCACCTCTTCACTCCTCAACCATGGTGGATAGGTCCAGAAGCCATGGAATGGCACTACACACCTCGACGAGATGGAAAACCTTATCCTTCATGCGGCTGCCGGCAGAAATTCGCTTCATGATTTTGGACGCGATCGTACAGCAGAGACACCCCGGCTGGGCTTCTTTCGCATCAGTCCGCAAAGAGTGGCAGCTCTTTATCGAGAAGCGAAACTTTTGTCGGCTAAAGCTGAGCGTGTCATGCCTAGATGATTTCCAACGTCTAGTCGTTCGGACGAGGGACCTTGTTCAGCATATTTTGCTCGATATCGAGTTGCCAACGTATCCGTGTCGGCAATGCAGAAGTAGACGGTGGCCTTCTAGTAGAAGACCAAGAATCGGCTCCACGATTAGCGATGGAACCCGGAGGCTGTTTAACATCCTTAGCACCTGGAAGACGAAGAATGGCTTGACATTGGAACTTGGCGCGCATTCCCCCACCGATTCTAAGCACTGATTCAGGAATTATCTTGCTTCTGACGAGGAGGACTCTACCACTGTGCAAAAGACCGACTATAGTTGGTACGATCCGCTCCACGGTTGGGTCAATGGCAAGCAGGTCCAGTATCCTCCCGAGCCAGATATACGACGGCTCTTCGACATGCCCCATCTCTCGTTCTCCGACAGACGAGCGCCCCCTCACGTCGAAAACGTGACATGTCTCATGATACGTCGCGAAATGCGCTGTTCACTTCCCTCTTCATCACTTCATTTTCTACTGTACAAGCTTCCCCGTCTGGAACGCCTGACCCTCGAGCCATGGCGGATGTGGGAGACTGAGTGGATGATGACAAATGACAAAAGTGCGTCTCCATGCTAGCTCCTATTCCACGCGTTCCATCACTGACACCTGAGTCGCAAACATGGCGGACTTGATATTGAAGCCGTCCACCCAAACTCTCAAGAGAATATTGATATTTGAAGATTTCAGCGACTATGTTACCACAGCAATGGTCAAGGCGACTACCAGACCACACTGGCCCTCTCGTGCGGAAACCTACCGCATCACAGATCCTCAACTTGCTACCGCCTTTGCTACTAAGAGCCGCGACCTTGAGCACCTCTCTGCCTCGTTCAGAATCGACGCCAAAGGCTTCTTCCAAAACGCCAATCCATTCTCGGTCTGGGAAAATTTGCAGTCTCTAGCTCTGACATCGAGACTCCTACGGCCTACGACAAGTCGACAGGAGATTGATTCCTTGCTGCACAAAGCAGGCACTGTTGCCTTGAGGGTGCCCAAGCTGCATACTTTGGTGGTTTGGTATGGCTTAAGACGGAATGCCTGCGCATTCATATTCCATGTGAACGGAGAGGATGCCTATCTCACATGGCGCAATACGTGGGAGATGCAGCTGAGCTCACGTGTGGTGGAGGTGTGGTAGCGCGTCACCTCACAGAGACACTCGCGTGCACTCAGAGTTGACAATCAGGAGATCCATGAGTTCATAAGGTCCCATGGTGATGCCATCTACCATCTGGATTTACCTTGCCAAGTCGTTTCTCCTGTATCCCTCAGGCAAATCCGAAGGGAGGCACGGTTAGGTAGTGTAGCTTCATCTGACGGATAGGTGATCGTGTTGATTGAATAGTTCCGAAAAATGAACAAGATTAGACTGCTATTTAATAAAATTATAAAGAGATAGTAATGAGGATTTGCTGAGGATGACGAGTGTTTGGACGGAGTAGTGGCATGCCAGATATCCACTCTCTTGTCGTCTGTTTTGTCTTGCATCATACGTGGGTCTCGCCAACGTCGATACGCGTGAAATGCGTTTCTCGGTTTTCATCGATAGTGGCAACGATTACGCGGTTATTGACCCGGAAACAAGGACCAAATTCCTGGGGCTGAATAATAAGCCCCATTTCTCATTCCTGTCCCGCCAAGTCGGTGAGCATAACAGAATCGTCAAGGTCCATACAAAGTCAGCCTCAGATTGAAACCAAGCAAGCTAGCGGATGAAACGTCCCCCGTCGGTTAACAACGTCTTTAATTGCGATTTGCTTTTATGCATGGTTCGTCTTTGCAAGGGCACGGTTGTGGGGCGTCACACGTCAAGGAGGTGAGGGTGAGCGAGGCAGGCCTTGAACCTGGGGGAAAGAAGCGAACGATACGTGGAGGAACTTTATTAGCTAGATAAAGAGATAAATGATAGGGGAAATGGGACAAAATGGCGGCGTCTGCTTAATCAATGCCAGCCAAAGGATCTGGGCGGCGCGGCTCCTGCGGAGGGAGAACAAGGCTAAATCCCTCACATCCACTAAGGACCCAATGTTTCCAATTAAGGGCCCCAGGTTGGATTCAGGGGTAATAATTTAGCGGCCGCCTCCATCGTGAGATGTCCTTTTAAATTGCCCCTCCTGTTTTTGCCAGCTTCCCCTGCGAAAAAAAAAAAAACTGCATTCTCCTACCGACATTTCTCTCCTAATGGGTTCTCTCGTCGCTGAGGCTCCCAGGTACAACGACTGCTCTCCTCTGAGTGCGAGCCAAGATGAAGACGACTCGCCCGACGAACGCTCGCCGCGCCTCCTCGACCAGGAGGCCTCCGGCGGTCACCACCAAGTCTCAGGGGTAGGCTTTAGCCTGCGAGGTGCGAGAACGCCCCTCCCCCGGGTTTGCCGGGTGTTTGAAGTGAAAGAGATCGCGTGTACTGATGAAGCAGCTGGTGAAAAGACACGATAAAGCGAGCACTGCGTGCATCATCGCGATTTGGAGGTGGATTTCGCTATCAGCAGCTGTCAAGCTCAAATCTCACCGACTTGGAGACTCAGCCCTTGGAATGGAATGGATTCGACCACGGTAGCAGCAACGACCCCAATCTCGGCTTCTTCGGTCAGATTCGAGCGACTCTGGTCGCTTCCAAGCTCAACTGGCTTCTCATTTTCGTGCCCGTCGGTCTGGCGGCTCATTCTTACGAAGTCTCACCGCTGGTCACCTTCATCACCAACGCCATCGCCATTATTCCGCTATCTGTCATGTTGACGGACGCTACTGAGCGGATAGCGACCGAGGCGGGAGACACTATCGGAGCGCTTTTGAACATTACTCTCGGCAATCTCGTCGAGTTGATTATTTTGTGGGTTTTTCTGACGTGTTTTTACTGGAATGCTTTTGCTGACTCGTACCAGAGTGTAAGGAATGCCGAGAACCGCATTGAAGCCGAGTATTGACTTTTTTTGCAGGGTTGCACTGGTGAATGACCATATTCGCATCGTTCAAGCATCCATTCTAGGCAGTGTGCTGGTGAATCTCCTCTTGATTCTGGGCTCTGCTCTTCTGGCCAGTAGCATGTCCAGTCATGACCCTCACTGCAGCGTGGAAGAATCAGAGCTCCTGGCGTGCCTGCTCTTCATTTCGGTTTTTGTCATTTTAGTACCTGTGAGTTTTTCGTTCACTTTTACAATGTATATGCTGACTTTGTAAGACGGCTTTTGATTACACGTTTCATATGAAGGGCAAGAGGAGTGAGGCCGCTCTTAGCATGAGCCGTGCTACTTCGCTGGTCGTGCTCGTTATTTACGTCATATACTTTGCATACGAGATGAGGCCCAAGGTAGTGGAAACGCTGCCTATTCCGCTGCAGAATCTTCAACCAGGCAACACCCGACATCGCCGCGGGCAAGCGTCACTATCTCAGGCCAACGCTGGATCTCGAAGTATCCGCTTCGCAGACCAGAACGCTCAAAGCCGTGCGAGAAGCACGACTCTGGATAGGGGCCAGTCGAGAGTGAATCCCGAGATTGTCGAGGAGGAACCTGTGAATAGAGATCCCGCACGACCCGATTCTCGACTTGGCTCTTCCTATCAGCAAGGGTTCCGGGCAAGGGGACATTCCCGCTCACGCTCACTAAGCGCTAGCCAGGGATTTCACAGCCGAGACTCTTCATTAAACGACGGGACTATCGCAAGTCAGTTCTTGCCGGAACACGCCCACGAGGTGTCTGCGCTTCAACCATCTCGACCAACAAACTCAAGCGGAACGTTCGCATCGGTAACGGTGCTGGTCCTCACATCAGCCCTCATGTCGATGAACGCCGAATTCCTCGTCAAAGAGATCGACGACGTGACCCACGAAGGCGGCCTCTCAGAAGGCATGATCGGCCTCATCATCCTCCCGGTAGTTGGAAACATTGCCGAGTACGTGACGGTCGTGACGGTGGCCACCAAGAACAAGCTAGACCTAGCCATCTCAGTCGCGGTGGGCTCGGCAATCCAGATCGCCCTCTGCGTGGCGCCCCTGACGGTCCTGATAGCCTGGATGCTGCACCGGGACCTCGAGATGGCCTTCAACGTTTTTGAGACGACGACGTTGGTGGGTACGGGGTTGTTGATCAACCTGCTTATCTTGAGTCGTACTAGTACGAGCGTGAGGGCCGTTGGGCTGAAAGGAGCCCTGATGTATGCCTGTTATGTAATTATTGGGTAAGTCTGCTCTTCATTATAGACAGCAAGTTGCTAACATGGGACAGATTGGGCGCCTATTATGAGCCGTCATCCGAGAAATAACGAGTCAAGCCTGGATGCAACATAAAATACTTATTACTATCACCATAGAATAGACCTAATAATTCAACGAAACCTTTAGATTGTTCTTGACGAGTAGTTCTATCTAGATGATATTCCTACATGGAACACGTGACTGGGCGCTCTTGGGTGCATATTGGGCGTCTTTCTCAGCTTGGGCCCAGTTCTCGATAAGTCTGGTCTCTCAATCCCTGAGGGCCAACTTCCTCGATAGGATATATACTCTATATACACTTCAACATGGACTGGTCTTGGGTGCATTCCTGCGCGTTCTGCCAGAAGATGCAAATCCAAGTTCCCAAGCACTTCGAACCAGATGGTGACCAATCCATCTCTCTCGACCTCACGTTCGACGACATCGTACACGGTGCAGAAAACGGTTGCACATTCTACGCCACTCTTAAAAGTCCCATGGAGCGGTACCCAGAGGCCCTTGACCGCTCGGCGCCCATCGAGGTCTCATTGTGCTACGGTCCAGGAGATTCGCTCGATGTGTGGTTCAAGAGGATAGTGAGGCCATTTTTCGCGTTCACACAAGAAGGTACTTCTTCCTAAGCCTTTATCTCTTAAATTAACTCATCCGATATAGGGGATCCCGTTCATAGTGTTGTGAATCGTGTGCTACCCAACTTGGAGCCTGGATCTGCTCCGAGTTTATCCAAAGCTAGTTCCTGGCTCTCCAACTGTCTAACAAACCACCCCAAGTGTTCTTCAAAGGGCACTTGCGAGTCTCCAGCTAGGCTCCTGAAGCTAGGGCAAGATGAATCCACCGTGTGCCTCGTTCCCAATCATCAGCATTATAGATATGCGGCTCTGAGTTACTGTTGGGGAGGCGATCAAGAGTACAAACTCACCCGGGCGAGGCTGGCTGCGTATCAGGCATCCATCAGAGTTGCAAGCCTACCCAAGTCGGTCCAAGACGCTATTCAAGTTGCCCAAAGTATAGAGGGAATATCATATATCTGGATCGACTCTCTTTGTATCATCCAAGATGACGACGACGACAAAGGAAGCCAGCTAGCCAAGATGGGCGACATCTATCGCGGTGCCATGGTCACAATATCTGCTGCCAGCGCTGGGAGTTGCTATGAAGGGTTCCTCAAGTCCCGGGAATGCCCCGAGAAAGCAAAACCCATTGCCAAGATACCATTCATATCTGGCACATGGGGAAAGGGAGAAGTGTATCTTGTCCCACACGCCGGTCGAGAAGCAGACCCAGATCCCATTAATTACCGCGCCTGGACTCTTCAGGAGCATGTCTTGTCGCCGAGAATCCTGTATTATTCTTCACTACAGCCGCACTGGCTCTGTCGATCTGAGAGAAAGTCAGATGGTGGCATGAGATTCCCGCAGGTCCTGGAGTCGAGAAGATACGGTGATGAGATGGGCTTGTTCGCCTTTAGCGGAGATGGAGCGCATAGGACTTGGGTCGAGCTTCTTGCCACCTACACCAGGCGCAATATGACGAACCCTGGTGATCGATACGTCGCTATTGAAGCTATCGGACAGGACGTGGCTAAGGCGATGGGGACTGATTACGTTGCGGGTCTGTTTGCTAACACCTGGGCTATCGACCTTAGTTGGATGGCAGAACAGCCTCAACCTTGTCCATCCCAACGTGCAGGGCCAAGCTGGTCATGGACCTCGATCTCAGGCGCCATCAACATGGTAGAACGAGAGAGGGATACGAAGGACACAATCGAGGTGGTATCCTTCGATGTCAAATGGAAGATACCGGGGGCCCGCAGCGGCGAAATCCAATCCGCCAGCCTCAAAGTCCGAGCATGGATGAAGCCCCAGAAGCTCCATTTCGGCCCCGCCAGACGAAGAGCACAGTTCGCCGATTGTACCGGGGCGCATATTGCTTATTACCCTGATACGATAGATTCCTCCTACGAAGACGGCAAAGTGGTGGACCTCTGGTTGATGGAAGTCTCCCAACTCTTTCAGGGACACCATTTCAACTGTGAGATTTGGGGGTTAGTCCTCTGCAGGGAAGGGTCTGGGGCGTTTAAGCGTGTGGCAGGATATGTTCTCCGTCTACCCTCGCTGTCAAAACTTGCAGGGGTTGACGAGGCGTCTGCGAAGGACCTCATTGAAGGGCCGGACCTGTATGACCGCCTAGGATTTACGCAGATGGAGGTACATCTGGTCTAACATTTTGATACTAAATTCCTCACTGTGCTCGTCGACATGAGGATTGTATCCTAGTATGCCCGGTGCTCATCTCTGTGCACGTCGGTATGGCTAACATGACAGCAAAGGGAGCCAATCCACGATAGCTCCCCGTGAATCCAGTGCAACACCTACACTCGGCACAAACGGCCCACGGTTTAAGACGGCATTTGAACTCATAAATTTAATTGCCCCTGATGATAGAAGTTGAAAGAAACAAACTTTGTAGGGCCCTTCGTCCCGGTGAGTTCAACACCCCAAGACGGATTAGGCCAGACATCGGGATCTCCTACCTCTTTCGCGCCCCTACCCCACGCCAACTATCAGTAGCGCTCGACCCTCTTCATCGCTTTTTGCGGGGTAGAATCTTCCCCTTATCTCGTCACCCAGCGAGGATAACCGATCAAATACCTATCTCGGGATCTCTGTCTAGGTTGGTCTGGTTGCCACGCGGTTCGGCAAGCCCGGGGACTTGTTCTGGTGCAGTTCTAGGCTGGGCGGAGCGGCTCTTGACGGCTTCGGTAGATAGGGGTCGCACTAACTGGCAACGTGGTGTTGTTGTTCCCGATTGAGATGTCTTGTCTGGATCACAATTGAAACCGAAATGGAAGGCTGTGAAATTGGGAAAGGAGTAACTGATTCCGAGGTCTTCAAGTATTTAAGAATAGATGAGACGGCTTCTTGGTCAACAATTCATCAAGCCCAGATCAATCAACACTACCTCTTCACACTCCTACTCTACTCTACTCTTCTTCACAGCCACCCCTGCACTCACAACCGCAACAATGGCCGCCGTCAACGCTGATACCCTCGACATGTCCCTGTTCTTCGGAACCGAGGCCCAGAAGAAGGATTTCTGCGAGAGCCTCCTCACCCTCCTCAAGAAGCGAGGATGCGTCAAGCTCCAGAACCACGGCATCCCTGCCGAGGACATTAAGCAGCTGTTTGAACAGGTAAGACACTCGACCAAATGCCTGTGTAGCTGATCTAACTCCCGCAGACCAAAAAGTTCTTCAACCTTTCCCACGAGACAAAGATGATCGCCAAGCACCCTCCCCAGGCGAACCCCAACCGAGGATACAGCTACGTTGGTCAGGAGAACGTTGCCAACATCAGTGGCTACGAGAAGGGTCTTGGTCCTCTCAAGACCCGTGACATCAAGGAGACTCTCGACATGGGCTCCGCTACTGATGATCTCGTCGACAACATCTGGGTTCCTGAGGAGAGCCTCCCTGGATTCCGCAAGTTCATGGAGAACTTTTACGAGAAGGCCTTCAAGACCGAACTCCAGATCCTTACGGCTCTTGCCATTGCCCTCGGTGTGTCTGAGGACCACCTCAAGTCCCTCCACAACCGCGCCGAGAACGAGTTCCGTCTTCTTCACTACCCAGCCATCCCCGCCTCCGAGCTCGCCGACGGCACCGCGACCCGCATCGCTGAGCACACCGACTTTGGCACCATCACCATGCTCTTCCAAGATTCCACAGGCGGTCTCCAGGTCGAAGACCAGGAGAACCTCGGAAACTTCCGAAACGTTGAATCCTCAGCGCCCACCGACATCATCCTCAACATCGGCGACTCTCTCCAGCGCCTGACCAACGACACCTTCAAGGCAGCCTGCCACCGCGTCACATACCCTCCCACTATCAAGGCCGGCGACGAGCGAGTCATCCCCGAGCGATACTCGATCGCCTACTTTGCCAAGCCCAACCGCAGTGCTTCTCTGCTGCCCCTGAAGGAGTTCATCACCGATGCTACGCCTTGCAAGTATGAGGATGTTACTGCTTGGGAGTGGAACAACCGCCGAATTGAGGCGCTGTTTACTGCTACTGCTTAAGTGATTGTGTAAAAAAGGGACTCCTGGGCAAAAGAACTTGGGAGGAATGAGTGGATGATATGGATTAACATCCTCATGTATGCTATAGCTAGCGAAGTCTGCATTTTCAGGGAATAAGATTGTTTAAACTATATTTATTCCTTGGACCATTTCCGTGACATTCTGCGTGGTCTTGTAGTTTTTCACTCTTGGCCGTTCGATGTGATCGGGCTTTCACAAATGTCTTTTTTTGCCCTTGACTGACTCTGTCTTCCCCGTGTGAAAGGATATTACCATCACCAACGAATACAATGGATCTCCACACCAGAAAAGGGCTGCTCTGCATTTCTCGAATTTGAGAGAGGAACAGGAATAGGATGAATATGTGTCTAACGATGCAAAGGTGTTGTTCAACAGGATGAATGACCTTACCTGGGTACCTTGTGTGTGTTACCCTATACCTTCACCATTCGTACTCTGGCCTGGGGAGCCGAGATAGGGGCTTGAGCGACTGCATGATCAACCAAATTAGAAAGAAGTAAGCTCGAATACTGATCAACCAACTGGTAGGACGACAATCCACATGATCAAGCCAATCTGTAGAAAGAACGGGAGGCCCGGTGGCTCCCCGAGATGCCGGGGGCTCCACTTCTCCGGCTTCGCCCAAGTGGATACTTGTTATCAATGACACGGCAAAGGGCGTCGTCGGTCGCGCCATTGAAAGCACCACAACAGCCAAAACATGCGTGACGCAGAAATTTCAAGGGGATATGCCCTTAGTCATGGGTTAGACTCCATTTCATCCTTTACATTCCCTGCCTCGTTCACTCTCGTTGAGAAACTTCACTCTGACCGTTTGACAAGTTCATGTGCCAAAACGTGGGGAACCTTGCGTCTGAGCCTGGGCCAAACTAGCTCAATCTCGAAGAACCAATGAGAACCTAAGATTTCTTACGTCCAGCTCCAATTGGCTGCTCATCGCCAACACGTCAAGCGGCCTCCTTCGGCACAAGATAAGCCCCTGTCGAATCTGGAAGGAGATCCCGAGCCCCTTCCCTTTTCAAAATCCATTAACTAACGACTCTATCTTCCCATGATAAGTCCAACACCACCAACAATTCTTCTATTCTTTCAACATGAGCAAATCGAGATCTAGACGGACTCATTCTTTTGGCGGGTGCAAGACTTGTCGGAAACGTCATCTCAAGTGCGACCAGTCCGTGCCGAAATGCAACCGATGTCGGCTTGCTGGACTTGCCTGCGAGGGCTTCACGCCTGCGTTGAGGTGGTTGATATCTACTGGAAAGGAGGTTTATGATAGACAGCCTCCTCAACTGGCGGAAGCTGGGGGAGAGCAGTTTTCGAGACGGCATTTATACACTGGTCAGTACACATTTATCCTTGGCGTGAATCTGAAGCTAATTATGCTCCAGAGAAGGGTAGAGAATCCATGAGCAGTGCTCTGGTAAACAATGTCCCCTCCACTATAGCAGCAGCCCTCAGTGAAATCGACGAAGAGTCAAAATCTATCGAAATCGAGGACCATGCATCAAGCACCTACGAAGTCGGTCCCTTCCGGGTCTTCAAGTTTGAATCAGAACCCTGTCACTCTATCGGAACCGCCATTTCCGACCCTGTCTCATTCAGCGGAATGGACATTGATGATCTCAGTGAAGGATACTCTGAATCTGTCATTTTCGATCCTACGAGACCGGAAACCTCAACAGATTTTTCTTCGAGCTCGCTTGACTTTTTGCAGTGGGGGGATTTGTTCACTTGGGACGTTAGCATTCTTGACAATCCCCCTCTTCCGATGAACCCGCAAGATGGTCTGGGTGCTCTGCCAATGAACCTCAACTGGCCAACCGAACCTACTGTCAATTTTTCAGAGACGCTTGATCCGATGCTTTCCGTTGAGACGACTCCCGATGATGTAGCATGGCCCCAGATTGATCTCATCGGAGATGCGGCGTTGCTCCTACGACACTTTAACGACGACGTCATCAGCCAAATGGGATCCCTCCCCATCAACGAAAAGTCCGCCTGGAGAACTCTTCACTATCCCGCCGCAATCATGACACTGAGCCAACTTACAGTGCTGGACGCAGACAAGGAGCAGATAAAGCACGCCAATCTAGCGATCTTTTATGCGCTGATCGCCGTCTCCTCGTTTCACCTGTCGTTGAACTCTGCAACGTTTCCGGCTCTCGCAAGACCTGGGGATCATTGGAAGTCTCTTTCGAATCGGACGTATGAGGCTGCGAAGCATCATCTTAGACTTAGTCTTGAGAAGGAGTGTCAGCCGCCGAACAAGGCCAAGTACAAGGAGCAGTTAATGGGCATCAGCGCTGTCTTGGCAACCTCCGTGAGTTCACGTTCTCCTCTATCAGTTTCATCACTAATTATTCTGTCGCAGCTTCTCTCTGGTAACCAGGACGATACAAGGTGGTGTCTCACCGAGATGGAGCGTCTAATAAGCTGGCGAGGACTCACCAAACCATCCATATCCCGCCGCGCACGCATTCTACACAACATCTACGCTTGGATGCGCATCGTCTCCGAGAGCACATACGTCTTTCGCGACGAAAACCACGCCATAGAAGCCCCCTTCTCACGCTCAAACACCGTAAAGCGACAGCAGACAAACAACGTGCCTGTGCAATCCATCAACCCCGACATCACCCCTGACAACTTTCTCCATCTAGAGCCGCGAAAGCTACACTCTAGTCACGGGCAGAAGGAATCACGACGCGATATCAAAGCAATTCATCTAGCGGATACATCGCAAGACCATGAAAACATGTACATGCAGATATACGGCGTCCCAGAAACATGGCTAAGCCTTGTGTCACAAATAACACGCCTCGCAAACGTCATAGACCGTCTCTCGACCAGGAAAAAGTCGGACGCCGAAATCCTTGTGTCGTTACAACCCAGAGCATCGTACCTAGAAAACGCCGTATGCTTGTTCAAGTCTCGTCACGAAGCAGAGACGGATTCAACTGCGAGCTTGAGCCCTGTTCCTGGAGGTACACCACACATGCACATGGTCCGCGCTCTAGGTTCTGCTCTCGTCATTTTCTTCTACCGAAGAATACGAAACGTGAATCCTCTAGTTCTTCAAGATAGCGTCAACGACGTCATAGAATTCCTCCACTCCTTCGACGACGCACTAGAACAACACGGTCTTCTCGGACCCGGAACAGCATGGCCTGCATTCATCGCTGGGGCAGAGGCCATGTCTGTTCGACAGCGACATCACATCTCAGCCTGGCTAGACAAGGGCTTCTCAAAATCCGGGTTTGAGAGCTATCGAGTCACAAAGGATGTTCTGGTCGAGGTTTGGAGGAGGAGGGATGAGGCTGAAGGCAGTGGTGATTGTTCTACGTGGATGGATGTGTGTAGAGATATGCGCTGTTGGCCATTAGTGAGTTAAAGAACAGAATCCCTCGCGGGTAAGATGCCTCTCAATCGGGATGGTAGAGCGACGTGTAATGGACACGGATGTGAATTGAGGTTGTGATGCCGTCAGCTTGTCCTCGGACTTCTTCCTCGCTTTCTCTGCCAAGCTTGATCGGCAAATCAGCCCTGCTAAAAAGTACTTGAAGTGACGTGACATCTACACTCTAGATAAAGTATTTCTTAACAGCTACAGGGATGCTGGCGCATGACGCATTAGTCGCGCTGCGTAAGACCCCAGCAGGTTAGGCTTACATGAAGGCTTGAACGACGTAAAGGCATATAACTCGATCAAGGCTACTCAATCATCTCAATGATTCACGGCGTCTTTCATTTCTCTGTTTTCTCTTATTCATAATGGGCCAGCAATATTCCCATCCAAAGCCAGGTGCCAGACTCCAAGTCATTGGCGCCGGCCTCTCTCGCACTGGAACAGCCTCATTCAGCAAAGCGCTCGAAATCCTACTCGATGGCCCTGTGTATCACGGCGGCACACAATCCACCCTCGGTCCAGAAGCCGAGATCAAGACTTGGATCAAGGTTTTGGATCAGTGGCCGCCAAAAGATGAAGCCACAAGACGCGCCAACCTGGACCTCACCAAGAGTCGAACTGATGGATTCGTCGCCATCACCGACTCACCAGGGTGCGGCCTCGTATCGGAACTCATGACTCTCTATCCCGATGCCAAAGTAATCTGTACCGTCCGTGATGCCGATGCGTGGCAACGAAGCATGGAGGCCGTCGGCAACGCAGCGACGCAATGGTTCCTTCGCTTCATCCTGTTCCCACTGCCAACGATGCGCTTCTTCGTCGACTATATCGATGCGCTGCGTCGGCAGTGGCTGATCATGTATGGCGAAAGGGAGCCTGTGACGAGCAGGGTCTACCACCAACAGATTGCCTGGCTCAAGGAGAACGTGCCACAAGACCATCTTTTCTTTGTGGACGTCAAAGACGGCTGGGAGCCGTTGTGCAGAGCGTTGGACCTTCCTGTCCCCAAAGATGTTCCTTTTCCGAGGATCAACGACAGCCAAGCGATAGAATCGTTCGCAAAGTGGCACGTGAACAAAGGATTGATGCGGTGGCTGGGAATCTTTGGTGTTGTTGGTGCGAGTGCTTGGGCTGTTCTGAGGTGATGGCTCATTCCTCAAGGGGAGAGCTTTCGTGGCCTCGATGTATGTAATGTCGCAGTAGAATTTTTCGAATATTCATCAGGCGCCTTTCATCCGTCTTCAACTCGAAATCCAGATAGAACATTCTTCCGAAACCAGGGCACGTAGACATCCCTAGCCCATCGTGAAAGCTCTCGAATGCCAGCAACGACAGAGTACGTGTCCAGGATGCTCTGCGTGGTTCCAAACTGTCGCTCTGTCCATAGGACCGTCTTGTTACCCTCGCGCGTCGAAAAGACAAAGTGCCAGCGATGTCCCTGGATGATGATTCCTGGAATGAGCCCCAGCTCGGAGAGTGCCGCACCTGCCTTTTGCCTTCGTAGTATTTCCTCTTCAACTGACAGAGGACGCGCCGTCAAGCCAACGACGGATTCGAGAAATGCCCATTGGGCTGTATGCCAAACTCCCATTTGCAACTGAGCCGCGTCGAGTTCCTTTCCAGGGCGCTTAGTCTCGATGCTCAAGACGATGGGCGTCAGTTGCACGGGTGCAAAGTCTGTGTGGTTGACAGTCAATGTTGGGGTTCGGCGGCCGAGGGCTTGAAGTGCTGCAGTGTCGGCTTCGTCGTCGAGGTAGAGGCAAAAGTCGACCATCTTGGCTGTCGAGGAGTAGGGAACGTATTTTCGATGGGGTCGAGCTGTGGTGCTGGAGATAGTCATTAGTTAAGTTACATCGACAATGGACACAATGCAAGGCATACCATGTTGAATAGTTGAATGGAAGGCCCTTACAAGTCCCTGGCTCCCTTAGAATGGCCTGTAAAAGACGGTGGTGTACCTCCACGTTCCAAGAGAACTCCTCATGACTCTTGTCGTGGCATTGTCGGGCGTGATCGCAGATCAGAGAAATCTCGTCTGGGGGAGGGATGCGCCCAGGGAGAACATCCGTTTCACCAGCTTCTTTAAAAGCGAACCTCCATAGTCGTGTATTTTGGCCCTGCACCTGGGGGTTGCTGAGAATAGTCTCCTTCTGTGCCTCGGGAAGTATCTCGATGCCGCTTCCAATCTCTCGGATCGCGTTGAGTAGGTCTGCCGCAGCGAGAGGCGCGGTATCGATGTTGAGTTGGCGGCACTCGAGTCCTTTCTCTTCGAGTCGCAGACCCAGCATCTGCTTCTTGGGAGAGCTCGACCGCGAAGCGCCTTCGCTAGATTCGGACCACGAGACAGAGCTCGCGCTTGAGGCGGGGGCGGGAAAGTCGGCGGCTCGCGGTGTACGGTTCGGGTCAGCGAGTTTGCGTCTCTTTGGTGTCTGTCGCTCCATCGTGTCTGAAGTCTTATTGGAGGCTGGTGGACTGGGTTCTTGTTGCCTGGCTTTTCGTTTATTGGTGGGAGGGTCAAGCTTTCGCGGAGAGTCGCATACGTCGGGAATGGTGTCGAGCCAGGAAAGCAGGCGCTGAATGTCGAACATGACTTTGCAGCAGTTTCAATAGGATGGCTGCCCTAAATCGTGAGTAGCGGTAGTCATGCAGGGCGTTTGGTATCGTGAATTTAACATGGTAATGGATTTAGAGTTAGGATTAGAAATGCGATTGGGAATGATGGTTGATACAGCAACGCACCGCCACATTCAGTGATCCCTGACACGCCACAGTGCACAGCCACACTCATATCCCGTGATAGAACTTACTTACTGGGGTTGCATAGTCATAGCTGGCAGAAGCTAAATAACCAATCACATCTCGGGCATGACAGGGTCCCAAGCACGCATGGAATCTTGGCCGTGGCCAATCATAGTTTTGGTATGACATAGTCCCTACCATGTCTGAGTGAGGTTGCCCATTGCCTTCGGCCCTCAGAGGGCTTCATATTCAGAAATACCCTCACTCCCCCCTCCCAGATGTGGTGAATATCGCGAAATCTCTCCTAAGGTTGGGCGCCCGTCCTCGCCTGACTCTCGCATTCCAACCGGTCAACTGCATCTGCTCATCCAAGATGGCCTCTGCCGATGCCGCCATGCCCTGGCATGCTGCCTACCCTCCTCCCCTCAACAAGACCCCTGTGGCCATGACACGTCAGGCAGCATTGGAGATGATGAAGGACAGCAAGAATATCGCTGGCAAGAATTATGTCCTCATCGATCTCCGCCGGACAGACCACGAGGTTTTACCTACCTTCCGTGTTTTCCGAGACAACAATTAATCGAGCATCAACTCACCCATTCTGTCATCCAGGGCGGCACCATTCGCGGGTCCATCAATCTGCCGGCACAGAGCCTCTACCCGACCATACCGACACTGTACAGCCTGTTTAAATCGGCGGGAGTCCAAAAGATCATCTGGTACTGCTGTAGGTCTTGAATTACTGCCTCCAAAACTAGCCGCATACAATGAAATGACATGCATACTGACTCCTTCCAGCATCCTCTCGGGGCCGGGGCTCGCGAGCAGCTGGATGGTTCAAGGACCATCTCGACGAGCAAGGCGACAGCGATATGGAGAGCGTGATTCTATTCGAAGGCATTGCCGGCTGGGCCAAAGCCGGTGGCGAGTTCGTGGAGTGGATGAATGAGTACGACGCGACTGTTTGGGATAGCAAGTAGTTATTATCTGGGATGAACAAGCCTTGGTGGCCGGAGAGCAATGAATCACGGTAGCTTGAACAGGCGGCATGAACATCCATTCGAAAGACTTTGTAGTCCACTAAATCTAACAAGAATAGCTCCCAAAACACAGTCATCGCACCTAGATCCCATGATCTCACGCTGGAGAAATGAAAGGAGAGATGCTGCAAGAAGCCATGGAGACGCGATCTTCATTGAAATGAGGCTCACCCTGGCGGCTCTCTCGCGTGGGAATGTCAGACCCTGTAAGGATTCACTCGGCATGGCTCCTAGCCACTCTTGGCTTAGTTTATAAGGCCTAAAAATCTCTGTCTGCACTGCCCAAAGTGCTCTCCTTCATGGAGGTGACAGTACATAAAGAGCGCTATTTGCTATGTGGGCTCTCACTGTGTGTCTGGCCTGGAAAGGCGGCATCAAAAATGAGCATTCTCCGCCACACCCTCCGAGTTCGCACTTTCACAGGCAACCTCCACGCAAGCGCGCCTTTCCACGGGCTTCTTGTTCATCGATATTTCTCTGGTAGCATCTCAGCAAAGCAGACCCAGAACCTCGGCCTCGCGATGAACGAGCACGGAGATTTGAACAACTCCCACGCTGGGAGGGCAGCAAGCCTAATTGCTGCCGATTCCGCCTACAGCTATCAGTCCCTCGCTATTGGCTCCGACGAAGATGACGTCGGAATCCGAGAGCAATATCGCCCTTTTCTTTTTAACGGCAGTCCTTCCACCGATGACTGGATCTCGGAATTGGAGCTGAGCACAGCGATCAAGATGGTGCAGTCCGAGATCTTGGACAGAGGGCTCGATCGCCTCCGCATTCTGGTTCTGTACGGTAGTCTCAGAAGTCGGTGAGTGCTACGGACAAAGACGGATGTCATCATTTGATCCTTTGCCATCCATTTTAGCTCGGATATTACCAGTCTTACTCACCATCCCCAGATCATATTCCCGTCTGCTGGCCTACGAAGCCGCGCGCATTCTTTTCCGCCTCGGCTGTGATGTCCGAGTCTTCGACCCTGCTGGTCTGCCCCAGAAGGATGACGTCCAACACTGCCATCCTAAAGTACAAGAACTGCGGGAATTGAGCAAGTGGAGCGACGGGCATGTATGGGTCAGCCCTGAGCAGCATGGCAACTTGGTAAGCCCCCTCAACTGTGATTAAATGTGTACAGAAATATGAACCTAATCCGCATCACAGACGGGCATCTTCAAGCAGCAGATTGACTGGATTCCATTATCCTCCGGCTCAGTGCGTCCTACTCAAGGAAGAACCCTGGCCATTGCCCAAGTCAGTGGAGGATCACAGTCTTTCAACGCTGTCAACTCGCTTCGGATACTAGGACGGTGGATGCGCATGTTTGCCATTCCCAACCAGAGCTCGGTGCCAAAGGCATACACGCAGTTCACATCTGAGCCTGAGGGCAGCCGTATGCTTGCCAGCTCAAACCGCGACCGCCTTGTTGATTGCATGGAAGAGCTTGTGAAGTATACCATCGTCATGAGACCCCACTTTGACTTGTTTGGGGATCGATTCAGTGAGCGCGAGGAGCGCAGAGCCAAGGAGACACAAGGGGAAGTGGGAAAGTAGGCTGCATGATATAGAGATTTCCACAGACCAGTTGCATATTGCTCGAGCCAATCGATCCGGTGTGCACGGGTCTATTTTCATGTAGTTTATTAAACTACGACCTGCCCTTGGTACAGTAATGGATCAGGATACAGTTGAAAAGATAGTACTAAATCCCGCCGGCAGCCGTGGCAAGCTGCTTCCTCACAATATAATCCAGCAGCCGACTTTGCATATGCTACAGCCAGATTGTGTTTAATTGAGCAGGCTCTTTAAACTCTCATTTTACAGGCCGATCACTCTCAGTTCGCAGCGGGTTTGACAGCATACACCTGAAAGGAGCCTGGGAAGGTTTAGTTGGCGGCTCAATCAGACCAAGCGTCCGGTGTACTTGCCTGCCCATTCGTTAAAGTCTGTGATTCCTAGTCGAGCAGCCAGTGTCTCGGCTTCACTTGCCATCGAACTCGGCTGATTCTGGCAAGCACACGTGGACGAGTCAGCTCCGCAGCATGACTCCTTTTCCTCCGACTTGCAGCAATTCTCTTTCGTCTTTGAACTGCAGCAAGACGGTGCCTCCTCTTCCTCTTCGACAGTGTTTATCCCACAACACGATGTCTCGGCCTCGACGGCGGTACAGTACACATTCAAGTCATTCTTGCTATCCACGATGAGAACATCTAGCAAAGACCAATTAGGCTCCATCATACTCTAATGGGACGATTCGGCTTACCATTAAAACCTGCATTCTTAAGAAAGGCCTCATAATCGCTGACCTGGCTAGCTCCAGCGATGCACCCGACGTATAGAGCAATACTCTTCTTCATCTCCTCGGTAAACTCCTTGCGCGCCAGTATATCGCTAATGGCAACTCGCCCGCCGGGATTGAGAAGTCGGAACATCTCATTGAATGCAAGCTGTTTCTCCGCTGCAGGGACAAGGTTGATGACACAATTGCTGATGATACAGTCAGCAGTGTTATCAGGTAGCGGGATAGAGGTGATGGCGCTTTCGATGAATTGAACGTTCGAGGCACTAGTGTGAGCTTTATTGGCATTGGCCTTGTCTACCATATTCTATTGTGCATTATTAAATGGATGCTAGACTCGATCCGGATGGCAAGGACTTTCTCACCTTGTTCATGTCCACTCCGATGGCCTTGCCTGTAGGACCGACTCTCTTTGCAGCCGTGAAGACATCAAAGCCAGCACCAGACCCAAGATCAACAACTGTTTCGCCCTTTGACAGTCAACAAAACGAAACGACGCGGGACATGGATAGACGCGCCTCTCCCAGCCTCGCGAGTGCAATTGGGTTGCCACAGCTCAAGCCCAGGTTCGCACCCTCAGGGATACCAGCGAGCTCATCTTCTGTGTACCCAAACGCTTTCGCAACGGTTTGCTCATACTGGCCGGTGCTGCTCTTCGTGATTGAGCCGTATCGCCTATTAACTTGGTCATATATCTCGTTAGACTCCATTGCCAGTAGTAAATTGGTTAGGTCAGGGTAAGAATGGTGTTGGATGAATGCGTTGTGGTGGGGTGATGGGCCTATGTCGTTCGCAAATCCATCCAGATATTATATGGTTCTTGGGAGCGCATCGATATGTCACCGTCGGGAATATCTCGTATGCTGATAAATCAAACATTTCCGTCCATCTTTGCGCCTAGGCACCAGTCTGACGTACATGATGGTCTGATGGAAATCATGGAATCAGCCCAAGTAGGCCTTGACCCGTGGTGTCCAATCACGGGGTATTTGAGAGAGTTCGCAGGGAGAGACCTGTAAATGCTGACTAATACGCGAAATCGATATGTCACCGTTTTGAGACGGGCATAAAAATGGGATCCCATCGGTGACATATCGACGATAGGTAGCGACTCATCATGCCTCCGGGACCACCTTTGACACCACGACCCAGGACCAAACGGGTTTCAGCTCAGCACACACGGGAGCGGGTCCGCAACAATCAGCGTCGGCATCGTGCTCGTCGGAAAGACTATATCGTAACGTTAGAAGAAAAACTCGGCGAAGCAGAACAAACTATTTCGAGCCTCAGAGATCAGATCGAGGCTCTTCAGGCGGCATTGGGGCGATACCGCCGCTATCAGAATGATCAAAATAAGGCAGATTGTCGCACGCCGCTGCTGCAACAACCTCAAAGTCAGGGTGGCACATCATCGCCGCCTCTTGCCGGCACTCATGGCGAGGCCTATCAACCATCCAATGTTGTCTCTGATACAGATGACCTCGGAGCTGGGAAACTGCCCGCCCCGGCTTCCACAGATCCACTGGCCTCCGATGGCCAACCTGGATCGGAAGTCAACGCCCTCATCTTTCCACCAGCTGAAAGTCTTCAGGCGCTTATCTCTATAGCTCAGTCATCTGAACCTGCCACGGGACCTCTGCTGGCTATAGGATCTGCCTCAACATCAAGCCCACGCTCTGCACCCGAGCTTAATTTCACAGCTGCAAGCTACCAGGCTGTCGCTGAGGCCGGAAGTCTGCTATCTGAAACAGTAATACCAGACCAGATATTGGCCCCAACAACACCCTGCTGCTCCAGTGATCCCTCATCGGGTGCACAACTAACTGCCGACACAATAAATCGAATGGCTCTCGTTCCGAGTCAGGAGACCCCGCTCCTAATGCCCGCATACATGCTCGAACCAGCAATGGAAGCCTACTACCAAGAAAAAGCTTACAGCGAGTCCACAATGCTTTGCTCCGAGGCATATATTCTCATCGCGCAACAGAACTTCAAGGGTATGAGCCAGGGAGACGTGGCTGCATGGCTATGGAACGGCTTTCGCCGCTCACTTCAACCGGGTGGGGGATGCCGCGTTAATACGGATATGCTATTCAGCCTTCTGGCATTCATCAGCGATACCTGATCCTACGTCCTGCCAAATGTGATAGCTCTACATCAGATTTTTCAACAAGACATAACTTTGTGCACTGCATGGCTGCTTGTGGACTTTTGAGGTTTCAAGGAGAATAGTAGATATAGGGCTGAGACAACATGTTGGAAACTTGACTGACACTGTCAGGCATTTCGACGAGCTAAGCGAAAAGGTATCTCGCGGGTTAAACCGTCGGTGCATTTCGCCCGCAAGGACCTGCTTCCGCTTTTAGTTCATGCAATAGCAACCCTCGACCTTGATGCCGCGTCTTAGAAACTAATGCGTAGGTTGCGTGCAGCTTGTCGTTACATTTTGGCCCCGTTCTTCCTCCAGCTCGACAACGTCCTCGCTCTTGAATACCGTCGTGACACTCTCAGATATTGAGGCGATCACGGCTCTGGACAAAGTCTGGCATTCACCGCCAGCTTGCTAACATCTCTCCATCGCGGCTAATGTTAAACTCGTTCCACTATGTCGTGATAGTTGTCTCAATCTGCATAGGGTCCTGCCAAGTAATAGATAAGTCGATCAATGGAACCAAGCACTTTCTAATCGATGATTCTCAGTGTTGTTATTCTCCCGCTAGTGGTTTTCCGCCTCTGCTTGAATTCGAATTCGAATAATATATACGAATTCATCCTCCACGATGGAGGATTTTCGACTTTCATGCGTCACATCCGACACACAAAGGTTTTCTCCTAGTTACACGCTTCCCTCAGCCTAATGAGGCGACTTGCGGATAGGCTCATTCAGTACATCCAATCAGCTAGACCAGCCTCTGATGAACTAATGAAGTCCAGCAATGCAAATAGCAAACCCGTCTCTATACGGCACCCATCTCCTTTACAGATTGGCCCCCGGAATCCAGATTCTAGCCATCCCCGAATACTAGAGTCATCCAAGCCTTTACGATTTTGCTGAATGATTGTCAAATAGGCATCCCGGCAGCGGGTTGTCGACTCTCCTGGGCCCGGAGGCGGCAATTTGCCGTAAACGTCGTCTTGGATTTCTGGATATGCCTCTTCTTCGTAGTCGAGAATGGATGCCTGCATCGGTTCAAAGATTGCTTGAGTTGAAATCATAGGAGACAGTTGCCAGGTCAATTCTGAGCTGGAGTGAGATTGGGAGGTCGGTTGTTGCGTTCCGTCTTTTCCTTGCTGGACCAGGGGTCCTTTTAAATCGTCGATCAGATGCTTTTGGCATTGGCGAAAAAGATCCTCCTGCAGCCAGTGGCCACGTGTCAATGTGTCACTCTCTCCGTTGTTGATTGATGGCATCTCGCTCAAGGCCTTGGTAGTCTCTATCTGCATCGAGTCACGTCCCGTCTGCGCCCGCTGAAGCTCTTTAGATAACTTATCAACACGTGCTAACGCCTGACTTAACTGTAGCTGTGTCTCTGCTAGTCGGGACTCGAGCTCTGCGATGTGATCTTTGACTTTTTTGCGGTGGCGACGCTGGTTGTTGCGAACCTTTCTTTTTGAATCCTTCCTTTCTCCACTGCCGTCACCATGATTTCGATCAAACAAGATACCGAGTACATGCAAAATATCGTCTCTGCCAGCCCAATCCCTCCTGGAAAGCGCTTCTTCAGCTTCTCGGCGTCCAAAGACAACGTGAGCATCATCTCCCACGGAGACGATGGCAATCTCTATGCTGTCTTTGGTCAGAATGGAGAGGTCAAGTCTCTCAACTTGAATGATATCTGGAAACTCGGTGGCACCATCTTGTACTTCCAAGCAACGCAGTGTAATGGGAAGCTCTGGATCGCTGTAGCTACTGTTTCAGATTCGAAAAGTCGCCTTCGTATCATCCACGATATCCAGCCTGATCAAATGAAGACGTACAACCCCGCCCACATTATCGACACCGACGAACTGCTTCCGGAGATCCATGGTGTGCACTTGGTAGGTTGAGAGAACCTTGTTGATAGAAGCTTATTCAGGTAACGGTATCTGATAATGCATGGCGGAGCAACTTTACACGCACAGTCAACGGCCACACTTTTCCTCAGATCTATATTGCTTTGCAGCCTTGGGACCGCATCACCAAGGAGGACCAGCTTGCGTACTGCAATATCCCCTCTGGAAGCGGGGGCAGACTCTGTCTCCCTCGACCACACCCGGAAGCTGCTGGTAGCTAACCCGGAGCGCATCTTGGGCGTCCAGTTCGGGAGATTCGGCGACAAAGAAGGTGCCTTTGCTCTTTACGAGACCGTAAGAGGCAAGAAGAAGCTACAGTTTCGAACCTTTGAGGAGTACCCTTTCACAACCGAGACCGATGCTAGTGATGGTAAGTCGTGCCGTGTCTTCTCCCCTGAATCCTCGACCTTGCTGACAAGACATGTGAAGGAGCAATACCAGTCGCGAGCTTTCAAGAGGGTGGAAGCACCGTCTTTTTTGTCGCCGGTGATGGCCTCTCTTTCTACGATGAAGACGAATACACGGATGGCGACAGCGAGGGCATCCTTGGCAGAAGATCACGGCTGTTCAGGCAGCCCAGCATGATGAAGACGTTGCAATTTCGTATCAGACAAAAGACAACTCTGTCTACTACTTGGAGCATTAGGCCATTAACAGTCGCTTGGTTGACACGATGGCATCCTGCAGCCCAATCCGGCTTCTTGGTCCCATCGCCAATCGCGTCATGCCCCCAGTCTGTTGCAAGACCCCCGAAGGCGACAATCTCGTTCAAGGTCCTGATGACTTCTGACGGGAACGGCAACATCTTTCAGCATTCTCAGGCTTCTGATAGCTTGATGTTGGAGTCTCGGCCACTATATGCTTCTCGTGGTACCATCAACACTGAGCTCGAGACTGACGATTCGTCTGCAACTGGAAGCAATCAAGCTGAGCAACGAGACGTCAGGAAACAACAAGGCGTCAAGGAACTTTAACCTCTTTATCGAATCATCGGCCTACATGCGCGTTATCCTCAACGGCCGTTTCGCATCCCTGGAAAAGACAGGTCAATAGTTCGAGGCCGACTCGACCAGCGTTGTCAACATCATGGTCCCTACGAGCGATCTATCGAGTCACAATTTGTACGTCACCAGGGTTAAAGAACCAAGCGGCAAAGAGCACAATGTCAATGAGTCCATCGTGAGACCGATGGACAAGATTCTTGATCGGCTGGCCAAGTACAAGACAGGACAACGACTCAAAAACGCAAAGACTCCGGACGGGAAACCAATCGTGACCTCTGGGCAAATGGCTGACAGGGAGGCCGATGAGGCTGTCCAGATCTTCTCAAAACGAAGAGAAGCGCATGATGAGAACAAGAAGAAGGAGCTGAGGCTACGACGTATGTCGGTTGTGGCGGGAAGATCCCGATTCTTTTACGGGTGTGAAAGTATTCAGATTGGAAAGTAGTGACGGCGACGATGACGACCAAGTCGAGGCTCTCGCGGCTCAAAACGACATCCTTGAGAAAGACGAGGATATGACATTGCTATTGAAGTACAGTCGGCCTGTGAGCGAGCTTGACAACTCAGGCAACATGGGTGTGATGGGCTGGTTCCCATCCCCGTGAGAAATCATTAACTGGTTGGGAAAAAAGATCAAGGAGATTGCCAACAAGGTTGGGGAAACTATCAAGAAGTGGGTGACAGAGTTGTGGCAAGTGGCTGGTAAGTCAAAACCTCAGGATGAGGAACAAGAAGACTAACCCTCACGACAGGAGGATTTTGGAAACTGGTCGTAAAGTGGGCAGGACGCGCATGGGAGTTTGTCCTAGATACGGCCAAGACCATTGGGAAGGCTCTCGTATGGATATTTGATCAGGCCAAGTTCGGCTTCAATGTCATCATCGAGCTCGTCGGCCTCATCGCCAACTGGGGCTTTGGAAAGGATTGGTCCAACTCGATCGGGGCCTTCGTCAATGCCGGCCTCGACGTTGCTGACGACAAGATGGCCAATGCTATCCGTAGCATTCTTCCGGACTTCCTTAAAAAGGTGGAAGACGGGTCCCAGGAGGCAGCAGAAGAGGGCCCTAAGGATCATGACGCTGCAAAGAAGTCATCCACACCCACCAACTCAGCCAGCATCAACCAGAACTGGGCCTTGGACCAATTGCAGCACGGCGGCGGTCTCGACTACCTCAAGGGCAGTGGAAGCTCGCAAGGGTTGAACACGGCAAACTCCAACCTAGACGGTCATCAATGCGTTGGGAGATTTGGCTAAAACTCTTGGACACGATGTTTGGGACCTAGTCAGAGGAGAGTGCAGCTTTGGAACCTTCATGAAGCGAGTGGGAAAGGATGTCGCCGACCTTGTCCTCGAGGCCCTCCGAAAGATACCAACCCACATCATCGGCAAGATCAGTCACGCCGCGCGGAGCCTGAAGACCCTACTCAACCGGAAGCTTTATCTTCCAATCTTTTCCTACCTATGGAGGAAGCTTACCGGAAAGGACCTCACCCTTCTCACTCTGGTCTCTCTACTTGTCGGCTGGCCAGCGGCCGCTCTACAAAGAGCCAGCCTAGGTGACAGGGCCATAGCACCCAAGTGAGAGGACCACCTCAACAAAGACAACCTTGAGGACTTGATTAACAACAGAGCCCCCTGGGCTGACGCTGCCCGCACTGTCAAGCCCTTCTTTGAGAGTCTACAGCTTGCCACGTCGATCCTGGATGCCATAACCAGCTTCTGGGACTATACCTTTGATGGTGTTGGCCTGAGCGCCTACTCGACAGAGATTGGTATCACCAACGGCGCGATAGCGGCCATCAACATCCTTGTTAACCTGCCTCTGCTATCTGATCGCAGTGGCGTCCTGGGAATCCCTCACCACATTGTAAGTTGACATATTTTATTACGGCGTACAAGACACAGCTACTGACCTCTCAAGATTTCATATCTGAATAGCTCTAGCACCGTGGTAGATTTGATCTTCAAGGTACTCAAATGGAAAAAGGTGATGACACCCGCCATGGCCCGTCGTTTCTCAACTACATGGAAGGTCGCCGTGGGCCTCATCATCTTTGGCAACGAGGTTTTTGTCGAAGGCTGGCTCATCAAGCGACACAGACGAGTTGACCGCGTGTACTTCGGTATCCAGTATGAGGTCTTCAAGCTCCTCGGCGCAGGCCTGAGCTCCGTGTCGGCATGGACGATGGATAATCAGCCCCAGGTCGCACTAGCTGCAGAAGTAGGCAAACTAGGATACACAGGCATCCGAACGGCTCTTCAGACCCTGCTGATGGCGTACCGGAATGACGGCGTCATCCGAACGGCCGTGGACGACGGCTCTGGTGTCCAGATCATAATAAAGGGCAGAGAAGACCTAACGCAGTTGATGGTGGTACCTGACCGCCAGTGGGTGGCGGATATTTCTGGGCCTGAGTTTGCAGACCTGGTACTTGGGGATGGCTTTTCAGAGAAGAAGCAACTGGAGTTTCCAATTCTGAAAAAGGAGCAAGAATTCCCTATGCTGAAGAGAGAGGCTGAGGTGGAAGTTGCTGAGGACTAGGGGCTGTCTGTATCGTTGAGAGTACATGATGGGAGGTATTCTTGGTGCTCTCCCTTGGCGAATTGAACTGGTTCGATTCTTCCCGTACACAATAGACATGTATAGCTATCAATTGCTGATTAAAGATAACGATTGAACGTTATAGCACGTGAATTCAACTTAGGAAAGATGCTGTATAACCGCCCACATAAACCCTCTCATTTTCTCTCAATACTCCAGACAAACTGATTCTTCATATATGAAAGCACGATCGACTTTCCATCAGGGTGAAACGCCATCGCCTTCGGATCCCACCCGTCAGCTAGACAGTTCAACGCTATGGTCCATCTATCCTGACTCCACTCATTCCTCTTCCACATGCACCAGCCCTGAAACTCATACGCAATGGCCAAGAAATTACCATCAGGCGAGAAACACATACGCCTGCACCAGTCCCAGGGCGCGTCGAGTTTTGCCACCCGCTGCATCTGCCCGTCGTGCCCCGTTGTCCAGATCTCGACGTGCTCTTTCCTGGATCCCGAGCACGCGAGGGTGCGACCATCTGGGGCCCATGTCAGACTCTCGATCTTGCTTAAGTCTGAAGGTAGGACTTGTGTTTTGGTGAGAATTCCAGTGAGCGTGTTTAGGGCACATAAGATGACCTTGTCGCTCAACACCAAAGCTAGGCGTCCGTCTGAACTAAAGGCCATGGACGCGGCGACACTGCCCCCAAGGCCATGCACGATCTTCTCTTCAACGCACTTCATGGGTAGTAAAGGAGTGTCAAACCCCTTCCAAACCTGAACCTTGCCGTCAAACATATTCGTAATCGATACCAGGTATTCGCCGTCTGGCGACGAGGTCATCATCCTGGCCTTTTGATCAAGTTTTTGCGTTTGACGAAACATGCCCGAGCCATTCAACTCGTAAATTTGGATACGTCGGTTCTCGGCAGATACCGCAAAGGCGTGGCCGTCTGGTCTCATAGTGACGGTGATTTGGCTGTACCCCTTTCGTTTCCACTTGCTCGTACTCCAGCATTTGAACTCTTGCTTGATGTGATATTGCCCTTGCTCGTCGCGGCTGAAAACAGATATTCTTTTCTGGTTATGTCCGGCGATGAGCTTCTTCCCGTCAGGAGTAAAATCGAGCGTCCAGTGGGGGCTGAAGACCGTGTCCTGGCTTTGGGTGTGTTCAAAATACCAACTATCATCTTGTTAGTGACTGTCAAGCAGGTCCGGAGTGAGTAATGCCTACCTTGTTCCGGCTGGCTTTTGCTCTTCAGATAGAGATTCTTCTTTCTCAATGACGCATCCGTCAAATATAGGATCAAAAAGCGCACTCGATTCGAACTCGGATACAGATGGAGTCCGTGGTGGTGACTCAACAGCACTGGGAGCTTGCGCCGGGCTCAGCTTCGCCGTCAGATCACGAATAGTCTTCTGCTGCTCAGCTGCCAGTTCCTTGTTTCGGAGCTTCTCCTCCTCGTGGCGCTTCTGCTCTAGTTGTCGTTGCCTCTCCTTCTCCCACAAGTCTGCATTCAGAGACTCAGTAGCGTCTCTCTGTTGCTCCAGCATCTCCCTCATCTTGGCTAGTCGCTCAGCGTGCAACTGCTCCATCGTGACCCTGAGCTTCTTCTGCTCGACACGCATCTTCTCGACAGATTGCTTCATCTCCTCTTGTTGTTCTTGTAGGAGCTTGGCCATGGTCATGTCTCGCTCCTGGGTCGCCGTCTTGATGGCTTCGCGGACTTGGACAAGCTCATTCTCGAGAGACTCCTTCTCCTGAGCCCATTCCGCGTTAAGCATCTTCCCTGCGCCGGTTTGATCAAGAGTTTTGTGATTGTCAGCCAGCTCAGTCTGTATAGCCAGCTTTATAACCTCGGGCTCAACATTAAGCTCCTGGGGGACGAACCGACTGAGGACATTCAATGCCGACTGTTTGTTGTTGTAGTGTCGGTGGACTCCTGCCCCATTCTTCTTCATATACCCCCAAAACTCCTCCGTCTCCTCCAACTCCTTCAGACGAAGCTCGGCGGTGTTCTTTTCGACCAACTCCCACATGGTGGTAGTAAGAACGACCTTGTTCACCGCACCACGGCCGCAGAGCTTCCGGAGGAGCCACATGTTCATTTTTCCTGTGCCCTGCATCCGGATGTCGCTGATACGATGAAAGTAAAGGATGCCGCTGAGGTAGATCTGCTCGGTGTAGGTCATGCTGAGCCATCCTGAGATCTCTCCGAGGACAGCACCATCTTGCCTGTTGGTGTCGTCAAAGCCGGGAGTGTCGACCAAGTGAACCGTGACCCCAGGTCGGTAGGTGAAGCTGTAGGCCTCAACATTGCGTGTGCCTGGTTGCGCATGAGAATGTATTCGCTGGAGTACACGCAATACTCACAGGATTGGAGGCCATTTCCGACAGTGGCTTTCTGGCCAGTGCAATGGGAAATAAATGTGCTTTTCCCAGAGCCAGTAACGCCCATCAGAGCAATCCAAACGTCCTTTGTTTCTCCCGCCATCGTCGCTGTCTCAACTGCCCCCTCTTCCTCAACCCATCAATCCACAGCCGGGTTCTGGGCGCATTTATGTGTCTGCCAAGGCAGACTCACCCAAGGTCTCGACCGCCAGCTGAAAGAGAGACAATGGCTGGATCGCCAATCATGGGGACGCTGTAGCGAGCACAGATACAGGGGTTGCATTAGTGGCTGGACGTGATTCGTTCGAGATATCGCGAGCTGGGTGGCAATCAATAGACTATTTGGACGTTGCATCAGCCACGGCTTGTGACCAGCCTGGAACACTGGGGAAGTGTATTTATGTCCGTGGGTCCTGAGCTTAAAGAGACGGCATGTTGGGTCTCGGACATTATTGTAACGATCGTTTTGACATGATGAAGTTGGCACCGCCAGAGTCATTCTCGTTGAGGTACGTGAACAAAGAAACATTAGCTTCAAGGTACTTACTAACAATTTCTCAGCCCCAACGATGTGGTCATCGCCGTGATGGGCGTGACGGGCGCTGGGAAAAGCACATTCATCGGCAAAGTTACCGGCCAGGACGTCAAAGTTGGCCACAGCCTCGTCTCGCACACCGCAGCTGTCGACGTCTTTCCTTATCAGCAAAGTCCCAATCGATGTGTCTATCTCGTCGACACGCCCGGTTTTGATGATACCACTCGTACCGATACTGAGGTACTTAAGGATGTGGCCTTTTTCCTGTCGCAGATCTACAGGAAGGATGTTAAGCTTGCTGGAATCGTCTATCTTCATCGCATCACCGATAATCGAGTTCGGGGATCGTCGATGAAGAATCTCAAGATGTTTCAGCAGCTCTGCGGCGATGAAGCCTTTGGGCATGTCATCTTGGCGACTTCCATGTGGGACACACTCGATGAAGCCTCGAAAGACGTGGGCGATCAGCGGGAACAGGAACTCATGAGCAGAGCCGAGTTCTGGGGTACCATGTACAAGAGCGGCAGCCAAGTGGCTCGGTGGTTGGGCAACGAACGGTCTGCCCAGAGCATCGTCGGTAAGATCATCGAGGTGCACGACAAAGCGGGCGAGGCGGTGCTCAAGATCCAGCAAGAGATGGTCAACGAAGACAAGGACCTCGATGAAACGGCAGCTGGTCGAGAGGTGCAGCGAGAAATCGCAGCTGCAAAGGCGCAATTACAAGAGGAGATCAAGGAGCTGCGCGAAATGCAAGAGGACATGATCAAGCAGTCCAACGAGAAGCTGGCCCAGGAGTTCGCAACACAGAGACAGGCAATTGAGAAGCAGCTCAAAGACTCCAATGAGGCTCAAGCGTCACTCAAAATATCGCTCGAGACTCTTCTCGAAGAAAAGACAGCCGAGTACGAAGAAATGCTCAAGCGAGCTCAAGAGGAACAGCGACGAATGGCAGATGCTTTGAAGGAAAAAGAGGCCGACATTCGGAGAGCCCAACAGGAGAGAGCCGAGGACGAAAAGATGTTTCGCGAAGCTCAGGCGCAGTACGCGGAAGAAGTCAAAGAGCTGGCTCGCAAGATCGAGCAACAGCAGCGAGAGGCCGAAAGGCAACAACGTGAAGCTGAGAGACAGCGACGCGAGTACGAGGAGAGGCAACGACGAATGGAGGAGGAACGCAAGAGAAAGGAAGAGGAGGAGAGACAGCGGCGACAACGCGAAGAAGAGCGCAAGAAAAAGGAAGAAGACGAAAGGAAGAGGCAGCAAGCCGAACAAGAACGTAGAGACAGAGAAATAGAAGAGAAGAAGCGCGAAATAGCGGAGAAAAAACGAATTCTAGAGGAGAAGACGCGGATCTTGGAAGAAAAGAAACGAGTCCTGGAAGAACAGCAGAAAGCCAAAGAAGCAGAAGAAAAGCAAAAGCAACTCGAAGCAAAAATGCAAGCACTCCTCGAACAACAAGAAGAGATGAAGCGACAGCAGCAGGAGGAGCAAGAGGCGGCGCTTTGGAGACAACGGGCGGCAGAGGCTCAGATGGAGAGTCAGAGGGCAAGGAAGTAGTCGCAGCAGCAGGCCATGGGATTGTTTGGCGTCGTCGCGGGTGTTGGGACGGCGGCTTTGGGGGTGTTGACTGTTAATCCGGGGTTGGTTTCTGTGGGAGCTGCTTGGGCTAGCAACTCGGCGAATAACATGTAGCTCGCGTAGAGGGGATGTAGTCGTTTATCGTGTATGCATCACGGGCTTCAAACTGCCCATGTCTTCTCGGCCGGACGGACGCCATCTCCACCGCATCATGTCCATCCCAGATCCTGCATGTCGATCATCCAACCCTCTCCGCTGTCGTACGAGCTCGGTTCACCCTGTGGCGCTACAAACATGGCCTGACATTTCGAGACCGCAAGATGGGCAAGTGGAACAATCAGCCTCAGCTGTGCATATGGTGTCATTAACGCGTTGAATTAGATTTTCATATAGCTATTTTGTTTTCCCCCTAGACTTGCTCCCACATCCTCATGGAAGGCTTTGAAGACTGTGATGGATTCCGAGGCAATGAAGACGACGGTAGACTCTGTAGATAGAAATCTCCCCTTTGCGCGACGCTCGCTGTTCCCGCAGTTCGGTCGTCGTGTTGTCGTTGGAGGTCTTTTAGGAGGGCGTAGAAGAATGGCGTGTTTGCCACGACACACGCGCATAGTATCTCGATGGAAGCCCACTGTTGGCGGTCAGAAGAGGTCCGATAGCGGAGGATAGTGTCTCACCTTGGAGCGTGATTGTTGGGATACGGATTCGTTGAGGATGAGAGGGAGGCGGAGGATGGTGATGGCGACGACGACGGCGCCCACGCTAAATAGGAAGCCCAGTTGGAGTTTGGCTTTGAAGTCGAGGCGGAGGTGTTGGAGGATTGGAAAGGGGAGAATGATTAATGCGACGTCGGATATGATGTTGCAGACGGCCATGAGGATGAGGTTTACGAGAGCGCGTTGGCATTTTATTTCTGCGACAGAGGTTAGTTGAAGTTGATGTTGATGTCATTCGATCGTCATACTGGTATCTTCAGAGTGAAGTTTCCACATTCTATGATTGTCAGTTGAAGCTTCAACAATAGAAGAAGAGTGGCATACAATGATAGTGGGTGACATTCCGTCAAGGTAGCGATCAACACAGCAATAAACGTCAGGGCAATAAACACCCAGAGGGTATTCGCGACAGCCTTTCCCCATCGAAAGACTCCAACAAAGCGCGTGTAAAATGCAAGCAGGCCAAGCTTAAGACACCACAAACTACTGCAAGTCAGCACAGCCTCCGTTCCTGCAGATCATCCTACATACAACAACGCATAACATATCCGACCGGGTATCAAGAGTTTGTACGACAGGATTCTGTCGTGGTTGAGCTGGTCGACGCTGACGCCTTGAGCAAGGGCCTCGGCTTCGGTGGCGGGCTCGTAGGTGTGGCTGTGATTGAGGACGAAGGAGAGCGAGATGCAGGTGGATCGACCGATCAGAGGGAGGATGGCGATGGTCATGTAAAAGTCGTCGATGCGCCAGGTTCGGTGGCAGGTCGGGTGAAGCTTGCAGCGGAACAACACGCGGTAGGCGAGGCGCGCGATGATGAGGGCGGCGCACACGCTTGCCGTCGTGATGTCGAGGGTGACGTCGGAGGACAATGCCATGCCTCGTCGAGTCGGGGTAAGGTCATTGTGTGAGAGGAGGAGTTGAGTGTGGACGAGATGACGACGGGCAGATGCTGCTCCTTGCTCGGTTCGGCCCCAGCATTATATGCCGCGGCGGGGGAAGAAAAAGAGGAAAAAACTGGACTACTGGTCCCTCGGGTAAGAGGTGAGAGAGACTGGGGGAGTGCTATTGTCTTGGCGAGCTGGGGAAGCGAAGGGCGAGGGTTTTCGTGGGTCCCCCAGATGGCATCATGACTCGGTCGAAAGGCCGGGGGAGCCAATCACGTCTCGACAGTGTCACCCAGGGTGTGCTCCGGACGTACCGGGGCTGGGGATAATCCCTGCAAGAGGAGCAAATTAGCAGATCCTTCCAAGGGGAAGCCGTTCAGGTCAACGGGGAGCAGCCACATCGGTTGGAACATGCAGAAGGGTTCGAACCGTTCAAGACGTGGAAGAGTTCCATTGAAGCTTCCACGAGCACATCATTCCCATCTGCAGGTAAACTCTGACTCCCTTAAGCTCCTCGCCTCGGCCCAGAACAAGACATGCATGAGCGTCTGTGCGGGTGGCCACTTGATCGCCGCCACTTCGCAGGGATTCCATCTTGGTGTCTTCAACGGCCCTCAACGGCGCCATTTCTGCTTCTCCACCTTTTCGCTCCCAAAGAGCCGATCTGCCGGTCAAAGCTGGAGACAGCGTTACCCTGAATTACCTCTCAGATCTGATAAAAACAAGTGCGCAATCTTGAAGATCCAAGAGAGACAAGTGGTGCATCCCCAGATCTCGATATCTCGCACCCCGTTCTCCTGTTGATCTGGCAGCTGGTGCCCTTGTCCCCGTATTACGTTATGGCCAAGGCGCGGCCTAACAAATCCACCAAGGAGGGTCAGGTCCGTGAGGTGTCCAAACTCTGTTTGGACGCTGTAGAAATTGCGGTCCTTTTGTTGATTGCCCAGATTTTCTGCGCGTGCATTCGGTCAGTCATTAGGGCAAGGCTAATGATTTTATCCCGTCTGCATAACTTGATGGAATAATTGCGATCACGGAGGCCAAACGTCGTTTATTGAAGGCGTGGCCATTCCCGATTATTCCCACAATTGTCAATGTGACAGGTCTCAGGTCAATTTCGTTTTTACGAACCACTCTTGAATCTTTATGCGATCAAGGTCGGGGGTACACATGCGAGTCAAAGGGCTTCAATCTCACAGTCGAACGTCGTCACTATTGTCTCTCTCGCTGTCTTTGTCATCTTTCTTGGCTGTTGTTCGACAATGCCCGTCCCCCTCACGAGATGGTAATGTGGCTGCTCCACGAACTCTGGGCATTGGAAGGTCGGCAGTTAACTCGGTAAGCCTCTCCTGTGTAAAAGGCCGCAGGGGCAGTCATCAAGCACTCTCGCGTCGGACCTTTGACAACTTCGGCTGTCAGGCGGAGACATGTTTACCCCAGCATTGTGACCCCATTTCCCAGACATCCTTGTCCTTGACCTAGATGACCCCATGATTTGTGACAAGTGCGATCAAACAAGGTGACATCCATGTGATGCCATCTCATTGGGAGCGTGCGTCTGCCCCGTACCCTAGAGGATAAAGGATGACGCTCATATTCGAGGGCTGAAAGATTAGGGATAGAACACCCTTTGATTGGAACTTGGAGGATGAAAAAGAATGCGTTATTTCGTACCATTCGTCTTTGGAGAATTATGGAAAACATCCGAAAGGAGTTGAATGGTCACTTGTCTCTTAAACCTATTGACCCACGCACCCACGAGGACCGGACAACAAACAAATGGTAAACTCAATTTTAAACTCCCTTACCAATGCAAGATCCCGCTAATAATAGGCTGGTGCCGATCTTAATGGGATCTCAGGCAAGTCTAGACCAACTCGATCCAAGTCTCCTTGTACCTCTCGTCTTTAACAACTTCCCCATGCATGAGATCCTGAACATAGCACTCGCCCACAAGCGCATACCCTTGTTCACCCTCACGTGGTCGAATAATAAACGGCACCGCTGTCCCGTATATGATGCAAACCATGTCTCCAGGTTGTGTGTCAAGCGGTCCGACACCTCGCATGTTAGATCCAGTCGAGAAGAGACATCTCCCCACACAGGCCGTTGTTACCGCATCTAGGAAAAGAGGACCATTTCCTTCTGCAGCCAACTCTTCTAGCTCGGACATCGTGATGAAGTTTCCCGCTGGAGAAAGACTTGCAGTATTGTCCTGGTTTCCAGAATTCCCACTTCTGGTTTCCTTGTCAACTTTCGACCCAAAGGCATCTGGCTCTAGCGCCCACCAGAGCCATCCAGTAACGAGACAGTTTGCGAAATCTGCAAGCATGCCGGCACAATCGGTGATTGGAGTGCCATACCAGCTCTTGCCCGCCGTCAGGGTCAGGGCTAGCCGCTCCAAGGTGTGTCGTGTGTGGCCGGTTCGCACTAGGATTTCCTCAAGGCCTGGTGTTTGCTCACAAGGCAATGATTGTTGCCGTTTGAAGCATTGAGAATTCATCCAGACCTTGTATTTCACATCACCAATGATGATGCCCCGGACTGTGAGTCGGTCGCCTTGGACGCCGTCTCGGATCTGAGCTGGTTTAGACAAACCGGCTGCAAAATCCGGATGTGCGTCCAGAGGTGTCAGTGTCTGTGGTCCCTTGACATCCCATCTCGGGATCCATGAATCTTTAAAAGGGGTGACTCTGGTTGACCCAGCTTGGGATGAATAGCCGTGATCGTACGCGTAAACCTCATGTCCGGGGTGGTCAAAGATCTCGGTGTGATGAACATGAGATAAGATAGCCAGAGGATTCTTGGAGCTGGTCATCAGACACGCCAAATTGCGGTAAACTTCTCCAAGAGGGATTGTGTAATCGGGTGTAATTAGCGAGTTGACACCATCCGTAGTGGCTAGACCGAGCAGTCCGAAGATCTTGTCTCGCTTCTCCTGGCACCCAAACTGTCGGGTCAATGTAAGAAGCTCGCAGAAGGAAAACTGAAGAGGTTCAAGGTAGTCTTGGGAACGTGATATCCTGTACATAAAGTACGCGTTCATCACACCGACGGGTACCTGTCGGTCTGACATTTTGCCTCTGTTAAAGTCCTTGGGCACGATGCGGTGCCAGTTCGTTCGAATAATTGCGGCAGCGAGTCCGATCCATTGCCACGACATTTCGAATTTTCCCCAGATAACCGTAGCTCGTTGCGCTAATGCGATTTCTTGGACTACCCAGAGGCGTTGGAACCACCGTGTCTTGTAGAGGCCCAAGGCTTTGAACCAGACTGGACTCTCTTGCGACAATGGCCCCTCACCATGAAACTCTTGAGCTAATCCTTGGATCCGATACCGAGCATTTTCAACATTGACCGGGCGGTTGGTTGGTGTCGCCCATGTGGAAACAATTGAGCAAACACTGGCGAGGGCCTGTGAAGCTGTTGAATGCAGGGGATCATCATCCTCATCTGGACCAAGCCAAACGAGAACCCTGAACGCGTTTCGAAAGATGTCACCCATCGCAGCAACCTGCCGGCTCCGTTCGGCAGGATTGCTCTGATCAATGCAGATCGCATCAGCCCACACCACGCGCATGGAATCCGGTCGGCGAATCCGACGCAGAGCAAGATGCAAGTTGACGCCTATAGCCATCTCAACCCCGTTGCATTCGATTATAGGGTACTCAACACCCCAATCACAGTCCGATTCTGCCCTCCAGCAGTAAGACAGCGCTTCGTAGGTGTCGCGATTGTCGTCCAAAGAGCAGATGTGTAAGCGGCATCGGATTGGGGCATCGTCGGTGCCGGGAAGAATCGCAAGAAGACGGAATTGGCCCTCTTGATACAGACTTGAGTAGATTGAGACAGGAACACCGAGACCATCTGGAGCGATAATAAAGTGCCTGATTGATTCGCTTTCCTCTGACGGCGTATGATTATGCGCAACCTTGGGTTCGAACCCTTTTTCAAACCCATGATCGCGAGACATGAGCTCTCCCATGTCTCGATTTGAGATCAATGGTCCCGCCATGGATATAGAAAAGTTGTTTTCTATGAACAAGTGGTGAGACCACAGTCTGGAAGATTGCTCTCGATTAAGACGCCAAAGGCATCAACGCAGTGACAGAGGAGGCATGATCAAGACTTACGTTGAGCCCCCAAAGAGAGGGTCTGGGCATATTGCAAATTGAACATCCGGTATTCTCCGGGCCCTGAGCCTGGAGTTTGCTGGTGGCCGGCCATCTTGGGTAGGGTTCATCTGGATCGTGGATCCAGATGTCGACGGAGCGAAGATGCTAGATGAGGGTGTTGGTTCATATATAGCCTCTGCTTACTCCATTTATGCCTAACTAAATTGGGCATCCTGTTGGTTGCTTCGATGGAACCGTTTTTTGGCCCTGCAGGAGGATGCACCCTATAATCCATGCATTACTTGTCATATGACGCTTGTTCCTTCTGGGTTTCTGAGCCAGCCACGGAGCGTCACTCTGCCATCTGTGTCCTATTATAAATGCGGGCAGCCAATGGGATTGGCTCAGCGGTCATGTGGCTAAGAAGGATGCTGCCGAGACCCGGCAGTGCTCAAGGAGCTGAAAAAGTTGGTGATAAAAATAGATTGAGGCTTTGAAGGGGAGCGGTATAGATAGAGGACTAGAGGCTGGAACAATTGAGCCCAAAGAAAGAACGCAGAGAAGACGTGAAACTGGATATTTCTCAATGCAGCCACATCGCTCAGCCACTTAACTACGGGCTTGATGTTGGAGGCTCCCGGAGCCCGTGAATGGGCGATGAGTCTGGTCGATAAATATCTGAATTTTATGTTCGAAGCGGCGTTATAAGCATACGAGTTTCAGTAAAAAGCTATTAGTAGTTGTAAAATATTGCCTTTAGATGTGCAGAGCTGATTAATAAGAGACGAGGATGTGAAAGCCAACCTCAACCATACCCAATGTACCATACCCAAGTTTTCATACCATACATGACCATCATACCGCCAAAGCTAACGTACCCAACAAGCGTTTAACTTGTAGACTCGGACCTCCTCCGGCTCGAAAGGTTACTCTTTGGATTGGCCTGACCCCCGGCGACCAATCCCGCCTCATCGTGACCAAGGTCGTACACATCGGGTTGTGCTTCCTTGGCAACCTTTCCCGTTTCGACGTGGAAAGATCGAGTCATCATGATCTCTCCTCGTGAAAACTCGCCATGGGTGGAGTGGCTTTGGTTTCCGTAGTAGGGATACCCTTGGCGCCGAACCAGGAGAGCGCTGATGGAGGGGAGGCATGCACAAATGAGTCCAATCCCGGCTTCCGCGTTTCTGTACATGTCAACGTAGTGACTTGGAGCTGATGACAGTGGCACTTACCCAGATAAAATAACCTTTGTGAAGACGATAGTCTGGTTTGGTGATTTGCCCTCGTGCAGGATCATTGCGAGACGGTAGATGCTAAATGCGGTTGCCACACCTCCGGCACAAAGAATGCCAATAACCCGAAGCCTCTTTCTTTTAGACAGTTGCAAAGACCAAGTAAGAGGAGTAGGCAACAGCAGAATGACCAAGTCACTGACGGTGCTAATTATGGCATCAGCAGTGATGATGGCACTCTGGTCCAGGCATTTATCCGTCTCTCCTTTCCAGTATGCGCTGATGGGCCAGCAGATGAATATCTTGATGAGGACACCCGATACGTAGTATGCCACCAGCATACCGATGAAGACATAGATGCCGATCATTGTTTTCTTGTGGACAGATCCAAAGACTCGGATGATGATGGAGAGGAGGGCGAGTTTGACGGTCAAGGCCATGGGGGCGTAAAAAATGGTGGCGGCGTATCCGGACTGTGATGATAACTGTCAGAAGAATAATAAAAATGGGCGTCCCGACTCACCCGAAAGAATATCTGTGCATGCTCTTTTCGTACTTCCCATTGATTGAGCCCACCGCCGTATGTCCCAGCTGATGTAGTGTAAGCATTGTACCAAAGCATCGGAACAAGATGTACTCACCAACACAGGCTGTGATACAATACCCAACCATCAGTACCTAACATCCGGTGAGTCCGAGATAATCAAGCCAAAAGGAGTTTCAGTGTCGTACGTAGGAAGAATATGTGAACCCTATCTGCTGTGAGCCCTCAACTGTAACAATGGCACTTAGATCACTCACAGTCATCACGAGTTGTGCCTCCTCCCATCACCTTGGACTTGGCGTAGAATCGAGTTGCAACAAAGGCAGACACAAACACGAGGGTCAAGGCCTGAGTGACGTAATTGCACGACTTGAGTACATCCTGGGGGTGCTCCAGATTCGGCACCACGCCCTCGGGCGGAGGCCCTGCGCCGGGGAAACTCATATTCAACAATGTCAGGCCCTAAAAGACCGCTTTAAAAGAATGAAGGAAGGGTATCAATGAGCCACGGAAAATTTGGGAGCGGGAAACGCTGGGTCTTGAAACCGAGGAGGAGCCCGGTTTTCTTTTCAACCGCGTTCCTGATCATCCGTCAAGACCATTCTTCAGCCCGCAGGCTAATTTCGTGCAGCCTCGGGTTGCAGACGTAGTTTCACAAGTCCTCGGCATAACTGTGGGTTCGATTTGCAGATCGAAAGCTCCATTATCTTGTTAGACTCTCCTGCTACAGGGAATTAGCCTGTTGGTAGCCTCCCCAGTTATCGGTACGAATAGCCGAATGGCGCAGAAGCCGCCAAGGTCCATCCGCATTGGCACGCTTCATCGGACTCTGCCCCTGACGCGATGTCCGTGCCTGGACCCGAAAACTTGGAATTTCCAAAAGCGATGACTTGCAGTCTTGAGGAACCACAGGATCATCAGGAGAAAATGATGGTCGCTGGGGTTACATTTGGGATCCTGGACTAGCGTTTGATGAGGGTCTCTTCAAGCGCGGATTTGGATACCACCCGGAGAAAGGATCGACGTTTTGGTCCGGTGGAGCCGGGTAAGAAACGAAACAATGACCGCAGAATGGAGTTTCATGTGATTGGAAATGTTACTTAAAGGTGGTGTTGGTCGTCGTTGTTCAAGGGTAGTGAGATGAGATTTGAGGCGTACTGCATGTGATATCAGGGGTGGCTTCTTGGTATGCGATAAGCTCTCACTGTTCGGAGTTTTAAGAAATACAAACTGATTCCCATAGACTTTTTCCTTTTCCGAAATTGTTCAACTGTTTGACTCTGTCACCTCGAGCCCCTTGTCAGCGACCGACCATTTCCCCCACTCCTCAACAACTCGTTCACCATGGGAGACGCTCTCGACGTTGGCCCGGCCTCCAAGCTATTCCAGCCTCTGGACATTGCCAATGGCAAGATCCGACTCAAGCATAGAGTTATCTTGGCCCCTCTTACAAGAAACCGGGGCACCCCGTTGAACGCTAGCTCGACACCCGAAAACCCCAATCGAATCTGGGTCCCCAATGACTTAATGGTGGAATACTATACTCAGAGGACAACAGAGGGTGGCCTGATCATTTCTGAGGGTCTGCCCCCCTCGTTGGAGGTAACATTGATCCAGACATTGAGAGGATAAGTAGCTAACAGCAACAGGGCAATGCTATGCCGGGTGTACCTGGCATCTTCCTTCCCGAGCAAGCCGAGGGCTGGAAAAAGATCGTCGATGCAGTCCATGCTAAGGGAGGCTTCATTTACGCCCAGCTTTGGCATTCAGGACGTGCCAACATCCCTCAACTGACGGGCACACCCATCGTTGCCCCGTCTGCCGTCACTTGGGATGATCCCAACGAGACTTTTTCCTACCCAGCCCCTCACAGCACAACACCAGTCAAGTTGGCGGACCACCCGCCGATTGAACTTACTGTTCATCATATCAAGAAGACCATCGATGACTACCGCAAGGCTGCCAAGACAGCTATGGACATTGGCTTTGATGGTGTTGAACTCCATGCAGGAAACGGATACTTGCCAGAGCAATTCTTGAGCACCAACATTAACAAACGCACCGACGAGTACGGCGGCACAGCCGAGAAGCGATGCCGGTTTCCACTAGAGCTTATGGAGGAGCTGGCCAAGACGGTTGGCCAGGAGAACTTGGCTATCCGATTGACTCCATTCGGTCTGTTTAACCAGGCCCGCAGCGAGCAACGAGTCGAGACCTGGGGCCACCTCTGCCGCGAGCTCAAGGCACGACTTCCGAACTTGTCATACGTTAGCTTCGTCGAGCCTCGATATGAACAAATCTTCTCTGAGGCAGAGAAGCAGGAGTTCTTGAACTCGTGGGGCTTGCCGACTGTCGATCTGTCCCTGTTCAGGTCCATCTTTGGCGACACGCCTTTCTTCTCCGCTGGTGGGTTTGACGATGGAAACTCCTGGGGTGTGCTTGAGAGCGGCAAGTATGACGGTCTGTTGTACGGTCGTTATTTTATCAGCAATCCTGATCTGGTGGAGAGATTGCGAAATGGATGGCCTCTTGCGCCTTACAACCGGTTGCGTTTCTATGGACCGTTTGAGGATTCTACTATTGGATATACGGACTATCCTGCCTATAAAGCATAGGAGGATATGTTAGGGTTAAGCGTTGTGCTGCGATAGGAGTTATTTATTGACCTAGTTATCATACCATCATTCGATTGATTACGCAACCCATGCCTCGATACGCCTGATATGCATAAAATATAACAATTTTATCACTCACGATTAGCACCAAAAGGGAAGGTAGAAAAGCATCCGACAATCGGCACTTCACCACGGGATATACATCTAGTTCCGACGCCGAGGCATGGTAACTCTTCTATCAATGTAGCGGTCTTGGCGATGATACAATTCCCCACAAGTTCGTGCAAATAACATGCAGATCCTTGCCTTCGGACCAAGTTTGGACGTCGGCCCCGAGGAATTCCCTCAAAGAGAAGCGAGTCGGCGGTTTGCCGATCGCTAGTAGCGGGGGTCAGCCTTGACCGACGGTGCTGGCGCAATTGGATACTTAAATGAGGATTGAGGTATATAGTTGGACTATCTTCTTATTAAGCCCTCGGTCGAACTGTTTGTGACGGTTGGGACAGGCACGATGAAGGTTTTGACGAATATCAGCGCGTTGCTGGCTTTTGGGCTGGGTCCTTCGCAGGTCACTGGGAAGCACTACAACCCTGTCAAGCTTGACGGATATGGCACCTTCTCAGGCACGGTCATCAACAGCACCTACTCCAAACAGAACCTCCCAGCACCTGTCGACGCCTGGCTCGGCATTAACTATGCGTCGCCACCTATTGGCAATAAGCGCTTCTCTCCAGTAGATGCGCCAGCCAAGTTTAGAGGAGTCAAGACCGCCGACACCTACGGAAAGGCGTGTATTCAAGATGCCTCTTCCCGGACTCCCCTCGAGACTCAAGACGAAGACTGCCTCAGCTTCAACGTCTATCGAACAAAGGGCGTCCCTCTGAGCAAGAAACTCCCCGTCCTCGTGTGGATCCACGGAGGTTCATTCTGCGTCGGCAGCTGGGCAAGTTTCGATGCCGCCGCATTCGTGGCTTCATCCAAAGAACCCATTGTCGTCGTCAACTTCCACTACCGTCTCAACTCTCTCGGATTCCTGCCCTCTGAGCTTTTCGAGGATGAAGGTCTGCTGAACCTTGGAATCCGAGATCAAAACTATTTCCTGCAGTTTGTCCAAAAGCACATTGGTTCTTTTGGAGGTGATCGCAAGTCTGTTACTATTGGTGGTCGATCTGCTGGTGGCCACTCAGTGGGAATCCACTACTTCCACAACTATGGCAAAGATTCCAAGCCCTTGTTCGCCCGGGCGATTCATCAGTCTGGCTCTGTCACCTCGAGAGCCTTCCCCAACGCTAGCTATCCTCTCTACAAGCGCCAATACGCCGAGTACCTGTCTTTTCTGGGCTGCGACAAGGCCAAGACAAACAAGGCCACCCTCCGATGTCTTCGAAAGGCAGACATCAACGACATTCGAAATATCAGCACAAAGATCTACAACGAGTATGACCCTGTCCTGACTTGGCCTTTCCAGCCCGTTCACGGAGGGCCATTGTTCGAAAAGCCGGGATCGCAGTCTGGTTACGATGGCACTTTTTTCCATGTCCCGACCATTTCATCGACTACCACTGACGAGGGAAAGTTTTACACCCCTGGAAACTTGGAGACCAACCAGGAGTTTCTGGATTATCTACACAACATCTCGCCAGCTCTGACAGAGGAAGACTTGGCCGATATCGCTTCTCTATACCCCGATCCAGCAACAGATTCAACTTCGCCATTCGCAAACTCGCCAAACAGCACTCAGTACAACCGTATTTCAGCTGCCTGGAGCGACTACGCCTACATTTGCCCAGGCCAAGAAACCACCTACCGAACATCCACAGCTGGCGTAGCAACCTGGAAGGTTCGTTTCAACACGAGGAACAAAGTTCCAGACTGGCAGGGTATCCCACACACATCTGACACGGCATATACCTGGAACGAACCCACTACTGAGTTCCCTGAGATCAGCCACATTTACCATGCGTACCTGGCCAGCTTTGTGGCATCGGGAGATCCCAATCGTCATAGGTACCCCGGTAGCCCGAAGTGGCCGTCATATCATGGTGGAGATGAGTCGCCGCAGCAGCTCGTTGTGCAGCCCCAGAACACGAAGGCTGAGGAGGACTCGATTCGAAAGGAGGCTTGTTTGTTCTGGAGAGATCCCGAAAGGGCCCCTCGGCTGAACAAGTAGTCTATTCCGAAAAGAGATATGTAGTTCTAGGCGAACCGCAAAGAGACAGCCCAAGATTTTATCCACGAGCTCTCATGACTTGCATTTCCAGCTGGATGTCTGCCTGTGATCGCCCCCGATGTAAGTTTGTTCCCTAGGGTACAAACAATGACCACGCTGAAAGTCAATGCCCCGTGTGTAATCATCGTCAACAAACTTTGCCCCCGTCAGTGTCTCAGGTGCCCGTCCCTCCTCAACCCAAGCAACTATCGTAGCCAAGACGTTGTGTTGTGGATCAAATGGGATGCCCGTAGCCGGAGTACCACCACCTTGACCAACAGCCCAAGCCCCGGGGCCAGTGCTACAGTGAAACATGCCAGAGATGCGGAAGAATCGGAAGTAATCGTGTAGGTCTGGGTCGGCGGTTTCCATATGGTCCCAGAAGCGCTCCGTGTTAAATTGGGTGATTTGGTTATCCTGACCCCCGTGGTAGCTGAGGATCTTCCCACCGCGCTCTTTGAAAGCAGGAAGTGCTTTTGGATATGTCCGGATGTTGAAGGGATTAAGCTCATCAGCACGACGCACAAGGTCTCTGTTGTAGGTGATGGCATCCCAGTCTGGGTCGTTGAGGACGACATATCGAAACCAGTCTTCAGAATAACTGAAAGGTTTGCCAGCGAGCAGTTTAGAAACTGCCTGTTCTTCGTTCCCTGGATTCATCCGAGGAAAGATGAGCTGTCCGTTGGGATAAGTGTAGGGTGCGTAGATTTCTTGAACTCGCTTGACCTGCGCGAATGTGAGGCAATTGGTTGATTCGTATCGACGACACAAGAGAGTCCAAGGGTTGAAGAAGCATTTGTTGGGGATCTCGACGATGCCATCTTCAACACCGTCGAGATGATCGCATTGCCTCAGAATCTCGTCATGTATCAAGCCCTTCCAGGTCTCCGCATGAATAAAGTCAGGCGAGCCTATAGGACCGGTGATGGGGTAGAACATGGCTCTTTGACCCTGAAGATTGTTGAAATCGACAGCTGGGGCACCTGCAACAATGCCATCATAGTCATTTGGGAAGGCCTCCGCTGCCTTGATGCCCATGCGGCCACCAAGAGAACACCCGATGTAATATGAACGGCTGGGCTCTTTGTTGTAAAAGTTCTTGATAATCTTCTTCGCCGTCTTGGTGCCTGTGTGAAGGCTGGCCGAGGGTCAGCGTCAAATATCTATCGGGGTAGTCAAGCACACCCACGCTCGATACGAAAAATCCTCGACAATATCGGGGTTATTGAAAAAGGGTTCGCCCGTAGTGCCATTATGACCGTTATTCGTGCCCATAGTGGCAAACCCGCGAGTTGTTCCATAGGCCAGGTCCTCGTACTTGATACCTGGCAATTTTGTCAGCATCGTCTCTCAGTTTCGCTGTAACACTCACATCCATCAACACCCCCATTCCCAGTCGCGAGATATCTAGCACCTTCCCACTTCTGCGGAAGCCAAAGCTCAAAGCTTATGCTGGATCGCTCTGAAGTCGGGATCTGCAGAGCAATGCGGCAGATATCAGCCGAGACTTGCTGAGAAGGCCGGTTGCAGGACTCGACATTGTCATCGAGGCCAAGCTTGGTGCCATTAATAATGTACTCCAGGCGCGTCAAGGTGGAGTTGAATATTAGTCTGTGGGGTTTGTAGGAGAGACAGTGCCTGCGGAAGGAGTTGTCTAAGCTGGAGTCCCCTGCAACAAACAGGGGGCCAAGAGCTAATAAGCACCACCCTATGGAGAATGCGAACAACATGGTAGCAATGGGTAAGTAGTAGACAAGCGAAGTCATTGAAGGTTGGTCGGTGTGAGGTTGTGTCTGACTTCCATGCTTACTAACCCTAATGGCGTCGTTTGATTGATTAAGTTTGGAATACATTACAGTCACATGACCGTGTACCCTTTTAAGTGTGAAGGAAGGCACTCGAATAATATTTGGGTTTAAAAAGTAATTAGTGTTGGTTGTATTGCTCGAACTATATTATTACGTTTGTTAATTTATAGGGGGTTTTCATCTTGGTTTTTTATTGTGCCTTCTTTTCAAGCCGTCTCATCCAATCCCTTCAACAAGGCGAAAGAATCGAGGACACAGCCACCTAGCATGCAACCGTAGCCAAGCCATATTGCCTCAAACGACTCGACGTGCAGTTGAGGGGCAGCCGGGTCAAGAGAAACGACAGAACGTGGCTAACTCCTCAAGGCCTATGACTATAATAATAAGTAGATTTATATAAAATACACCAACATATACCAAAAATATCATAAGATGAGATGATGCTCTAACCTCCTCTTCATATTCTCTCCATGTCTTTGTTACTATCCTTAAAGCAGGACATACTCATTCCCTTGTTTTGGTCAGTGTCTTTTTTTATTGCGCTACGTGCATGAGGGGGGGTTCATGCACTCTGTCACTGGCTGAACTAACCGCCCGCGATAAAAAGGCGCACCCAGGCGGCCCAGCACAGCCTGACTTCGCCTCCAAGAGCCTCAGACTGGCTAACTGACTTGGCTTACAGCTGACTCCTGAGCCGGTACATAAGCACACACCGCTTCTTCCAGGTTGCTTTCTCAGACAAAACTCACCATGCCACAAACGAAAAGTACTTTGAACTAACTAACCAACATACATGCCCAACGAAACCCTACCTAGCCCACATGGTTAGTGTACACGAGGATGGCTGATCCGCTGTCCATGGCAGCGAGCATCGCTGGCCTCATCAGTCTTGCCGACACCCTCTTCCGCCACACATACAAGTTTGGACGCACCGCAAGCAGCGCAAAGAAGGAGATTCAAGCTCTTGCCACAGAAATCAACAGCTTCTCGGGTCTTCTTCGCAGCCTTGAGGCACTCGCTGATGAACTGGAAGCCGAGGGCCAGGCTTTTGAGCCTGCCCTCAAGGTTGACCACCTTATCGAATGTCGCAAGATATTCGAGAACATCGAACGAAAGGTCACGAAAGCCATCGACAGCTTCAACAATCGCTCCCGATGGGAGGGCGTGTCTCGGCAATTGAAGTGGCCATTTTCGGCTTCAGATACGCGAGAATTGTTGCAGCAGCTTTCACGGTGCAAGGACAGCATCACCCTCGCCACCTCGGCCGACACGATGCGCAGTTTGCAGCTATGTCTCATGAAACAGCAAGAGAATGGGGAAACACTCGCCAAGATTGCCTCAACTCTCGAGAAGGTGGAGATCCGGACCGCGATCCTCATGGACCCGAGAAAACAGCTCGTCTTGGACTTTTTCATGGCCCCAGAGCTCAACCCTCAAGCCAACCTGGATCAGAGTCTTAAACTGCGACAGCCAACCACTGGCGAATGGTTGACTCACTCCTTTGCCTTTACAGAGTGGCTGCAGACGCCCGGTTCAAGACTCTGGCCCAATGGCGCTGCGGGCGGAGGCAAGACTGTCTTGGCTGGTGCCATGATCCAGGAAGCCATCGTTAGGAAGGAGGCCGAGCCCGATGTCGCTGTTGCTTTCTTCTTCTGTGATTATAAGCAAGAGGCGACCTTGAAATCGGTCAACATCATCGGCGCTTTGGCATCCCAGCTTGCTATTCAACGGGACGAGTCATTCGATCTCCTGGAACAGTACTATGAAGAGCTTCACCCAGCCCGGGGGCTCAACAAACCAGTTGACCCTGACGAGCTTGTCAAAATCATGGAAAAGATCTGCAATCTCTTCTCACAGGTCATCATCATCGTTGATGGTCTCGACGAATGCGGCGATGGCGTCTATGAAGTTCTGGAAGCCCTTTGTGACTTGGCCGACTTCGCAAACACGACTTCGATTGCGTTGGTAAGCCGGAACGAGGTCGAAATCAGACAGGCTCTCGAGGACGTATTCAAGGAAGTTACCATTGAAGCACGTGAAGAGGACCTCAAGATCTATGTCCGGGCTGAGATCGAGCGGAGGATCCGAGCGAGGCAGCTGGATATCCAAAACAAGGCAATCAAGGATGAGATCCAAAGTGAACTAGTCAGTAGGGCAAACGGGATGTTAGTGCCTTCCTAATTTCCCCTGTTTTTGTTTGACTATTAACAAACCAGGTTTCGTTGGGTTGTTTGCCAGCTGGACTACCTAGGTCAGCTGCTCACAGACGCAGATCGCCGTCATGCTCTTCGCGAGCTGCCGCCAACTCTGTCTGAGACCTACCTTCGACTGCTTCAGAGGATCAACAAGCGCCCGCTTCCAGTCCGCAAGCTGGTCCAGAAGTGCCTCCATTTCATCGCCAAGTATCCAAAAATGCCCATTGAGGACCTCTGTCTGGCCGTATCCGTACCCGAGACCATTGGCGCGCGCATGGATAAAACAAACACAGTCTCAGAGAGAGAGATTTCTATGTGTTGCAGCAGCCTGATACGGAAATCCGCTCAAGATGGCCAATATCAATCCTTTGAATTTGCTCACTTCTCAGTTAAGGAGTTCCTACAAGATGAGGTGCTCTCGCAGACTCCGGAACTGGGAGCGTACAGGCTTGTCACATCAGAAGGCCAAGCGCTGATCGCCCTCCAATGTCTGAGGTTCTTGCAAGTTGGCAACATAGATGACAAACATGTCGAGAGTTTCTTCTCTGGTGATCTGGTTGAGAGCAAGGGGTTCTACTCCTTCTTCCAGGTGGCGTCTGTCATCTGGCTGCGGCTCACTCGGGATGGACTCAGCAATGCCTCATTGTTGGATGCTGCCAAGTCGCTATTTTGCCGGGATGCAACGCCCAACTTTCGTCTTTGGGTTCACTTTCTTCTTCGGGACATTTTCTCTTGCATCCCCCAAGCGAAAGAGCCAGTTGTCCGTCCTTGGAGGGATGTTCAACAGACAATCGAACGCCTGATCCTCAGCAATTCACTGCCCCCGTTTCATATTGCCTTGGTGCTGAACATTCCCGAGATATGTTCATTTCTCATTCAAACTGGAGTTCAAGTCGATGCAAAATCTCCCCTAGGAACACCGCTTCTACTTGCTGAGATTTCATGGCTCGGCTTCATAGAAGACCTCTCAGGTAGATATCCTCACCTTCACTCGCCCTATTTTGCCGATTTTCTCCCTTCATCTACTCGACGGAACAAAACTATCGATTGCCTCATCTCAGCAGGTACATCTTTTAATGATCTCAGTGGCCCCGTTGGCGACCATTCCATGCTATTAACTGTCGCCATCATCGGTTGTCACCTAACAGATTTTGAGCCATTCATGACACTTTTGGATCATGGACATATCCCTACTGACGACGACATAACTGCTTTTGGAGATTACCTCAAGACATGGCCCAACAGCTCGGATTGCTCGGACTTAGAAGAACCCATCCTTAAGCTACTCAATTACTTGATGAAGTCATCATCATACGACTTAGACTGGGGGTTTGACCTTGGCAACAAGGTCTGGCTTGCCGCCGTCACTCTTGGGTTCGACTTCACAAACGACACGACCTTGACGGACAGCCGGATATCACTTTCAGTGGCTGCGTTGGTTGACAAGGCCTTCCTCGCAATCGACAATGACGACACTACGACGCTCCGACTCTGTCTGAAAGACGGCCGTGTTAACATCAGCCAGACTCTCCAGCGAGGGACCTTTGATGGAACATTGCTGCACCATGCTGTCGTGGCTGATGCCCTGGAGTGCGCCCGTCTCCTTTTGGAGCTGGGAGGTGACCCTGAAGTCAGTATAAACACGGGGACTCCCACTCTTCATTGTTGTGATCTGGAGGGTAACGGGAGCGTCCTGAAGCTTCTCGTCGAACATGGGTTGTCGCCCCTCGCTCAGAGTCCGGATTCGAGCACACTCTGGCATGCTTGCGCAAGCTTCGATGCATGCGAGGTCTCATTCATGGAAGCCCTGTTCAACATTGACCCAGAATGCAACCAGAAGGCTCTGCTGATGCGAACTGAAGATGGTTTTACACCCCTAGTGCTGGCCTTGACGGCCCTTGAGGACGCCCCCCAGGACTACGTCGAGCGTTTAGAAAGCAAAGCTCTCCTGTTTCTACATTACTGTCAGAAAACGCCAGATTTCTGGGACAAGCATGAATCTTTGTTCATGTTAGCTGGCCGGGTTGGCTCCAAGAAAATCTTTCAGCTATTGTTATCGTTGGACCCCGGGTTCGGCGTGATCAAGCCTGGTGACATTACGCCCTTTCACTGCGTGGGGGTCAATCCAACAAAGGAGTGGCTAGAGTTCCTAAAAACGACCTATCCTGAGGCTCTGCAGTTTCGATTTAAGGATCGGCTACCACTCGAGAGCTATATTGAGAGAGCCTTGCAGGCTTCAGAAGTACCGCAGAGTGACGTGATTCGGGCTCTTTCCCCCTCTGATATCTTTAGACTGAAGAACAAGGAGGGGGCCACGCCATGGAAGGTTGTGTGCGACATCAAAAAAGAAGCTGAACACTGGGAAAATTTTGAGTATTTGCGAGGAGAGGGCTCCGGGGATCTCGTCGATGTCTGGGTTAATCTGTTCGGCCTCAAGGCAATGGAAGACTACGAGACTGAAACTGGTCGATGCGGTGTATTTCCGTTGCTCGATAACTATTGGATTAGACGTGGCACTTTTCTGGTTCCTGTCGCAACTTTGGAACAGGCCATAAAGTCTTCCAGCCTCTGGGATCCGACACAGGACGTCGTTGTGGGCTATTTGAAGGAGGCCATCAGGGACCACAACACCGCTGTTGTCCAACTTTTAGTGAAGTACAACGCAGATGTGCACCAACGAGAGTCCGGCACAAGCCCGCTCGAGTTCGCATGTGAGCCATGGCGTGTGTGCGATCTTTGTTCAGAAGACGAGGGCATTACTATTCTCCAATGCCTTCTTGATCACTCCCGACCTGAGGGGGTTAGAGAATTCTCCACTGATAAGTCGGCTCTTTCAATCTTGCATAGTCTCGCCATGAGGTCGCCTCCCGAGCGCATCGAATGGCTCTTACGACAGCTGGTGGAGAAGGGCGCGGACCTGAACGCCATGAACCCCAACGCGCCAAAGGAACCCTGCATGCCTCCGCTCATCTGGCATCTAGACCGTGGATCTGTTCGTTGTGCTGAGGTTCTCCTGGAACTAGGAGCTGACCCTCGGCTGGCTAGGACTGATTTCGGATTCGTCGATACAGTCTTCACCGCGTGCTCTGGAGGGCATGTGGGTTTTCTGGATAAGCTGGACAAATACTCAAAGGAGAAATCCATCGACATGGATTGGATGAGAAAGGTTTATATTTTCCCACGCCCTGAGTTGTCATTTAGAGACGCTACTCTCTGTCACTGGGCATGCGCCAAAAAGGACATTGACCTGGTCAAGTTTCTCGTCAACCGGCGACTGGTCGATAACGTGGACTCTGTCTGTGAAGGGGGATTCACGGCCCTTCATCTTGCTGCAATGTGTAACCAGGCGGCTATTATCGACTTCCTCGTCTCTCACGAAGCGTCGGTTAACCTTCAGTCCGATCAAGGCCAGACCGCTTTACATCTTGCAGCAGCTCATGGAAACATCGAAGCAACTAGTATGCTATTGAAACTAGGTGCCTTGAACGTGGTTGATAAGGACGGCGGAACTGCGCGCACGTTGGCCAGCGCAGAGGGGCATGACGACATTGTGAAAATTCTCGACAAGCAACTCAAACCACCGAGTGAGAGAGAGACAACTAAATACCCTTTGAAAAAGAGTGCCCTTCTAGCTCGACGGCTGGGGGTGGTGATCGAGCAAAACAACAAAGACGAATGCCAAAGACTCTTGGCAAACGGCTGTCCACTTGACGAGCCAATACCAAGACGGACGCCGACCTACCCTCTGCTCTATGCCTTGAAAGAGAAGCAAATTGCGATTGTCCGGTTGCTTCTTGCCAACGGGGCAAGCGTCAGGGTCAATGATGGGGACACTTGTCCTTTGAGTCAAAGCGTAAGCGTAGTCGAGGTGGTAGGGCGGTACCCAGTCTATCTTTCACTTCTTCCCACGATTCTTGCCAGATATCACGAAGATGGCGGATGCTGGCTTCATGACCACGATTTTCCCGTACACCATGCCGCATGGAATGACCATGTGGAGGGCCTGAGGATGATGCTAGATTTTTTAGCTACACATGCTGTCGCGATCAGGTAAGTCGAAAAGGGCACTGAAATCGTTTAAGTCGTTAACAACCAGCACCTACAGCCACCGAAGTCATATCAGGCCTGAGGATGTGGTTTACTCGGTTGTGAACCGCAAGTTAGGGCTTAGAAAGCTGCATCCAGAGTCTCAAGGCATGACAGCATTGCACCTTGCGGTCTGGAACGAAAGCCTTGCTTGTGCTCAACTACTCCTTGAAAATGGTGCAGATCCCGATCAACCTACCACAGAGGGAAAATGTCCACTTGACTTTACGACTGACCCAAAGATGGCGGCGCTTCTTCTTCGACACGGCGCATCACCGGCCATCGTTCTGGCAGATTCCTTCAACAGCCTCCTCAAGGATTGGGGGGGCAACTACTATGTACTGATGAGGATATATCAGAACTACATGCAAATCTCGGGTATAGAAGCGCTAGGTGCCCTCGGTTCTTCCGCGTCCTCTTTCATTACTGAATCACTGAGTGGTCTAGACTGTTTGGCCGCCCACGAGACCCTCCCGGCGATTGCAAGCCAGGGACATGGCTATGACTTCAATTATTTTCTCTGGACATGGCCGCAGCTGCCGTCATTTCTCTTGAATTCCGAGCTGTCTCTGGAAGCCCTACAGCCATTCCCATGGCACTGGCTAGGTCGACACTCGGCAATAGGCTTTCTTGACACAACATTCAAGCAGTTTCGCCGTCGTTTTGGAGATAGTGCTCTAAAGAGGTGGTTGAACCTTCAGCCCAACCGAGGATGGAGCCCACTCTGCAGAGCTGCCTCGAAAGGCTCAATCAAGATCATGGAGAACTGCTTGGATATGGGTGCCGATCTTGATTTTGAAGGGTGTCCCTTAGGCTCGGCTTTGATGATTGCGAGCGCATGTGGCCGGCTCGAGGCGGTCCGGGTACTTGTTCGAAGAGGTGCGACCGTTACCTACAATGGAAGGATAGGACCCGTCAACGTGTTCTCGGTGGCTCGATCCAGGAAAGTCAAGTCCTGGTTGCTGGTGGGCCGGTTCAATGACAGATTGAGGCTACACGCGGCTGACGAGGCTGCAACTCACCACTGCAACAACCGAGTGAGCTACTGGAGTGGCATCGTGCAAGCCAGATTCAAGCTCGTGGGCTGGACAGCAAGGCATGGTGAAGAGTCCGCATTCGACTATGCTCGAAGACTGTGTCAGATCAAGCGGACGGGTTTTACGGATGGCATTGTTCCAGCAGATGGGTTCGTCTATCCCCAGAAATCTACACCCCTCAATCACTCGACGAGTTCTGAGGGCGAAACCGCTGCTTCAGGAGAGCAATGGTTCCACCTTGATGCTGAGGCAACCTCATCAGAGACTGTCTGTCATGGCCCGGAGACCAGTCAGACGTCAGCATCTGCCTAGAAGTACGAAGCGAGTTGCAAGGAGGATTTGATAGCAAGAGGCGCATACCACAACCCAGTGGTGCAAGGGTTCACGGTGAACATTGGCGTTGATAGTATTTAGGAAGGGTCTCTAGTAATACACTATGTTTCTTCTCATTATTGTCTTCTTATCACCATTAAATGAACAAAAGGCTAAGTGAAATTACCAATTTCTATGAAGATGTTTGCATAAATGTCTAGCACCATTTGACAGTTTATTATCATTTTTAGAAACTATTGTGTGACTATTGCCCGCACTTCTTCATTGCCTGAGAGTAATTTATGATTCAGTTATAGAATTATTAGTTACAGGTAATGCAAAAAACTACCACCGTCGCCGATCTTCTATCAAACGGGTCACCACTTTTAGTCTTGTATCACACACTGGAGTTCATTGTTCTTGCGTGGTGTTCTTTGCGTCCTTTCCCGCCCACAACGTCCAGCCAGCTAACAGGACTTCACTAACCGCCTGCTTCTGATGCCGACGCGATCACTCCCCAGAAACTCTGGTTCGCGTCCATCTTTTATTGTTTTCGTGATTACTTTTCTGGTAACCATCAAGAGATTACAGATCGGATCGTTTTTCTTTACTGTCATACTATACCCAGCCTCTCATCGCCTCTCCCATCGGAATAATGGCGCATCACCTCATTCCCTCGACACCCAGCTAGTGGGCCCGAGCTATTCGAAAGAGCTACAATATCGAAGATCCATCTACAATCACCATCTCCGATATCCGCCCCGATAGTTATGGATCAGCGTCAAAGTTGCAATATGACGATTGGATTCTCCTTAAAATCCTCTGGCGCCCCATTTATGAAAGACCGACCCATGAGGGCATTTTTGGTTCGAAAGGTGCTGAGCTCAGAATGGTCTTCTGGCTCAGTTATCCCGTCGAGGGCCGGGCTTCAACCATAATAAACACATTAGCGCTGAGCTCAGAACAAGGGCTCAGAAGAAGCTCGCTAGCGAGCCATAAATGCAATCTCTTCGATCTCAAACCCATAATCCCATGGAATAGTCATACATGGTATCATGGAAGTTAAATGTCGACGGGTTTCTCAACAGATTGCCCGCCCTAAGGAACCTTAAGCAAAGCATCCGTTACCTTGCTATGCTACTCCCTCCTACGAAGATATTAGGCTATACTTACTCATAATTGTAGTATAATCCACGATCAAGATTAGGAAATATTAGGTATGGGTTGTCCATTTCTACTTATCTCTAAAGAGCATTTTATGATCAGTATTAGTACAGGTAAAACAAAAAAGCAACCTCCGCCGCCACTCTTCCACCAAACCGGTCGCCCATTTTAGTGTATGTCACGCACTGGTGCCCGCCATCGCGTAATGTTCTGTGTGTCCTTTGTGTCCTTTGTGTCTTTCGTATCTCTCGCTCATGCCCTCCAGGCCACGCCCTCCAGCCTACACCATACCTATTTGTACCTAGTTACTTCGAGCCACGCGACCTGTCAGAAACAGGCCTCTGAAATCGAAGCGTTTGGGTAGCGTCACTTGCGGTCAGGTACTCAGTCAAAGAGTACAACAGGGGGATCAAGGCCTCAATGTCTTCCCACCTGTTCAGGTCAAAGGCTGCAAATGGCATCATGCGCAGGAATCCCCCGGTCTCCACTCTCACGTTTGCGGTTGACGTGGTCTGCTTGAGAGCCTGTGGTGTGGTCTCCCCAGGCCTCGCTCTCGGCTTGCTTGGCGTGACCGGTGGTGGTGGGCGGCTGCTCGATGGAAGACGTGTGGAGGCCTGAGCCGGCGGGGGCGAAGCTGGGTGCCCGGGCGCCTTTGAAGGAGACCTGAAGGCACTGAAAAAGCCTGGCTTTGTGGTTCCCTTGGATCTGCCCCGTGACTCCTCGTCGCTGGATGTGCCGCCACGTGGATCGTCGCCCGGTCGTCCCTTTTTCGATGGCGAAACTTCTGGAGTGAGTCTAGGCTATTTGATGCTGTCGCCCCTGATATGCTGTATGTAAAGGTCGTCATACTCGGCGATGATGATGAAGACCTGATCATAATCTTGCGAAATTAGAAGCCGACTAAACAGGGTTAGTCAAATACTTAGGTCATGCCTTGATGCCAAAGAGAGGACAAACCGGTAAGTCTTGGTCTCGGGACTGGTTGGGAGGAGACCTTTGGTGCTCTCAGTCGAGATCTAAGCGGCCATTTCAGCCCCTTCCTGAATTTATACCGCTTTTTGGTTGCTAGCGACTGTGAACCGACGGAATGGCTTCACCTCGATGATCGCAAGGGCGTCGCTGGAGTCCGGATCTTGGTTGTCGCGGGTGGCTTGCAGGTAGCCGTCAGTTCGTGCTGTCATGATCTTGGACCGTTTGGTGCGGTCATCGGGATCCGGGTGACTGACGGAGAATTGTTTGTGAACAATCGACCAGCTGTATGCTCGGCAAGAGGGCTGTTGCAGCAAGGGCATACAGATGCCCTGCAGGAAAAGGAGGAGTGTCATGTTGACCAGTGCCTCATCGGGGCGATGTTTGTTGATCATCCTGCCTTCGGCGCTGAGACCGGACTCTGGCGTTGATACCCCATCCCTACCACGTAAGGAGCCGGCCACCCCAGAAGATGCAGCAAGCCGATCGGTGTGTGTGGGTGAGACGTAGGGGGCGGAAGACGTGGAAATAGAAGACGATTGACTGGAAGCGCGATCCGAGGAACCACCACCACGACGAAAATACTGAGGAGGAACGACGTTGCGATGGGGCCGACGACGGGGGTCAGAAGGCTCCACCAACATCCGCGTCGTCGTAGATTTTGCCCTCCTCCAGATTCTTCAGGCATTTGGCTCTCTTGACGATTTCGGCGAGGTTCAATTTCCAGGCGGCCATATACGACCACTCCATGGGGTTGTGGCTTTGGGATCTTAGAGCTTGCATCCATGGCTCGTTGGCGAGTCGCCGATCAGTGGCAGCTTTCAGATCGGAACCTCTGTCTCCAAAGATGGTCTTGTGCGTCGCTTAGCTAGTGGGGGGCTGCCAAAGTACTCGGAGGAGTAGCCAGTCTTCGTACTTCAGCTTAGAGGCTGAGCCAAAAGCATTTGGGCCAATGCTGGAAATGTCAAGGCTGTACGGGCCGGCCGTTGCATGCCTCTGACCAACGATGTCGGCCCAGTCCTGAGGCTTGGAGGGGATAGGATATGGATCCATGCTTCCTGAGGATGAAAGGTTGGCCAATCAGATGGAAGATGGTAGGCTGGCACGACGAGGTTGAATGAAGAATTGAATGATGAATGGTTGTGATTCAGAGTCCTTGAGGAGAGATCGAGTCGTCTTATTCAATCTGGGCTGGCCAACCCGACGGTGTTGGTTGTTGGTTGATCTTGCGCAGGCCACAATTAGCAGGCCCGGTCGGTGCGTACCCAAAATAGACCGCAAAAATGCCGCGCGGCTAAAGGGCCACCCACGCCGGGCCTTGTAGGGAAAATGCAAGCGCCGTAGAAAAAGTGATACAGGCAATTCTATTTCACAAGACGTGCCTTGAATCTCATGGGTGTTGTTGATGTGGTGCGTGCATGTGTGTGGTGGGATTTCTTGCCTTAGGCGACCAGGCCGGTGGGAACAGGAACCACAACGATGAGCAAACGAAGCTCGCTGTGGACAGTAGAGAACTAACTGAAGCAAGGGACGGCCAAAAGAAGCATGACTTGCGCCCTTGGCGAAGTCTCCTGGCGAAAAAAAACCCACTTCACCAAGAATGAAGATACAGGCTCGTTCAGGCGGATGCGAGATTTCGCAACAGATTCCAAGGCCCAATTCGTCATTCACCATTAAACTTGACCGGCCTCAAAAGTTCCATGTTCCAAATACAATTCATGACTCGGCCAGCGTGAAACTCCAGACTCCAAACTCTTCCAAACCGCTAGTGAAAACAATATGTCGCTACCAAAACATACCCTGGGTCTTCCGGGAACCTGAACTCTATACCCTACCGGACATCGATTGTGTTGGTAGACATGCCCTTCACGTCAGTCACCTCCACCTCAGTAGGTACAGGGTCGTCAAATTGCTCGGCCTCGGGTGTGGGCAAGCGGGTCTCTCCGACAGCTCTGCTATTGAGCCATCGGATGACGAGTCCAACTTCTGTGGACATGACGGGCGTATGGAGATCGATGAGACGTCAAGGCCGAGCAACAACCTTGCCATTCTGAAAATACGCCTGGGTTATGCGAGCAGAAAATCGACCATGGAAGCTAACAACAAGAACCTGGATGGTGTCAGAACGTCTGGCGGGTCATTGGACGGGTTTGTCGGACGATGAACTTACAGGATAGATGTAATGGTCAACATAGACGCGGGTCCGACGGATTTGCTCCCTGAGAAGGCCAACTGCGACCCGTAGTTCGCTACGAAGCATCCCTTGGTGGAGCGGACGGGATGAGTCGTACACCGTAGCAACTGCATGCGGGACATTGGGATTGTGGCAATCAAGTGTACTAGCGCCACGCTTCCACCTGTAGTATTCGCCGCTCGTCCAGAAATCTCGGAAGGGTTGGTCGTCGTCGGTGGAGAACCAGATTCGCTCAGAGCATGGGGCCTTACGGCCATGGATGTATCTGTGCTGGGCGTTAGAAACGGGGTGTGCCAAAGAAAGGCAATGACAATTCTTACCCATGAGTTGCCCAGCTCGATTCTACCTTGGCTGCTTCCTGGCAGAACACAGCCAGCAGTGCAGCTTCCCTCATGTTTGCTTCGTATATCGCGCGCAAGTAATTGTACCGCTGGTTGGGATGCGCCTCTGGATCAGCGAGCCTCTGGGTTTCTTTTCAGATCTGGTGGTTTCGGACCGGTTCTAGCTGGGGCCATCTGCGTCGACATAGTCCTTGAGTCTTGTCGAGGACATCCACCCCATATTCCATGTTCTCGATTAGGCCAGGAAGAAAGAATCGCGGATCAAGGTCGATGGGGTCGTCGTCGTCAATATCGAAAGAGGAGCCTCGTACAATGGAGATCTTCTCCAGCGCATAATTACCGAACTCGGTGATCTTGTATAATTTGTTGAGCTTGTGCTGAATGTCGGAGAGCTGATGGAATTCTTGTTTTCGGAGCGCATATCGAGGGTGCTTGGAGCCGCGGTACTCCTTGTTCGGTGGGGTCGTGGACATGATGGAGGAGGAGGACCGCAAGCGCAGACACGGCGGCCGAGCCGAGAATGAGGAACCGAGTATACGGTTTCAAGTAGAGAGGGTAGCGGGCTCGTTCCTGGATATCGCTTCGCTGGGTTCCGTGGATGTTCTTGATGATGTCGATGTTTCTGCCACTTTGGTTGCTTGTTTGTTGTTAGTGGCGAAAGCGGTGAGGGTGCCGTCTCCACAGTGACGCGTGACCAACAACCACTTTACGCGACTCTGGCCGATGGGAGGAGTTGAAATGGGGGGATTGAGAAAACGGCTTTGCAGGTGATGTTTCTACTGCTCTTTCAATTGGGACTTGCGTCTTGGTTAATTGCGGAACGAGGTTTTCGAACACTCAGTGCAGTTTGGTGCTGCAGTTGACCAAGGACATGCCTGGTGAGGCAGTCATTTTAGAGGCTGATGCGGTGATTACGTGCATAAGCACCAGCACAAAGCAAGACGCAGCCGAACAATCTCCTTTGCCCATGGTTTGACGGTCTCAATCAATCCTCCTCCTGCCGATGCCTCTGTCTCGGCCAACTCTCGTTCCTGACTCAGAATGCTCCCGCTGTAGCCGCGTCGTGAATGAGCCCGCCCATCGCGCGCTCTCCTCATTCCTGAGCCTCAGCAATTTGCTGCGCGGACACCGAGAGGTCACAATCCACCGCCAGCCCTCGGAGCTTGTGGCTGGTGTTCAGGCCGGCTGTTGGTGGTGTACTAGGATTTTTCACTTGATCACATCCGCGCTCGATGCTGAGGCTGCCGCTGTTCAAGACTTTCCCATCCTCTGTCCCAAGGTCAAGACAGCAGCGGCGCTCAACTACGAGGGCCTATGGTTGAGAGTATGGCTCCCTGATAACAAGATCTCGCGCTTGGAGACAAAAGCCATCTTGAGCGAAAACCCTCCGTGTCGCAGCTTTTCCGACGAGACCGCATTTGCAGCCTCCCAACGCGCCTTGTCCTACCTCGCCGACCGCGTCAATAACTGCAAGCGGAATCATGCAAAGTGTCACAAGGAGAGCCAATGGTTTCCGACGAGAGCGCTACATGTACAGAAACTCAACAGTATCATCAGCGTCAAGGTTGTTAGTCGTGAGGATGTCCCTTCGGGAATCGAGTACATCACTCTGAGCCACCGATGGGGGGACTCGGAGCAGCTCACACTTACGAGCGACACACTGGTCACGTTCTCGGAGGGTATTCCTGCAGAGAGACTCCCGAGACTGTTTTCCGAGACTGCTCAAGTAGCTCATCAACTCAATGTTCCCTACCTATGGATCGATTCCCTGGTGAGTCCCTTAGACGCGGCACGGTGCAAAGCGTTGACAGCGATGGCAGTGCATCATACAAGACTCCGAAGATGACCTCGCCCAAGAACTTGCAGTGATGGATAAGGTGTACCACAATGCATACGCCAACGTCGCTGCCACATTTGCCTCAGACAGCTCGCACCCTTTATTTCCCGACCAGAGTCCCTTGTCGTTCTTGTCTCACAAGGCACCCTCGCCTACAGGTACACCCACCAACACAGCGCCCAAGTTCTGGTGGTTTGAGGGCGACGCGCGCGTCTTTACACATCTCGACGAGCAACTTCTATACAATCGAGGTTGGGTATTTCAAGAGCGATGCTTAGCGACACGAAACGTCAGTTTTACCCGGTCCCAACTCTTCTTCGAGTGCTCCGAAGAGCTCAGTTGTGAAGCCACCGACATTTCCAACCCTTCTCTCAACAATACCTTCGACTACCCTCTAAGATATCTCCCTCTTTCAATTTTCCAGGACTCCGATGCCCAACAAGATCCCGAATTATTCTCCATCAATCGTCTCGATCAATTGACAAAGGCGCAATGTCTCGATGTCTGGCACAAAATGGTCCAGATGTATAGTCCATTGGCCCTTTCCGATGCAAACGACAAACTCGCTGCCATGTCCGGCCTTGCGCGGAGGTTTCATTCTCGGCTTCAGACACCATACTATGCTGGTCTATGGTCTGCCAATCTGCGATCCGAGATTTGTTGGGCGAGGGCTCACACCAAACGTTCTCGGGGGCCACCGACAGCGAACAATCGCGTGGTTGGATATCGTGCACCTACTTGGTCTTGGGCCTCTGTTGACGGTGAAGTGGAAATTGACTATCGCGGCACATCAAGTTTCAGTTGGTCATTTGAGATTCTCGAGGCGTATACTACTCCATTAAAAGGGGACAAGTTTGCGCAGCTCGCCGACGGCAGGCTTGGCCTGAGAGGAACCATGCTTGTAGTGAGGGAAGAGGACGCGCGAGCAAACAACTCGCGCAAGGCCCTGATCTTTCTTAATCCCCCAACTCGGCAGCCGTTGTACTGTTACTGGGATGTCGATGGGTATGAAGTGACCTTTCCGTTTTACGCCTTCATCCTAAGATCTCGGGTGGACAGACTGTCGAACAAGTTTGAGATTCACTGCCTAGTTCTGACCCCGGTGACACCTTCACGGGGTGTCTACCGAAGAGTGGGCATGGGACACCTGTCAAACTACGGCATCGATTCTCCTCCCACTTTGTTACCAGAGGTAGCACTGCCAGCCGAGGTCGAGGCTCCACCGTCGAGGCTTTTTGAAGAAAACGACTTTGCAACAGACGAGTTACAGGGTTCCGAGGGCAACGGACTCCCGGCACGCAGAACGGAAGACGCTGAACAAGGTGAGAATGTCACTTGGTGCCTGAACTGCTGGCGGAGAGATGGCGTGGACATACCCTCAGTCCATCGCGATGCAGCAGGGCAGCATACAATCGTCCTTGTCTAGAATCACTCTCCTTGGTGGTTTAGACGTGACGGAATGGTCGAGCTTCAGATGGGATAAGTACGATGAAGTGAATAAACCTTCTTGAACTAATTTATAAACTCTCTTCCTTCATGGATGGTATAATAAGCCCTATTACTAACTAGAATACTAAAGTAGAAGTTTTTAAAACTAAAGTATAAAGCATTTCGCTAGGCCTAGTATGAAGTATGAATTTTGATTTAGAGCCGCAGTGTCTATGTTACGACCCTCGCGGTTACGTCACGTGGTCTCCTTCGTTCGGAGGACCCATGAGCCCATCAGCAGAAGGACCGACGAGGGTGGGAACGACGTCGGTCCCAACTCACAGTCGGTCCAAACAAGCATCATCACGTATATAGAACACATTCACTTGCACTTTCTCATGTACCAGCTGCCTCAGCTATCAATACAACTTGGTTACACTCAATACCTTGAGCACATTACCAGACGTGACTTACACCTACTGCCTCAGAAGTACGCAACCTAATCCTCTACTAACATAAACCGATACGGCCGGTTTATCCCTTGGGAAATACACGATCGTCACAATCTATTCACCTAAATATAACGCAACCATTTTGCGCAATGGATTAACTCAATATATTTGAGAGGCAATGTCAACTAGGATTTAACTCTTAATACTATCCTCCTGATGCATCCAGCGACATAGCCCAGGCCCGTAATTTGACTCATCTCCTTCCAGAAAGTGCTCGGAGGGTCATCAATCAGAGCTTGAGCCTCGTAGATATTTATCAAAGGTCTCTCCCAGACGAGGTCAATTTCCGATGCTTTCTTTACTTTGGTCCTCTTTAGAACCTTCCAGAAAACATAAAGGACCGGGGCCGTGATCTGCATAGTGTAATTTGCGAAGAAGCTCTTAGTATTCCATGGGGAAAAGGTTCTATAGCCGTAGCTATAGCCCACCGGGATGATTAAAAATAATGAAATCCAGGCTCCGTACGGCTGAAAGTACCCATAATAGGGCAGAGTCTTTCGATCAAGCCCTTGTACCTTACAGGCGCGATGGTAACGAATGAAAGTGATAGATATCACGATATAGTTCATGATAGCACCGCCAGCGATGAGCGAGAGAAGAATGTCTAAAGCCTGAGCAGAGCCGCTGCTGATAGAAAGAAATGACAGGAAAGGAAATAGCATGGTGATTATAAAGCAATATATAGGAATGCCCTTGTTCGTGCATTTCTTGAGAAAGTTAGGCGCCTGCCCTTGCACAGCAAGGCTGTAAAGGCACCGTATCGCGCAGTACGTATAAGTATTGCCCGCAGAGAAGATGCTGGTAAAGAGTAAAGCATTCACAACATGAGGCAAAACTCCGATGCCCATGTTGGTCATAGCGATGACGTATGGCGAGGCCGCGGCCGTGGAAGAACCTTCGCCGGCGATATAGATGCGTCGCAACTCTGGATCATCGTAAGGGAGGACAATTCCTACAGCAACGGCGCTGCCGATGAAGAAGATACCAAATCGAAGGTAAACAGTCTTGAAGGCGGTCTTGAGGTAGATGCTGGGGTGTTTGGCCTCTGCTGCAATCATAGAGATATAGTCGGGCCCCACGATGATGAAGACCGCAGTAACGAGGGCCTGCAAGAAGCCCTCAAACCGTCCCGGCGCTCCGGTGGAACTGAAACTCGCAAAAGCTCCAGGGTCACTCCAGTAACGGAAGCCGTATGCGTCGCCCTGGGGGTTGCCTCCGACCATTGTGATGAAGGTGAAAGAAAACAGCATGAACATCAGGATGACCTTGCCACCTGAGAGCCAAAACTCAGCCTCCCCGAAGATGCCCACGGCCACTGCGTTGAGCAGACTAAGTATTGACGAAATATTAACATTTGAACTTCTTCTTGGGCGCTTGTAAGGGCATTCGAGTTTAATAACTTACCCATACGAGATGATAACACCCAAGCAGAACCCAGCAGTTGGACCAGGTTCAACGACATTTGGTGCCCAGAACGAGACTATGACGTTCAGCGCCACGATCTCGAACGGGATCAAGAGAGCCTCGTAGAAGAAGTTCCATCCAATCATAAAGCCGAGAGCCTCGTCGACCCAAACACCAGCGAGGTGGATAAAACCCCCGGCGATGGGCATATGCGTTACCATCTCAGCAGCTGAGTTATTGATAAGAGATACAAGACAGCAGTAGAGACAGTAGCAGAGGAGGAGACTCCCTGGCCCGCCTTTAGCTAGGCCTCTGCCAATGCTGATGAAGAGGCCCGTGCCTATCGTTCCTCCAATAGCGATAAGCTGAATATGGCGATTGTTCAGGCGGCGACGGAGGCCATTTGTATTAATCGAGGTGGATTCGATGGCCTGTTCGCGGTGTTCAGCCTCGACATCTTTGATCATGGCGCTTCCGGCGTGCTCGTACAAGTTTTTCCCGGAGCTGACAGCCATTGAGCTGAAAAGGAAGTCCAAGAAGTGTCCGAATAGGGCTCTTGTACAATGGAAAGTAAAAATATTGCTCTGGGATTTGGAGAAGCGGTGCGCCTTAAGCATATAGCTCTTTTAAAGCGAGGCAAAGATCACGGAACCGTGTACTTATATAAAGAAGTGAACTGGTTCTATACGTGGCGAGCCAATGATATACCAAGGCATGAGCGGTGCGTACATGCTTGGCGATGAAATGATAGGCCTCGTCATTACTGCTGCAGTTTTGTGATGGATCGATGCCAATGGTCTGAAGTACCGGATCTGCGCCTAGAGACCCATGCAATTGAAACCAAACGCCTTCGTCCTTGCTCTCGTAGTTTGCGGTAGCACGCAATTTGAGTGGCGTTGCGAAGATGTCTCCTTCGAGATCTTTAGGGAAGATGGCGGCTAGCTTTCCATCCCTGGCAATCTCCCGGACGGTTTGGCCGTTTCGCTTACTCATACCCACGCTTCCGAGCCAAAATGCAGCATGATCGGTATCGACAGACACGGTCCGGTTGGAATTTTGTCCGTCTCTAAGCTCCAGCAGCTCGTTAGCAACTATGCCGCTTATAGCATGCAAGGCGCCAGCGATCACGGCCGATTTGAATGGACCGGGTACAATTGTCTGAGGGGAACCCGTGAAAGACACGGCGTTCAGAATCGCGGGATCTTTGGTGAATCGCGGCGTCGCTTCCGCCAGCACCTTGAGAAGTCGACGTGCATCATCAGGCACTGGCAGTGCCTCAGAGTCGATCCAGGACCCCAGTCCGTAGATATCAGTACCTGAAACTATGCGCGCCATTGTCGGTGTTTGACGAATAATTCAGAAATAATTAATGGAGGAATATAATGGGAACAGATTATGTCAAACAGTTAAGAATGTTGACTCTCTGGCTTCACTTTATCGAGTGACCAGGTTTAGATGAGCGACTTCAGTAAGCCTGTCTTATAAACATTATGCCTAACCTCTTGACGGAACCAGAAAGTACATACGGCAATTCCTTCATAAAGCTACTATCCGCCTTGAGCTGTTCGGCTCAAGGGTTTATCGCCATGTGGGGAGAGTGGGCACGGTCCGTAATTAATTCGGGTATCGCAAAATGCATACTCCCAGTGTGGGCTTATAACTGACCACCTGCAGCTAAACGAATTAGGCATCGAAAACGCACCCTTTGCATTAACGCCGGATGGCTAGTAACCTTAGCATAATGACGATGAAGAATGCAGAGTATTATTATTAGATTAGGCCTTATAATAGCTCTAAGGGTAGTCACATGCCTTTAATGGCCGGACGGCTGATCTCCGGATAGTCGGCGGACTAGGCCTAATTAAGATGGCCACGTCGTGACCCAAAGAGGAAAGAGGGGATTCTCTCAAGAACAACAAGATAAGCAGTTTACACAGGTTGAAGGATCAGCCTACATTGCAACAAGACTTCTCTATACTCATCACTTCGGCATCTTAGCATGGCGCGAGATTATTGCAGAAGGTTGCAGTAGTTATTATGTGACCGCTGGCTAGCCCTAAGTTACTAGCCCTAATCATAACCCTTCATGCCTCGATGAGACACCGGTTTTCGAAGCATCTTATGCGGATTTGAACCGGTAGATGATATCATCGAAACACCCTTCAGGAAAGACATACAGCCATTTGAGCGTCTCATTGGGCCCACAGAAGACACCGTGCATCGCATCACCGGGGATCCAAAGCATGCTACCCTCGGTAACATGGTGCCTAACCCCGTCGATCTCCACTTCCCCAGACCCCGCAAGCACGTAGTAGATCTCTGCCTGAGTGTGCTGGTGGAGAGCGAGTGTCCCGTTAGATGGACAAGTCGCGATCCCCGCACACATCGAGTCTGAGCAGGTACTCGGCTTGGAGACCAGTGTCTGCCAAATGACATTACCGTAGCTCGCGTCGGGGAACGAGTTGAGTGCCGTCTGACTGACTTTTACTCCGTCTAGGATCACCGGTGAGAGCTCGTGCATTGTGGCGCCGTTGCTATCAGATTAGAAGCCACGTCAACTTTTCGAGCTCTGATATGTTTGTAAAAGCTCATTGTAGCTATGACAAGCCGGAAAGAGGAGCCCTTATTGCTCGAGTTACTTACGTAGGTAATTTCATTCGTGCGTACTCTGTCGCTGGTCGATAGTCTTCGTGGTTTGAATGACGGAATCCTCTTATGTTTTCCGAGTATCTCATCAGGCAAAGATAAAGATGTATCGTTTCTCAAAACATCGAAGTCTATGAAGTCGTTCATTCTTGCCTTTTATATCTGATGAATCGTTGCAACTATTGCAGCTGAGGTCGAATTACTTACGAAACCGAAACTCGAGATCAGCATCTAGACGTGGTCTCGAACACTGGGGAATGGAGCCGGTCCGGCCCCAACTTTTAGACCATCTCCAAATGGCTATGCAGTCTATCTCTTGGCCTCTAGGCCCAAAACGGGCATTTTTTACGGCACGTAGAGGGGTTTTGTATGATCCCTGTATCTATATGCGAGCTTCTTTAGTTAGCTCCGCCGGTCCGGATCAGACCGTGACCTGTCCAGAAGCAGCTCATCGACCCCATCCATGCGCAAACATGCGTTCCGTGTCCTACTATGCAATGGCGAGTAGAGCAGATGCTTACTTCCCGGTGCAGCGCATTGCCCAGGCATGCCTACAATGCCGGTACGCAATTGTAATCCTTTGTGCGCGCTCGCGCTTTGGCCGGCGAGAGCTGATTCGGGAAGACGAAAGAAATGCCGGTGCACTGGCGATCGACCTGTCTGTGGACAATGCCAACGAGTCAACATTGGTAAGTGATGCTCGAAATGTCAACCTTGCCCGACTTGGGTGTAACGGTAGAAGACTGCGCATATCCCGTCGAAGTTTCTCGGCAGCAGGCTCCCGGGCAACAAGGGCCTCGTCCAGCGAGTAGCGACAACCCCGACCTTTTACGAGGAACCCCCGAGTCAAGCGACACACAGGTATGTATTGACTCCATCTTCATCACTGAACAATGCATTAAAACCTGGCTGTCAGACCTCAGAATTCGTAAGTAAGATTGCAAAACTTGAAGCAAAGATCGAGACAATGGGATCGAGCCTACAACGGTGAGGTTAAATATCCCTATCAGGGAGTCAGCCATGATACTGAACGACATGCTAGGATTGAAAGATGCCTCAATTTGCTATTAGACAGCAGTAACCTGGGTGGTATGGGGTTGACAACATCTTCCGGGCACCCTGAGAGCAGCCCGAGGACAGGGTTTGGGACTGCAGGGCAAGGCACCAGCAGGTTCCAACGTTCGCCGCAAAATGATCCTACGCTCGAGGGCTTTGGAACTCCGGAGGATGTGTTCATGGCAGTCATTGATTCATACTTTACTTACTGCCAGAATCAGCCGTACTCGTTCTTTCATGAGGAGACCTTCCGACAACGTTTGTCCGAACAAGCTATCCCTAAACATCTAGTCCTAGCCGTCATGGCGACTGCAGTTCGATTCTGTTCGCATCCGTACTTTTCGGGGCGTGCATTGGAGATGTCTGTCGAATATGCGAACAGATCTTGGAAGCTCATTGTGTCGGACTGTTTTACCGTCGGCAAGGTGGCAGAGGTATCGACTGTCCAGACGGTCGCCTTGCTAGGCTTGTTCGACTTCACTGGTACGTTTCTCCATCTTCTAACATCCGAGATCCAAGCATGATGACTAGTGTGTCTCACACTTTACTATGCGTATAGCTGGTCGATTACGCCATAGCTCAGCGTGGGTCAAAGTCGGCCTAGCCGTCAGGATCGCACAGGATTGCGGACTCATGCTAGAGAACGCAGCGCATCTCTCGTATGCGGAACAAGAAGAGCGACGACGGGTGTTTTGGTCAGTCTATCTGTTGGATCGCTTGGTCTCCTGCGGCCGTGGTCGACCACCGGCCATCGTTGACGCGTCGTGCCACGTGCAGCTGCCGTGTGACGAGTCAATATGGAGAGAGGGCCTATGGGCCAAAACACAATCGTTGGACGAGATGACAAACCGAACGCTTTCAGTATCTCAACGGCAATGCCCTTTGGCTCAGGTCATTGCTATTGCGCAGATCCTCGGCCGATGTGCGCAATATGTGCTTCAAGACTTCAACATCAGAGGCCCATATCCACCCTGGGATCCTGGCTCGGACTTCGCCGGCATCGAATCTGATCTTCTACATTTTGAAGCGTATTTGGAGATACAGAGACCAGTCAATGAGATGCTCGCACCTCATATCTCGGCTGAAGGAGTAGTGGACAGCCAGTCTTCAGGGCCGATCATCTTCTCTCGAGCACTGTTCCATCTCTGCTATTGTCTACTCAGCCATCCATTCTTATTACGGCGCCGCATCAACACATGCCGCAACCTTGCGCCCATCAGTTTCATTAAACGATCATCTGACCTAGCCTGGATTCATGCACAGCAGATGATGGCTCTTATCCGTGAGGCGCGCAAGTTAGGGTGCTCATTTCACTCTTCATCCAGCGGCTATGCGGTGGCGGTGGCGGGCTCCATTATCGCGTTACGGACCTATGACGAGGAATCTTTAGCTTGTGAACAGGCTCAAATACTGCTTGAAGAGGCCTTTCTCTATCTGGACATCATTGGCCAGCACTGGAGTAATGTTAGAACAATGGTAATGTGCTTGATTTCAGCTTTTGCGTTCTTTGTACACTGATGATTCTCAATAGGCTTCGACACTTCGCCGAATAGTCTACGATGGGGTTTTAGGACGTCACCTGAACAGCCTCGCGCAAGCTTTGACCTTCACGCCTGCCGAGGAAGAAGCTCTATGGGCGGTGGTCGACTATAATACAATGTCAAACCAACTCGGCGAAGATGCGATAATGAGTTGGCAGGAATCAGATGGCCCAATGCCAAATTCGTGGATTGATTTGTTTGGCCCCATTGACTATGCTTTGCTATCTAGTTTAAACGCCCCAACTCAAGAGTAATTGTCAACGGGAACTAAGGGCCGTGCTTTAGAGGTAGCATGCTATTTCAAAGTTTCATAATTGACTCTCTTACATATGCATTGAAGCTATTAGGGCTTTGCCATGCCAGATTTCCACTTGAAACGAGATACATGGTTACTGTCTTCCAGCTTCGCTAATGATGAACTTATGTACGTCTAATAGGAATGATATGGTAAATAGGCTACAGCTTGGAGTTCCGCGCAGCGGAGCCCAGAGAATCAAGAGCCTCGTAGACCACACTAAAGTCTCGGTCTCCAAACTTCTTGGACCTGGCCAGTGGTCTATACGTCTCCTCAACGCGCCGTCCCACCGCGAGAGGGACATTGGCCTCTTCGGCAGCCGAAATAGCGAGAGCAAGGTCCTTGTGAGCCAGCTTAGTAACGAAGCCGCCCTCGTAATTCCGGTGGGCTGGAGGGCTAGAGTCTCCGGCTTTGACCTCAGGGACCGGGTGATTGATCTGCACAAGAGCATTAGCGCATGCTCCTACTAGAAGGCCCTGATCCGCTAGAAGCGAGACCGTTTGAAAACCTACTTCACTGGACCAGCAACGCCCCGTGGAGCTGTTAATGATGTCGGCAAGTACTTGCGGATCAACTCCGAGCCTTTTGCCCAGTAGCATCGCTTCACTTGGTTTCATTAGCCTCTGCTTTCGAGTATCCGGGGGTTCCGTCTGTTTCCTAACTCACCTCAAGCCAAGCATGGTGATGCCAAGTAGAAGGCTGTATATCATGGCGAGTGCCCGAGGTCAGTAATTGTGTCGAAATCGGCCGGTGGTGGGGCGATGTACCTATTCGAGATCCTCGCGGCAAGTCCAGCACCGAGGTCACCACAATATGTGACCTTGCGAGCCATGGATTGCAGGACGGGGACAGAGCGATCGTAGGAGGTCTTGGATCCGCCAACCATGATTGCCAATGTGCCTTTCTCTGCACCAATGACACCTGTGTCATCGTGGATTAGTGGTGATGACAGAACTGGGTCATTCGGCTTACCTCCTGAGACTGGGGCGTCCACCAGATCTGCCCCGATTTGTCGCAGCTGCAAGGCGACTGCCTTGCTGACACTTTGCTCAATGGTAGACTGATCAATGCAAAGAGTTTCTGCGCGCTGATCTTGACTTATACCCTTGAGAGCGCTCAGGACACTCTTCCCTTCGCCAACATAGACCTCCTGGACGTGCTTTCCAGTAAGAACCATGCTGATAATAGTAGAAGCTTTCTGTGCTACATCGTAAGGTGCTGTAAGGCGTTAGCGGTGCCACTAACATACCTTAAAAGTCTCATCTCATGGTGCATACTTACATGAGCAACTAGTGAGAGGCACATTGGGGTGCTCAGAGTCGTGGTATTTAATGATATTGTCTACTGCGGCCTGGTTCACATCATACAATGCAAACCCGACCTCATTTCCACTCTCTGGGTTCCTGTATCTCGACACAAGGTTATTGAACTAGTCAAGTTAGATCGCGTTTCGTAGAGTCAGATCTGCAGCAGCTGACCATATGATTGCCCATGGCGCCAAGGCCGATGAAGCCGATTGTATTAGACCTTTCAGTTGAGAAAGCCATGGCGGATGTTGCAAAAGAGTTCTGGGTCCCTAATCGGAAACGATACTGGACTAAGTCCTGAGCACTTAGACGCCCTTGCTGAGCACGAGAAAGGTTTTGTGATGAAGCTGGTCTGTCGGAGAATGTTATGGGCGCACATGATTAATAGTAAAAGCTGGCACGCAAGAACGGCGACCGGGAGTAGAGTAGATGAAGGTTTCGCAGATACTCCAGGAGAGATCTCTAAGAATAAAGGACGAGTTCAAGGTGGCTTTTGAATGGGCGCAAGGTCACCAGCCTCAAACTGACTTGGGCATTGGTGCCACACAATTGCCGGCCCGTATGAGTGGAGCCGGTCCGGCCTCCGGATATGGTGGCTGTCCGGGGATCATATGCGACAAGAATATGGACCACATGCACCCATGGGTCAGCTTTCGATGGCTTCAAAACAGCCGGTAGGCGCGAGTAGCCGGCCGAGGATTCCAAAAGATCAAGGATATTCTACATCCGTTGGTCCTTGCATCAAGTCTCGGCTATCAACATCGGATCACCCTTCTGCTTTAATTGTTTTCCCTTTATGCAGGCCGACTATTTAGAGTTATTTTTGACATCGAGACGTGTTTTTGCATTTCTATCTTAAAGATCAATCATGGTTGCACCTTTAAGACGATTGCGACTGCGGCCCATCCAACTTGTCTTTCAACCTACGCTGCAAACACTGCCCCGATCATCAAGAATGTCACACCAAGCTACCAGCAGACTCTACTCCGTTGCATCTCAGCTCGGAGTCAAGTCGCCCGTCGTCGACTCCAACGCTGGATACTGCACGAGCCACGAGCTGATCTCAAACCCGCCAGACACCCCGAACTTCTTGGACAATGCCTTTGTTCCTTCTGCCGCGTCTGACTGGATCAGCCTAAAGGACCCTGCAACGAGCCACCCGATGACACGAGTCCCAGAGAGCACCGATGAGGAGCCTCAGCAGGCCGTTGATTCGGCCGAGCGTGCTTTTCCTGCATGGAAGGCAACTAGCCTTCTCCAGAAACAGCAAATCCTGTTTAGACTTGCCGGCTTGGTAAGGGACAACATGGACCGTTTAGCGGCCTCAATCACACTCGGACAAGGAAAGACTCTGGCCGATGCTAAGGGCGATGTTCTCCGTGGTCTTCAGGTAGTAGAGACTGCCTGTGGTATTACTACGCAGATCCCAGGAGAGGTTCTAGAGGCCGCAAAAGATATGGAAACTCGCTCCTACCGAGAGCCTCTAGGTGTAACCGCCTCGATTTGCTCCTTGAACTTTCCGGCGATGATCCCACTCTGGTCTATCCCTATTGCAACTATTACCGGCAATACAATTATTCTTGAGCCGTCAGAGAAGACACCTGGTGCTTCTATGATTATCGCTGAGCTTTGTAGAAAGGCAGGCTTTCCTAACGGGGTAATTAATATTATCCATGGTGGCAAGCGAGCAGTCAACTTCATCATTGATAACCCTATCATCAAGGCTATCTCCTTCGTCGGCTCGAATCAGGCTGGGGAATATATCTATAAGCAAGGCTCAGCCCTCGGCAAAAGGGTTCAGGCCAACCTTGGCGCAAAGAACCACGCACTAATTATGCCTGACGCGAATAAGAACCTGACATTGAATAGTATTGCTAGTGCAGCTTTCGGTGCTGCTGGCCAGCGATGCATGGCGTTGAGTGCGCTGGTAACACTTGGTGAGACAAAGGATTGGATGAATGGTCTAGTTGACCGCGCCAAAAGCCTTCAGGTCAACGGTGGGTTCGAGCCAGGTGCTGACCTCGGACCTTTGATTACGCCAGAGAGCCAGAAGAGGGTAGAGGATCTCATCGCTAGTGCCCAGGCAGAAGGTGCTACAATTCTCCTCGACGGAAGAGGCCAGAAGCCTGCGAAATACCCCAATGGAAACTTTGTCAGGTTTTTCTTACTCTCGATTATTAGATAAGCTAACTTATCCAGGTTGGTCCAACAATCATCACGAACGTTAAGCCGCACATGAAGTGCTATACCGGGGAAGTCTTCGGCCCCGTACTTGTATGCTTAAGCGTCGACAGCCTCGATGAAGCCATCAAGCTCATCAACAACAACCCGTATGGCAATGGAGCCGCCGTGTTCACAAGGTCCGGGGCGGCAGCTGCAAAGTTCCAGAAAGAGCTCCAGGCCGGGCAGTTGGGCATCAACGTCCCCATTCCTGTGCCGCTGCCAATGTTCTCCTTCACCGGCAATAAGAAATCTATAGCTGGGACCGGGCCTTTGAATTTCTTTGGCAAGGACGGACTGAGGTCCGCCTTTATTCATTAGCACATAGCAAAAATGTTTAATAAGGCAGGCCGCTATTCTTTTTATTCGATCCTACACGCAAGTCAAGGCCTCGATACTCACTCGGTCAGCCTAGGATAGTAACCGTAGCATAATTAGAAATAAGTGCCTATATTTATCCTGTTTGCATGACTCATGTATCGAAATATATCTTGTTGTGGCCATAACCTTTTTCTCTAATGATTGACGACCTTAGGAACATGCCTACTCTCTGTACCAAACTACCACATTTTAAATATAGGGTTCGGAACCTTGGATTGACACATACATTAGATACCTCTGCTTTCATTTCTTCCAATAGCACAATTGTCGAGCCACATGAATCCAGCTACGCCTGAACAGGTGGTCGCTCTTGGCCTGAGTTTTGAAATCGTCAGGTGCTGTGCCATGACAGTAAGGCAGACTTCTCGGCGATAAGTGCTAGAAAGGTTGCTGCATACCATTAAACCGCAGATTGAGAGTAAAGGCTGCGCAAGTATATCAACTGATAGGGAAGCTTGAGGTGTGGAAAAACTTGTCATCTTCCAATCGAGGCCGAGGATTGAAAGGTAGGGAGATTATGTCGTTAGTAGTATTTTGACGCCGCTATCCAGATATAGTTGAAATAAGTATTTTAATATGGGTAGGGCTATTCTAACTTTATCAATTACTAGGGGCCGAAAAGCGACACGAGGACATCGACTCAGTCAAGGCTCAGGGCAGACTCAGGGAAGGCTCAGGTTAAAGCAGCGACTACTGAGGATAGTGGGCGAGAAAGGAAAGACCAGAAGTCGATATTCACATTACGTATTGGGCTATATTGGTCACATTAATTAACGTTCATGGCGAATAATCATCGTGTCTGCTAAAACTCCATCTTTTCATTATTGGTGCTTTCGCAAACGACCCTAGCTTCACCATTGAGATTAAGCATCATCCGTCTGGTTCAGTTGCGCAGGATTAAGACAGTCTGAAAGGTTAAAAAATAGATGGAGTTGGCAAAAAATTGCATGACGAGGCAATTGTATAAATCTACTACTTTGTTATGCGATGATATATGGCTGACTGGGATATTCTGAGCTCTCCTTGATCCAACCCACACTACGCCTTCACAGCCTCGACCTTGGACCAGTAAATGAACTCGTCGCTAAAGGCGTAGTCATTGTATCCCTCGTTACTCTTGAAAGCATAAAACAACTCCCTCTTGTAAGGCGTGAACGGCACTCCATTCTTGACCCGAAACACCAAGTCCGGGTTCGAAACAAACCATCGACCAAAGGCAACCACAACGTCCCACTTCTTATACTGCTCGTCTACCGCTTGGTATATATTATGAGGCAGATAACCGCCAGCGACCATGACAGGAGATTGGTTGTCCCACGCCTCGAGAATAAAGTCGAGGCTCTGCTTCTTCTCTCCAAAAGGGTTCTCGATATCTGAGGCTAGACGAACAATGGCGTCGGTAAGAGTAGGATTGCCCCGTGGCTCGACAAAAGACAGGTACGCAAGCTTGTACCCGGCTCGCTTGAGCTCCCCGATGATGTAGCTTGTTTGCTCCCAGGTGTCAGTCGTGTAGGCACCCTGGAAGCTTGCAAAAGGACTGAGGCGAAGGGCAGTTCGTTCGGCGCCAATCTCCTCAACAACGGCCTTGACAATCTCAAGAAGGAATCGAGCTCGGTTCTCGGTGGAGCCACCCCATTTATCGGTTCGATCATTGATGCTGCTGGACAGGAACTGGTCAATGAGATACCCGTGAGCACCGTGGATCTCAACGCCATCGCCACCTGCATCAATAACCTTGCGGGCAGCAGATCGAAAGTCTTGAACCTTTTCCCAGATTTCTTCCTCTGTCAAGGGAGTAGGGGGAATCGAGCGACCCTCCAACTGTTTGTTGGTGCTGGACGAGTACTTCAGCCCACGACTCTGGACGTACTCGGGGTACCCCGCACGGCCCATATCCCAGAGCTGCTGAAAGATGAAGCATCCCTTGGCATGGATAGCATCATAGATGCGACCCCAGGCTGCCACTTGCTCAGGCGAAGAGATTCCAGGAGTGTGGGGAGCTGCCTCTGCGGTCTTAGAGATGCCGGTGGCTTCACTGACAAGAAGGGTACCGGGTGTTGAAGCTCGGTCTGTGTAATACTGGGTCATGATGTCCATGGTGAGGTGCTCTTCATCGTTGCGAAGACGTGTGAGAGGGGCCAGAGCAATTCGATGAGAGAGGGTGGCATTTCCCAGCTTGAGGGGCTTCCAGAGGTTTGACTGAGGAGCAGACATGATGAGTGGTGTATGTGCAAGAGTTGTTGTTAAAGAGGAACTGGTGTTGCAAGGCAATGGATTGTTTGTTTGATATTGAAGAGGGGAACCATTACACTTCCGGGAGAGATCCATCAGTCTTTATAGAAACTCAACCCTACTCGATCTCATGGTTGATGTCCCATCAGTCAGGAGCCCCCTTGCTTCGGTATCGCATGATAGATGCCTCGTCGGAGGAAAGGTCTTCCCGCTTCTTGGTGGTATAATGGAAGGATTCAAATAAAATGGTCAGTAGTTGGCTTACTGCTTGCTAATCATGCCCATCCATGGCCAGGTGGGCCTCGTATGGACAGCAGCCTTGTGGGTTCGACAACGTCTGCGTCAGAAAACCTATGATGCTTAGAAATCTACCCCTGCTTTTGCATACGGAGATAAGGCTACTTCCAAAGGATTTAATCCGGGATTTACTTACCGAATGACTCAATTAAAGACGTGAATCTCAAGACGGTATTCTCTTGTCAGAACGCACGATCGACTGGGGGTCAGATGAGCCCTGTAAGTCTCATCGACCAACTACCGTACGAACTGACCAACCGGATATTACAGACAAGTGGAGACGGCCCACACGTCAACGGGAGCCTATTTGACAATGCGCTAGAGCAATCTTGTCATGGGGCTGCAACTGTATACCCTACGCCAACCGGATAATACGCAGTTGAAGCTTTTCCAGTGGAATTATCCTTGGTTTTGATTCTCACCCAGATGGCGGTGCACCTAGCAAGGTATTTTGACGAACTTTAAATGATCTGAAATGATCTTTGATGTGAAGAAGAGCATCAAGTATAAGCAGCCGCGCAGAAGCATCGCCCCAGGGTTGGTTGGGTAAGAAACATACGGTAGAAATATGTGTTAATGTTAGTAGAACTAACCATAATAATCATCCTAAGCCTCACCATAAGTATTGAATCGGGATTCTGACCAGAAGGTTCAGGAATAGCCTGAGCCTGGACTCTATGGACGTTGACAAGCATGCTCAAGGTGGTTGCATAAATTCGAGGAATTATGCAGAGACATAAAAATACCGTAGTACCCAGACTGTTAGTGCGCCAAGCCGCCCCCTGGTTGAGCGACGGTGGTCAAGGGCTGGAGTGGCTGTTAGAGAGATCGGTACTTCACTAATGAATGATGTGCATAACTTCACGTGTTCTGAATTGATCCGCATAACTATACCAGCCAAACTCTGCATAAAATGCTGAGCAACGAGCGAAACCACTCTTCGCCTGTTGCTCAAACCGTCGCCCAATCCTCGCTCGTTGACCAACCCGCCCCCACACCTAACCAGAAGCGCCCGTCTAGCTCATCTGCAAACCTACATGAAGCAGCTCACTGTACGAACTTTGCTGGTCCGACTCGGTTGTCCTCTCTCGACTGTGCCGCCGCCAAAACTCGTTGAATCTGGGGAATTGGGGGTTAGGCACATTGTTTGCAGAGGCCGCTTGTGTGTTGGATGTGCCTCCAGAACGATCAGTCGACGGTCGCCTGAGGGTGTCATCCTCGTATATGTCGTCTTCTTCATCATACACTGGCATGTTGGTCGTGTTTGGTGACGAGCGCATCTGAGGGGTTGTGCGCTTTCGAGTGTGGTGAGGTGGTGATCTCCTGGGGGTATCGTCCCCGTAGATGTCAAACCCATCATCCACTCTCATCTCCTCCTCCTCCTCTTCCGACTCTGCCGCCGACTTTTCAGTGTCTCCATCATAAAACCTCCGCCTCTGTCTCCAATCGCGAAAGCGGTACGTGCTCCTTACCGCGCTCCCTCTTTCTCCCTCCTCTTCTTCCTCGTCGTCCGTCTCACCAGTGCGTGGGTTGTAACGGAAGTTGCCATGTTCATCTGTTTCATACTCCTCTTCAACAACAGCATGGTCACTAAAGACGGTTTTATCGGTTATTATAAGTTAGTCTTAGCCTTAAAATAATAATAAAAAAAATTAATATAAAGCTTAAAAAAAGGTTAACGTACATATATAGCGAGCCAGACAGCAAGCGAACCGGACACTTTTACTCTATAGTATAAATCTCACTTAATTATAAAAATCCTTAAAAAAATGCTTAAAAATCCCATTTTAGGCTTTATAATCTAAAAGGCTTAAATAAAATTAAAAGAAAAACCTAAAACTTATAATTAATTTTTTTTTAGATTTTTAAAAAAATTAATAAATAAGTTATTTAGGAATTTTTTATTTATATTATTTTTATTAGTTTTTTATTTTTTTAAAATTAAAGAAATTTTTTAAAAATATAAAAAAACTATAAACTTATAGCTCTTTTTATTAGATTTAAGAAAATACTCTTTTTAAGCTCTTAGCTATTTTGTCACGGCCATGACATGGGCCAGGCGGGGAAGCATGGCAGAAAACACTCTGACTAAGCAGGACCGAGGAAACCGAACGTCGCTCCCATGGGTCCCAGGACCGAACGTTGAAAACGTCGGCCCTACCAATGGACCGAACCCAGAGAACGTCGGTCCAAGGATTGATCCCAAGTATATAGAACACGCTCATTGTACTTTCTTATGTACTAGCTACCTCAGCTATCAATACAACTTGGTTACACTCAATACCATTGAGCATATTACCAGACGTGACTTACAACCTATTGCTCAGACTACGCCCAGCACTCTCTGCCAACATAAACCCTGCACGACCGGTTTATCCCTTGGGAAACACACGATCGTCACACGTTGATAGCTCTTGTTCAGTAGTGTACTGCATACTCTGAGCAATACTGTTACCATGGCACCCAACACTGGATCTCCTTCTACCCCTCGCAGCAAGCTGCCTGTCACCCCCCAACAGGGACAGCCCGCGACCAAACCAGAGGAACCTAACATCCCGATGGACACTGATGACGATGGCGAAGAACACATCGTCCCGGCCTCACACGAAGATGAAGTCCGCAAACTCAGAAATAAGTACAACCACCTGAGCATCCAGCATAACAACCTCCTGGACGGCGCACGCAACAACGCCAGGATCACTCAGGAACGATTGGCCAGCATGGAGGCATCCATGAACGACATGCAGGAACGCTTCCGCCAAGCCATGGAACAGCAACAGCAGCAATACCAGCAAACAATCAACGAACAACAGAACCGGATCGACCGACTCACCACGCTCCAAGCCCAGCAAAATGACCTGGCACAACAGCAGGTTCACGATCTCGGCAACCTGACGTTCGAGCACACCGCCGCTGGTACTACCCACAAAGACATCGGCGAGATCATCAAACCCAAGGACCCAGAACCATTCAACGGACAGGCCACCCACGTCAGGACGTTTCTTACGTCCCTCAGAGCATACCAACGGTACTTTCCCACCAGGATGGCCAGTGCCGAAAGCAAGGTCCTACACGCCAGCAGATGCCTCACGGGTAACGCACTCACTTGGTTTGAACCCAAGCTGCGCGACTTTCTCGGGAATGAACCCACCGAGGAAACACAACTCCTTTTCGCCGAATACGAAAACTTTGAAGAAGCGATCAGACGCAACTTCGGAACCATCGATGAAGAACAACAGGCCACGCAGAAACTCAAGAACCTGCGACAGACAAAGGCCGCCTCGACCTACGCAGCCGAGTTCACACAAATCACCTCATTTCTCAATTGGGGAACAAGTGCCCTTCAGATTGCTTTCTACGAAGGACTCAAGGATGAGGTGAAGGACGAACTCTGCAAAACGGAAAAACCCGACAATCTCCAGGACTACATCGACATGACTATCAAGATCGACAACCGACAGTTTGAACGACGCATGGAAAAATCCAACAAAGGACGAATTTGGGGCAATAAGAACAACGCCAACCAATCTCGAAGGCGAGAACAGACCAGGGGCAACACCTCCTACGGGACCCACGCAGGACCTATGGAACTTGGAGCAGCCCAGAAGGACAGCAAGGACATTGAATGTTACTACTGCCACAAGAAGGGACACAAGGCAAATGAATGCCGAAAGAAGCAGCGGGATACGGAGGAGGGACGCTATCAACCAAGGCCACGACAACCCCTCCCAGAAGGTAAGAAACAGGTAAGATCCACCTGGGCAGATACCGAACCCCAGACGGCCATCCGCACCGTTAGAACACTCGGAATGGCTCGACAAGGATACGACAAAACCGGCATCCAACCAGATGAGCTGGACATGCCACACAGCCAAGTATACCTCTCAGAAAAACAGGCGGAAGGCAACTATATGATCAACAACATTACGAAGGAACGACTCCACGAACCAGTCAAACCTCAAAAGAACAACCGCTCGCACATTACAGAACACGTGGGATGGAAACCACTCCCAGAGCCCAACAAGGGAAGACAGCAACCAGGCAACTTGATGTCACAACGTACCATCGCCGTGACCAGACGCGCCGAACCCAAAATCGAAGAACCCACGACACCCCCTTCAGCACAACAACCATCGAACGAACAAGCCGACTTCCAAGAAGCCGCCGCAGAAGGATTTGACCACAAGAAATGGATTGTGGGATACGAAGAGAAGGAACAACTTTGGTGCCCGCCACAGTCCACCGAAGGGACTGCCGACAAGATGACCCCACACGGTGCAACCATACCCTATGCCCTCGACACCAGATTGAGGCATCACGGGAATACGATGAAATCTGCGAACGACAAAAACAGACCAACACAGCAGACTGCCACGCAATGATTGGATTGCCAAGACAAGCAGTAGCAACATCAATCGAACTAAGCTCGAGCACAAGGCTCGACAACTACAGAGAGAACTACGCCAGGAGCGCTCTAGGAAGCCCCGGAAAAGCGACAAAGAACTATGGGAGGAGGAAGACTACCCCCAACTGTACGACGAAAACAATAACAGGTACTGGAACAGCCTAAGGGAAAGGTACATCCAGACCGCACGAGAACATGTGGAAACGTCAGATGAGCAAGAAATTTGCATTCGAGCCTACCATCGGGAATTGGCCGAAAACCTCGACATCCGGAAGCACCTTTCAATCCACGAGACGACGTAAGGACATACCCGACACACCAGGAGCATGCTAGCATCTCTTGGATGTCGTGCCAACACCATTGGTGCGAAACCCACCGAGAGGAGAAGCAAGAGCAAGATTGCTTCCCCGTCCCACTACCACATCAACCAAACCATAAACCCTACCTATGGTACGAAACGGAAGGGTACAAAGTGGTACACTGGTATGAATCCATCGGCGTCGCGAACGCGCGATATTCTTCAAAACTCTACCACGCCACTCAGGAGAAGAAACGGATCACTCACAAGATCGAGGACTGGCAAAAGACGATCAGCCAGGAAAACGAAGAAGACCCCGGAGCCGAACAAGAACGGCAGTACCAGGACTGGCTGCACAAAAAGGACGACACGCACGACTACGACGCCTGCGCAAACAGCGAGTGTGAATTTGATCACACAAACTACGCTCTGGCAATGTCAAAAACTAGACACCCCATCCGACACAGGGCGACGGGTGGATGAACAAGGGAATACATTACCCCAGAAGGCCCTCTACTCCACCACCGGAGTACACAGGCGACGATGCCTAGAACTGAAAGTACGAGTCAGAGGAGAATGGTTGAACGCTTTAGTGGACAGCGGAGCTGAGCAGAACTACTTCGACCCGACAACGGCGAATAGGCTCAGGCTACCATGGAGGTACAAACAGACGCCTTACTCGGTTGTCAACCTAGAAGGAACCCTTTCGACTACAACAACGGTATCATCGACAGCGAGATTGATCACCTCAAAGTTTTCGTTGAAGGAAAGAACCAGGGCATTTCATTCGACGTTGTACCGAACAAGCAACATGATCTTGTACTCGGGTACCCATGGTTACAACGATTCAACCCACATTTCGACTGGAAGACTGGCCAAGTGCTCTCTTTCAACGATGAGACACCTTCCACAGCAAATGACGACTCAGAATACGACACGAGATCTCAAACTTCTACCGAAGGAACTGGAGAAGCCAGGCAGAGGCCAACACGAGACACCTCTCCACCCACAGGACAAGACACAAACATCAAAAAGGACGAAAACGACAGCGACAAAGGATGATCGCACGAGTCATGCAACAGTTTCATGAACTCGAAAAGGACCTAGCTCCACAAAAGAAACCACAGGATAACCCGGAAGAAGAAGAGCGACTCAAGAACATTCCATGGCAGTATCGCATCTACAAGAAACTCTTCGCGGAAGAACTCGAAACAGGCCTACCTGAGCATACACACTACGACCTAGAAATTGAGTTCATCGATGGGAAGCAACCCGGCTTCAGCAAACTCTACCCACTCAACGAAGCACAACTACCAGTGTTGAAGGAATACATCGAAGACATGATACGGAAAGGATATATCAGGGAAAGCAAGTCATCTGTCGGATACCCCGTCATGTTCGTTCCGAAGAAAAACGGAAAGCTCCGGCTTTGTGTCGACTTCAGGATGCTCAACGCCATTACGGTCAAGGATCGCACACCGCTACCTCTCATCAGCGAATTGAAGGATCGGCTTTTTGGCATGAAGTATTTCACAGCACTCGACCTCAAAGGAGCCTACAACCTTATTCGGATCAAAGAAGGACACGAATGGAAAACCGCTTTCGTACTAAGTACGGACTATTCGAGTACCCCGTTATGCCCTTTGGACTCACCAATGCACCTGCTGCATTCCAACGAATGATCAACAACGTGCTACGAGAACATCTGGACATATTCGTTGTATGTTACCTGGATGACATCCTCATCTTCTCCAAAACGGAGGAAGAACACACGGAACACGTCCACAAGGTACCGCAAACACTACAAGACGCCAAGTTGTTAGTGGAACCCGAGAAAAGCAAATTCCACGCCCCGGAAGTGGAATTCTCGGACA